>NW_018742455.1:553745-986245 GCF_001683475.1 Chenopodium quinoa
AAGTATGCTCTCTTCTCTGTTACCACTTTGTATTCTTTGGAATTAATACTCGTTTGCGGTATCAGTAATTTAAGATTTTTGAAGATTATATAAAACATCGATATTAAGGCCTTGCGACTATGTGGCTGTTGAAAATCCTTATGAAATAACTGATATCTCTAAAAAAATGGGGAAAAAATAATTAGAAAAGTCCTTTTGATGATGTCTTATTTGCTTGAGGCATCATGGTTGTATTCTTCATATTCTCATGATTAAAGAAGATGAATAGAACCAGTACTTTAAAAATCACGCCTAGGCTCTAAGGCGTTAGGGGTCATGCGCCTTTTGTGGTCTAGGTGAAGCAATTTTAATGAGGCGCTAATAGGGCACATCAACTTTTTTATTCTGAAGTTTTTTTATTTTTTTATTTTATTGTTTATAATACGCGCCTCACTTAAACTAAGGTGTGCCTTAGGCGCAGAAAACTCCGAGATGCCTTGGTGCGCCTTGAGCTTTTTTTATACATTGGCTAGAATCTTCTTTGGTTTGAAATTCATATTAGTGATTTTGGAGAGAATCTTGAGCTTTATATGGTACTTGTTTGATTCATATTGGAAATTGGGATTTGTTTTTCTTAATCAAACTGCGTACCTTAAACTGAGTAACTGACATGTGACCATTAAATTTATCAGAGATATAGAAGAAAGCACGTTTGTTCTCTATGAAGTTGGAATTGATGTCTTTTTCTCTTCTTTCATGCTAATGGGACTTGGAAAAAATCTAAATCTTGCAATCCATTGTACCATATTTGAGAAAAGCATTGTATTCACTGGCTGCTAGAGTACCTTTAAACTTGATAGGGTGGTTGATTTGTGGTCTTTACAGTGATAGTTGTGATTTTCTTTGTTATTCTAGAAAATAAGCCTTTAACACTATTAACCTATAATGAAGAGATTTTTTTATCAGAAAATTATAAGATGGATCGTTGTAGTAAATGCAATGTTATTTCTGACATTTCATAGCTGCTGCATTACCTATCACCGCAAAATTGTAGTCTTGTTTCAATTTTTTTTTTCCCGATTTACAGGGAGCTAGCTAAAGATTTTGTTGTTGCTGGAACTGCATCAGAGTCTCTGTATGGTGCTTGTGAATCTATGTACAAGCCTGACTTGGTAAGTCATTTTCCTTGCATTTTAAATTTTCTTTGAGTATTTATTGTGACACATTGACATCTGAAATTTTTGGTTTTTGCTATTTTACCATCTCTGTTTGTTTGTAATATTCTAAGTTGAGCTATCGAATCTGTGGTTCTTTATTTTGGTTTCACGCATGACTATGGGTCAGCAATCCACAAAGGATTGGAATTTGCAAATTTTTTTACCTAAAGAATTATCATGAACTGGACTTTGGCTTTTCAAAAATGTTGATCCTAAATCTGTTTGCAGCTGTCTGTTTTATCTTATATGGTTGAATATAGACCTGGTCATATGTTGGTTTCCTTGTGGAATAATAACTTTATCTTTTATCTAACTGTCATGTGTTTTAAAAAGTCTCACTACCTGCATTTATCTAAGTTTTCATGTATCTGAATTTTAACTTGATCTTGATGGGTAAAAGCATTTTTCTTCTGATTAGTGTTATGTTTCCTGCTAACGTATATCCATTTAGGATGTTGTTTTCGTAAAACATTAAGGAAAATTTAACAACAATAAACCAACCTTTGCTCCTTTCTCCAAAATGAACCAACCTTTAAATCTGCCCAAAATAAACACAAGTTTGCCTTTATTCTCTGAACCGAACAGGTCACCTTACCTATTATACCAGGTAAAAATCCACGTGTCATTAAATCATTGGTCAAGGCTTCTTTTTCTTTTTTTTTTTTTGTTTTTTTTTATAATTTTTACAAAAAAAAGAAATTTAAAAAAAAAAAAAAAAAACAAACACCCTTCCAAATGGCCACCACCACCCACTCAAAGCTTGACCCCCTGCCCTCAGACCCGCCCAGAACCCCCTCCTCGGTCGCCGGTGCCGGCTGTACCCCATTAAAGCGACTGCACCTAAAGGAAGAGGTTGAGTGATGATTCCAACAATGTGGAGAGGAAGATTGCGAGGAGTTGCCATGCGTTTCTGGGTTTGAATTTGATTAAAGCTCCCTGCCATGGTTGAAGTTGAATTTGAGGTGGGCTTGTTGCAGAAGATGAAATGGGTTTGAATTTGAAGTGTTGGGAAGAGGACGGAAGAAGAGAGGAGAGGAGAATGGAGGAGAGAGATGAGGAGGAGATGATTTGAGAGCGTTGGATCAGATGGAAGGGAGGGTAAATTGTGGCGTAGGAGGGTGGGGTTGCTGGCAGCGGGAGTGGTTGGGTGCCGGCCGGTAGACGGAGGGAGGAGGGGGTGGCTGGCAGTGGATTGGGGGTTGGATTTTTTAATTATTTTAATTTAATTTAATTTATTTTAAATAGATAATTAATGGAAAATAAAAAGTGACCGGTTATTCAGGTCACAAGTCATTTGGGTTTACTATGGGAGAAAAAATGCAAACTTGTGTTATTTTGGGCAGATTTAAAGGTTGGTTTATTTTGGGAGAATGGAGCAAAGGTTAGTTTGTTGTTGTTAAATTTTCCAAACATTAATAAGGTTTTATACTCCCTCATTTTGCCTTCATTAGGAGATACTGCCTCCGTCCCTTATTGATAATCCTTTATAGCCTAATTTAAGTCCCAAAATGATAGTCCCAATTGCTTTTTCCAATTACTATTAATATTAATTTTTTACCAAAAATTTCCTCCAATTTACAACAATATTTGTACAAATTTAGCTTCCCTATGTAAATTTTGCATCCCCCTCAAAAAAAAAAAAAAATGTAAATTTTGCATTTCCATATACTTTTATTACTTTCTCTCTCTACTTTTTTGCATACCCCATGCATATTTACCTTTCCAATATAATTTTACTACTCCCTCCGTCCCCAAAAATTCGACCCTTTTGGGTTGATTTCGCGGTTATTAAGAAACTTAAATTAAAAAAATAAAAACATATTGGAAAGGTAAATTTACATGGTGTTTGTAAAAAAGTAGAAAGATAAAGTATTATAAATACATGAAAAAACAATTTTATATGGGGAAACTAATTTTGCACAAAATATTGTTGTAAATTAGTGGGTACTTTAATGCAAATGGGTCGATCATTTTGGGATTAAAATTAGGCCAAAAGGGTCGAAGTTTTGGGGAAGGAGGGAGTACTTATTTAAGTTTCTTAATTCCCGTGAAATTTCACCGTAAGGGACTATCGATAAGGGATGGAGGAAGTATATGTATAAAAATGCAACTCAAACTGATTCAGGAAAAATTCAAAATCTATTCAGCCTATGCTAGTGATTTGGAGTTTTAGCTTACAGCATTGAATGCCTCACATTGGCCAAATTTTTGTCAGCATCATTAATCTTGTGCCTGTGATTCAGGAACCTGAAGAATTGTTCGAGACAGTCTCCCAAGCTTTACAGGCATCAGTTGACCGGGACTGTTTGAGTGGTTGGGGAGGGCATGTCTATATTGTGTAAGTGGAATCCCTTGTACCCTGTTTTCTTTATTGGACATTTTTTTGTTAATACTGCATAATACTCATCTTATGTGCTGCTTGGATGGTTTCTACCAGTGCTTTCCAATTATATAGAGCACTAGATCCCTGTAGACTTCATTTAGTTGTGGTAGGTTGTGGGTTTTAGCTTGTGTCAGGGGATCTTGGCATTGGTTAGCAGGAGTACTGTCCCTCCACTTCTTTTTTTTAAAATTTTTTTTAAGAAAAAAACTGTCCCTTCACCTTGGATATGGGGACAATGATTTAATATATATTTTTTTAAACAATCTCGATTTTAAAGAATTTTTGTATGAGCTTTTATTGTTTAAGTACATATATACACATTTTGAGGTTCATAATCTTGTTATTTTATTGATTCTAGTTTATTTGTAAGCTTATATTGCTTACTTTCTTTTCTCCTTTCCATTTATATTTTACAAGTATGTGGTTCAAGATAATTGATGTCTTGGTATAAATTGAATTGTCGGGCTCAATTGTTGGAGTGTCGAATGTTTGACATAGGTAATAACGTAAATTTAAATGATGATGTAAATTTAAATGTTGATGTAACATAGCCCAATAACAACTTTTTCCCAAAATGACTGTCAACAAAATTCCTTTTTTTTTTTTTTTTTTTTTTTGTCTCCATTTGAAAGGTAGTTTCATGGTTGTAATTTTTTACCCTCTTGCCCGTGTTGGATTTCTAGCCTTGCCCTATCTGCTAGGGGCCTTCTGTGCCACAAAGAAATTAGCAATTTTATTCTGTTTGTGGGTCTGGAGATTTTTTATCATTACTTGTAATCAGCTGCTGCAGGTCCTGATGAAGTAATATAACAACAGTGGGAGAGTGGTTGAAGCAGTAGGAGAGTGGTCCTGATTTTTTGTCGTGTAGGCAAGTGTTTGAATAACAAAAAAGATTTGAAAGGAGGGGGGAGGGGGGGGGGGGGAAGGTTGCAGTAGTGTCTTGAAAAAAGACTGCAGGGACTATGATTAAGGAGCGGATAGAGTAAACAAAGACAATATGCTATGTACAAGTGGGGGCTCCTTCTTTCTAAACCTAGACCGAAACATAACAAGAGAGGATCTTTAACCGATATCTGGGCTAGGGCACATTAGTGTTGGGCTGTTTTAGTTTTCTATCAAGATTCATGTCTATGATAAGTGCTAACTGGGGTCAAGTCCGTAATAGTTTTTCTCTATCAGCTAGTAGGACATTGTTTCATTTTTGGCTATACTCACATATCATAGAAATAAGTAGGTATGATAGTAAGTGAAGATACAATACTACCTCTTTCCTAAATAATAGACCATATTTCTATTTAGTTTTTCTTGTATCGGTTAGCTAAATCTTAAAGCATACATGTAGATTGTAGATTTTGTAGTAATTAAGACAAATTTCCTTTATTATCCTTGTGATACCCAATTTGCTCTATTTACCCTTGTAATAACACCAATTTAAAGAAAGGCTACATTGGTAATTAAGGTCTTGACCATACGCCCAATCGCCCATACCTATCTTTGGTTCTATGTCTAGAGTCAGCTTTAGCTTAAGAGTGTATGTTGTGGTCCTATGTAGTAATGTGATTGTGGTCTCATCTTGGGTTATAGCCTCTTCTTTGGTGAGAAAGCAAACTCTTGCTATTATTCATCCCAAAGAGGAAGTTCAAATTTAAATGCTTCTTTGTATTTGTTAGCTCCCCACCCTCTTTTTTTTTTTTTTTTTTTTTTAATTCCTTTTTCAGTTTTATTTGGCAAACCTAATAATGCTTTTTGTGTTGTCTTTTGCCTTTGCTTGTGCAGCACTCCAACAGAGATCAAGGAGCACATCTTGAAGGGCAGGATGGATTAGAATTTCTCTACAGGGCTTATCTTTCCCTATTCTCTCTATCGTGTCTTTGGAATGTAGTTAGACTTGTTTCCGTGGAGGTTTAATGTAATAGAATATGCTGTTGAAACTAGCGTGTGCTAATTCTGAATTCTTGTTCATGTAGTGGACAGTGTATTTGCGATTAGACATTTCCAGACTTAGATCTTGTTATCCCCTGAGTTCCGTTCTAATCATAAGCCATTAGTTTGGTCGGTGATTAATTTGATCAATCTTGGTATTCGTGTTTGCTGCTAGCCTTGATGCATTGCTGAAGAATTAGTGTGACTGAGTGACAAACCGACAATGTAATCGGATCTGAAAATCATTGTTTGCTCAGCTAAACAACTCTTAAATGGCTAATGCTAGTTGTAATTTGTAAATAAGAATTCATAATTTGATTACCTTTACTAGTATCCAAATATCTGATACAGAATTCTTAAGCCTAGCCAATCAGTCTCTCTTCAATTTTGTTTAGTAAGAAACTAAGGATAGAGTATAGGCAATTAGTGTTATGGTTGAATCTCATCTATTAGAGTCCCCTCTTGGTAACTTAAAAGTTGTGTGAGACAACGATTTGAGAATGTGCCGAATTGTTATATGTATGTAATTGGATTCTTAGTCATTCTTTAATTAATTCTTGTTTGATTTTATTAAATCTATTTTCCTTGTCGTTAATCATCAATTGTAGGTACCGTATGACTTTAATCGATTAAAATTGGTGTCCTTTGGGTTTTCTTAAAAAAAAAAAACTTTAAAAAAAAAACTTTCTAATTTTTTTTTTATATTATCTTTGTATGATTTGTTTTTTCATGATTTATTTACTTAAAACAATTACAAGATTTTGAGACCTTTTAATTAAGGGAGATTAAGCTATAATTTAGAAGGTTGATATATGGTAGAGTATAAATTGACGGAGCAAAAAATACAATATTATGTTATAAAATAAGGTGGAAATATAAGAGATAGAGAGAGAATTAATCTGTGTGTTCTACTTATCTTTCATATAATGGAGGTATAGATATATATGGATACAATACAATTGATAGGGTTTGCTTGGAGAATAATAAACCCTAAAATCTAGAAATTTCTAGAATGATACAAGGGTATAATGGGCATCCATATATATATATATATATATAATATATATATATATATATATATATATATATATATCATAGCACTCCTCTTGGATGTCCATTATCTAAGAATGTGCCTTGTTAAAAACCTTATTAGGAAAAACCTGTGGGATAAAAACCTAATGAAGGAAAAAGAGTACAACATTCTTCGTAATACGCTTTGGGATGCTGCTCATTAAAAACCTTACCTTAAAAATCATATAACTTTGCATGAATTGTATTCATCACTACAAGAAAACAGCAAAATTGCGACGGAAAAAGTTCGTCAGAACTTATGCCATTTCCGTCGGAAAGAAGGGTTCCGACGGAATTCCGTCGGAACCGGTCCGTCGATAAACCCTTTGTAGGAAATTGGTCATATTCCGACGGAATTTCCGTCGTAAACCTTCCTTCCGACGGAATTTACGACGGAAATAACTTCGTCGGACTTGAAATTGGCCCTAACTGATGATCCGTCGCAATTTTCCGACGGAAAAAGATCCGTCGCAAACTATAATTTCCGACAGAAAATTCCGTCGAAATTATAGTTTGCGACGGAAAATTCCGTCGGAAATATAGTTTGTCGGGAAATTTTCCGTCGAAAATTATATTTTCCGACAGAAAATTCCGTCGGAAATTATATATTTCCGACAGAAAATTCCGTCGGAAATTATATTTTCCGACAGAAAATTCCGTCGTAAATTATATTTTCCGACAGAAAATTCCGTCGTAAAATATATTTTCCGACAGTAAATTCCGTCGTAAATTATATTTTCCGTCGGAATTTTTAGTTCCAGCCCGCCATAAATTTCTGTAAAAATATGGATTTCCAAACCTGAATTTTGTTTATAATAAATAGACAAAAAAAAGCATTTCAAAACCTGAAATTGTTGTTTTAAAAAAATTAATTACCGACCTACGAATTATATTATTTACATATAAATATATTAATTATGTTTTAGTACAAAAGATAGTCCATATTTTGGTATCTATACCAAACAAAAGCTATGTTAGAGTGGATATTTGCTAGACTAAAGCTAAGCTACGCAATCGCCTGGGTACCCTGACCTGCTCCACCACTACCCGGGTCATCCCTTGGGTCTCGATGCTGAGGATGAATGGTGGAACATGAGTCGTTGTTGGTGAAACGACTCATCATCTCATCCATACTCTCCTGGTATCTCCTCTCTATTTTAGCCATTCGGGAGTCAATTCGCCTTTGCATCTCGGCTTCCATTTGAGTTTGGAGAGCTTGCACCCTGTGTTCCATCTGGTCTTGCATCTGAGAAATGACAGACGACGTGTATTGCTGTGAAGAACGGGAAGCTCGACCCATCCGGTTGCCATAGTAGAGCTCTGCACTTTGGCCAAGTCCCTTCACACGACCCTTCTTATTGCGCCCACCCACCGTCTCCCAGTACAACTCATTGGGACTCTTCTGAATCCCTGACTCCTTGTTTCTTCGAGCTTCTTCTGGTAGGTCTCCTACAAAATATTGAAGATAATAAAAAAAAAAATTGTTGAAAAAACAACTAACAATATAAGGTAAGGTTTCTTATTCTTGATTATTCAGTTGCATATTTGGCCTATATGGCTTAAATTTTAGGTGCATGTGGATAGAAATTAAGAAAAATAAGCACAAAAGTCACTTTACGACCCTTATTCATCCAAACGCAAGCATTTTTGGCCTATATGGCTAAAACCGTGCCTATTTTCTATGTTTTCAATCAAATGGACTCGTTCTTTCTTATAACATTCCAATATCAATTACTTTAGGTGCCTAAGGATAGAAATTAAGAAAAATAAGCACATATGTCAATTTTCGACCCTTACTCATCCAAAATCATCCAAATTTGGCCTATATGGCTAAAACCATGCCTATTTTCTATGTTTTCAAACCAATGGACTCGTTCTTTCTTCTAACATTCCAATATCAATTTCTTTTAGGTGCCTAAGGATAGAAATTAAGAGAAATAAGCGCATATGTCAATTATCGACCCTTACTCATCCAAAATCATCCAAATTTGGCCTATATGGCTAAAACCATGCCTATTTTCTATGTTTTAAATCAAATGGACTCGTTCTTTCTTCTAACATTCCAATATCACATACTTTTAGGTTCCTAAGGATAGAAATTAAGAAAAATAAGCACATATGTAAATTATCGACCCTTACTCATCCAAAATCATCCAAATAAGCATATAATGAGTTCTACTTTGCTAATTTGCCATATATCAAGTCATATAATAAGTTTTTACCGCAATCCTTTTTGCTTTGGTGTTGGCAGCCACTTGGCCTTTTCCAGGCACTTCTTGAAGTGTGTCTTCAAGAAAAGATCATGGGCATTTGGTAATTGCCCTTGGTTTTGTGCAGCCTTTATATATACATGCAGAAAATCAATGAAAACATGTTAGCCCACTAAAATTCATTAATACACAAATGACTTAATTGTTACTGGACATATTTTAGGATCCTTACCATCCTTTTAGCATGTTGTACAGATGACATTGAACCTTGAAAGTGGGTCGGTTCAACGACATTTTCCATGGATCCGCCTCTTCGGTTCTTCTTGTTTTGTTCAGACCGCTTCTTATAATCTGGATCAATGGCAACAATTCGCATCATGCGTTCGTGGACATCCTTATTAAGCCATTTTGGTCTGCCACCATTCAGCCTGTGTGTGATGTGGTAGAACGTGTCACATAGGCAATTTGCAAACTTGAATTCGAAAGTTTCCTTCACATAGTCGTTTAACTTAGGTGCCCACTTGAATTTTTTCTGCAAATCAAGAAAATGTCTTTATTACAAAATTCAACTCCATCAATATACTTTATAAAAACATGTATTATGTTAGGTTAAAGTTATCATACGCTGAACAAGTTCCAAAAGTGCTATCTCGAATCTTCATCAACCTCTCCATAATTCTTCCAAGGCTCAACATAGTAGCCGGTTAGCGTGTCGGAGAGCACATTCTTCACCGGCTTATCATCAAACCTATAATAAAGGATAAACATTCATGTAAGTAGATAGTCAACACAAAAGTGAACAAAACATGGTAAAAGTAATACAAATTCACTTTATCAAAATAAATACGAATTTAAGGATATTTCATTACAAATACATACGCACCAAAGTGTGGAAGGGTCCAACTCCAGCAAGTCATTAGGTTGCGGGTCCTGTATCTCCTGTTCCTGTTGCTCCTGTTGCCCCTGTCTCGGATTGATGATTTCTTGAGAGGCCCCCAAATCATGTGCCTCCTCTTCCTCCATTGACTCATCCTCGTCATCACGTACAACCTGGGATTTCCCCTTAGTCTTTCTCCTCTTGTACGTTTATCCTTTATTTCCTCCTCCCATGATGACCACTTGAAAAAGTTGTTAGTACCATGATCGCACATTGTAATTTCATAAATTAGATCCATATGACATTAAAAAATAAAATGAGACCAAAAATGTAATGCAATATTACAAGTCCGAGTAGTCATTAAAAACTAAACATTCGAAGACAATAGTTAAAGGAGTAACTACATATTCTCCTCTTCATTACTCTTATCACTACTACCACTATCATTATCACTATCATTATTACTATCACTAGTGTCATCTAAATATACATCAATGTCCTCTTCTTCGTCACTATCACTGGAGTCAATGCTTTCTTCTTCTTCTTCATCGCTTGAGATAACAAAGCCATCGTCATCATCATCATCACTAGAGAGTGAGGAATAGCTCAAGTGGTTAGAGATTCCCTCCCGGTTCCAGGAGATCATGGGATCAATTCTCACCCCCGCCCTTGTGGCTCTCTAAGAACCAAAAAAAAAATCATCATCATCACTATCAAGTTCATAGTCTGGAATGTCAGTTGGTGGACAAAGCGTTGCATGTACTTGTGGAGAAGGACCCTGCAAAAACTCTAAATCCACCGGCGCATCAATCACCGACCTTTCTTAAGTTCTAAATACAGCCCACCATTGAACCCGATCACGTTTAAGGCTAGGGTAAGATGCATAATACACTTGAGACACTGGGTAAGATAAGACAAATGGATCATACTTGGGATATTTCTTAGTATGATTTACTTCGACAAGCTTGTATTGTTCATGAATGTTCATTCCTTTACCTCAATCCATCCAATTACAACTAAACAAGATAGTCTTGTACTCTTTTTCGGGACCGGTGTAGACAAGTTCAATTATGTCGTTTAAAATGCCAAAGTACTCTCCACCGTCTTCACTTGAGACACACACCCCATAATTCATCGTAGATTTTTGTTTGCCATAGGACTATGTAGACACCCATTTGTGTCTCCCCAAAACCAAACCCAGTGATGAGTACCTTTTCACGTCGAATCATAATCGAATAAAGTGAAAGTGTGGAAAGTTTAGTGTTGCGGATAGTTTTATTTTCTTTTCTCTTCTCTCTGTTTTTGAAAACTTATTTTAAAAAAACAGCCAATCCAGTTTGGTTGGTCCATGATATGGGTCCAATAGTAGTGTAGTTGGATGGGGCTTGACAAGAGCTTTCCAACGATATATTATAAGCCCAATTCCGATGAATATTGAGGAAGTTATGGCCAATTTACCAAACTGGGCCCGGTTTGAGCCTTATATACGGCCCAATGATCTAGGGGAGGGCCTAATATAGATTTATCATTCCTAATGCAATTAGGAATGGTTTTAGTCTTCTAGATTCTTCTAGAAGGTTCTTTTCATTCCTAATTCAATTAGCATTGATAAATTGATTTTTGTTGACTTTTCAGAGTTTTAATTAAAATCAAAGAACATTTTTGAAGGAAAGATACGATTTTATCCTCCTGTACGGCAAAATTTATCTGATTTTAGAAAACGCGTCAAAAACAGGGTTAGCGCCAGACGCCAGGCATTGGCACCTGGCGCTAGCATTGGCGCCTAGCGCTAATGTTTGCACCTGACGCTAATAAGCTGGCGTTGGTGCCAGCTCTGTTTTAGGTGCGCCAATGCTCTGTTTTTGATATTTTATCTTTTTGGCTGATTTCTCTATAAATAACGTATTAAAAACTCCGTTTTGATTCATCAACAACCACTTTTCAATTATAATCATCTAACCAATTCTCTTTAATCATTCACCATCTCTCTTTCTCTCTCTTTTTCTAAACTTTCTTTTCACATACAAAATTCCGCATTAGCAAGACCTAGAAACACCTAGCCATATTCGAAGTTGCCTTCGCCCTAGACGTGAAAGGTTTAACTTTTGTGGGTTTGGTCCCAAATCTCTATTTCCATTATTTAATTTAATTGTTTGTTTATTATTTTCCTTGAAGTTACTAACGTGTGTATTTTGTTATTAGAAAGACGTACGAGGCATCAAAGTAAGTGCTTTAATGGATTTAATTGATGTTATGATGTAGAAATCATGTTTATATTGTTATTATGATATTCCTAGTATCATGTCTAGGGTAATTTTAATATTAAATATGATTGTTACGATGCTTCCTATGTTCTTCCTAATATTTATGATTGTTAGTATCATGTTAGGGCTAAAGATTTGATTTTTATTGCTTAGTGACATGCTAGGATTTGTTATTAATCTTGTTAGTATCATGCCTAGGATCTTGCTATTATTATGCTTTAATATTAACATGAACATGATTATGATTATGATTATAATGACTATAATTTATGATGATTATGAATATTATTATTATTTTTATTTATGATGATTATTATTATGATTGTTATTATTATTTATTATGTTGCTTGATGTTTATTGTCATTGTTTGATCACGCCTTTAATGCATGTTTAAAGGAAATTGGTATTTTTAATCACGCTTATATAAGATAATTAGTAATCTTGTTTAGGGTTAATTGTGATTATAATTCAAGTGATCGCCAATAATAGTTTTATTTGTGCATTAAATTCAACCAACATAGATAAACAGGTTTAGGGTTAATCCTATTGATTGTATGTTAGTCAGAAAGCGCACATGAATACGATCAGAATAAAGTAGAGGCCGAATATTAGGGCAGGTTCAATCTCTTTTAGGTTGGATTTGTACCTTCATCCCCGAACCCTTATTTGGTTCTAGACTTATGGAGTTGACGATCTCTTGGATCGTCAAGGGGTGTAACCTTCACCCTGTGAACGGTTTACAAGTTCCTAAAACTTGTTGGCGACTCTTTTGCTATATCTTCTTCCCTTTTGGACGCCACCGTACTTTAGTGTATGATCACAATGGGGTTCAAGCTAGGGGGTTAACGCTTGAATTTATTCCCTACAGTTTTTGGCGAATCCACTGGGGAAGATTTCTATTATAATTCCTAATTTTGTTTCGGCAATGATTTAGAATGAGTGGATGAGACTCGAAACGTTCTAAGTATTTCATGTGCGTAATTTTGATTAACATTATTGTCATATGCATAAAAAAGATCTCATTGGAAACACCATCCGTAATGAGTTAAAAACATAGGATTTTATACGTAGGAAATTTGAGAAATATCTTGCACAACTAGGACCGAAATAACACCGCGCGAAACTGGAAAATTCTATCGAGCATAGAAAGCTGCTGAGGCATGTGGGAAGTAGCGCCAATGACCAGAGCATTGGCGCCAGGCATCTAACTGTAGCGCCAGACGCCAGCATTGGCGCCAGGCGCTACAGCTAAATCCAGGCGCCAGTCTCTGTTTGCTGGCGCTAACTTCCCCCAATACCGAGCCAGAAATATGCGCTCTAATTTCGACCGGTTTTTCGTATTGTTTGCTCGATCCTACTTCCTGATTGAATTTTTTCTCACTTTTCTGAAACCCATATGTGTTCTACATATGGACATAACCCTCTGGGAGTTCATGCTCCATCTACCCGATTGAACGCTCTGAGCAACAAAGGGTACATCCGAGAATGTTGAATTCACCAAACCATGGAAGTGAGTTTTTTCTAAAGCTCGCGGTGTCCCATCCACTCACGCCAACCCTTCACGGTTAGGCTTCCGCGCGGTGCATCCGGACAATTAACCATGGACCCTCTATTGACTAAACCATATCCCGAACTTTAGAGAACTAGATCCATGGTTAGGTTGCAAACTCATTGCATCATATTGTGCCTACTTGATTTGTTTCGGGGTTTTCTGATGTCCTGCGGGAGAGTTACAATTCCGAGACTGGAACCGGACGCCTGTACCTGCAAAACAAACGGATGCTCCGGATGATTGGAGATCCGCCTCTGACGGTCAAGTTAGTACTTTATTAAGGAGTAATTAATGCGGAAATTAAAGTGATTGGGTCTCTCTAGGTGAGAGTGTTTAATGTGTGTAATCTGCGTAATCTCCGTTAATGAGGATTAAGGGAGATATTTATAACCTCGGTAAACGTGCCAATCTAGGTTTAGGTTAACCTTGGGCTGATTGGGCTTCCCTCGGAAGTTGGGCCTAGGTGACCGGCTTCTCCATTAGGCATGGAGTATGCCACGTGTCATGACATAATAAGTCCAGGGTGGACGAATAAGTGTGTGCCACGTGGCAAGCCCTGAGAGGTCCAATTGGGGGACACTTGGCAGGACCTGATTGGCCCACGTGGCGCATTCCGATTGGTGGGAGCAAAATCCCCTAATCATTTGCCCCTCACAGGTGGCACGTGACTGGTCACGTGTTACCTGTGACAGGTGTCGCCCTGTAACAGGCGACGGCCTGCTACAGGTGTCACTCGGCGAGAGGCCGAGAGATTCTCCCGCCAAAATTTTGAATTCTGGAAGTGACCCTTCGCCTTCTCACTTCGCCTATATAAAGGAGTGTCGACTTCGGTCATTTTCACACTTGAAAACTTTGTGAGAGAACATTCGGACCCCTGAACTTGCTCTGACATTTTGGATCCTTTCTGCCTACCGCCTGCTCTGACAAGCCAACTGCAAAGGATTTTCAGAACTTCATCAATCGTCACTCGTTCAGGTAACCGTCGGTTCTCTTACTCTTAATTTTCTCTTTACTTTTTTCTTTTTTGAAATGGCACCACGGAAGCACACGATACGACCTAGGTTAGTGATCAGCCGGTCACCGGGGACCGCTGAATCTAGGACTAGGAGTGCCGCCTGCCCTTTTCTGGACCCATCTTTGCCCTTTATACAAAGTCCGACTATATCTGTGTCTATGCAGAGCATGATGGCCAGAACAAAAAAGACTGTCAGGATCTCAAACTCAGACGGCTCCTCCCACATGGTGCCGATTAGTGAAACATCTGACCAGGCGCCAGATGTGGAAGTGAAACAAAGCGGCTTGAAAGCCGGCAGTTCTGAGGGAGGAGTCAAAGTGACCCCTTCCCATTTTACAGTTGACAATTCTACATTCTCTCCTGCTCCTTTTAAAGGAGAGGAGGCGGGCCCCTCCGGGAGAGGGGAGGAGTCGTCCTCTTCGGACTCGTCAGAGGACGAATCCGAGTCTAGCTCTTCTGGCCATGCTTCTCTGGACACAGAAGAGAAAAACAGTCGCCTACAAGAGGCGAGGCTTTCTCACGCAGTTGAGAAGGGGGACGATTGGGCGGAGCCATCCGCCTCTCACCGAGAGCAAAATACCCCCTACTACTGCACGGTACCTCGGGGCCGGATCACGGCCATGCAAGAGAAAGTGGGGAGCTTTATCGCAAACCACACAATGGGCCCCGACTTTTTAGTGTTCGTGCCGGATCCAGAAGACACAGTCGTCTGGCCGGCTGGTACCAGTTATGATGGCGCCTGCTTTGGCTGCTACGAGGCGGCCATCAAGGCTGGGCTGCGCTTCCCACTATATCCGGCTGTTCAGCGGATCTTGGATGGGTATGAGTTGGGGTTATGGCAGTTAGCCCCGAACTCCTGGGTCAACGTACTCGGCTATGTGGCCGGGTGCGAACTGCACGGGGTGGAGCCGAACTTCGAGGCTTTCGCCCACATGAACTACCTCAGCCGGACCCCTAAGGTAGGCGGTACCGGCTGGTATCAATTGACGAGCCACAGGGGCTACCTCATGACGAGAGGTAAAGCAAACAAATGGAAGGACTGGCGGAGCACCTTCCTTATCATTGAGAGTTCAGACACAGAGCTGAACAAGCGCTTCAACAGGTGGAACAGGAATCCGCCCCTTCTTGCAGGCGGCCGCAGCATGCCGCCTGTTCCCCCCAAGGCTAAGAAAGAGATCCTAGATAAAGGAATCTTCAAAGTAGAGTCGAAGGTGAACTCTACTTCAGGGGTACAAGAGCAAGTACCCCTGCACTGCGTCCCGAGCTTCAAATGGCTCTATGACGAGTACTTTTTGGCCGCCTGTGGCCTCAGCAGTCGGTGCTCAAGAGGTAGCCGGCCTGTCGAATACTCTGTTGTTCCGTGCATTTCTTGTTATGACTTTTATTAACTTTGCTATTTGTTTTTGCAGCGGACGCCATGAGCAAAATTACCGCCTCCAAGACTGCGGCGGCCATGTTGCGGGCCTCCATCATGCAACAGTCTTCAACTGACTCCCCTAACAAGGGGGCACCCTTGGTGGGCTTCGAACCTTTCACCCTCCTTTTGGAGTTGTGTTTATGCATATACTGACTCTTTTCTTCTTTTTTAGATGGGCTCTCCAAGAGCTTCTTCTTCCCAACAGCCGGACCCCAAGGCCCGGAGGACGACTGTTGCGAGCTCTCCTGAATCTGCCAGGAAACATGCGGCGGCTGAGAAACAGCCGGCCACTTCTTCTAAAACTCCAGCTGGGCCACCTAGAAGTATGAAATTGTCCTTGTAAATTTTAGACTTGCTCCCTCCTTTACTAGGTCTAATCCGTTTGTTTATGCTTGATGCAGCCGGCCCTCAGGAGCCTGACTTGGTCGAAGTGGCCAAGTCTATGATCAAGGCCGTACCTCCAGCTGAAAGGGAGGCGGTCAGGGGTGTCGGCACCCTTGACCTAGACGGGATTGCAGGGGTCCTTGCCGAGGTATACTTAGCATATTTTTGAGTATTTGAATTCCAGGACGCCTGTTTTCTTTTTTGTTTGGAAACTGACGCCTGTTCCCCTTTTTACTTAGGCCCTGCTCCGAGTGAACGGCCTTCGCAAGCCTCTTGACTGGAAGAACAAAGAGGTAAAGGCTGCAAAAGCTATGGCCGCCTCTGACTGTGATAAGGCAATGTTTCAAATTGCCCAAAATGAAGTTCTGACAATTGATATTCTTTATTATCAGGCGCAGACTACCGCCGCTATCCGGGCTCAGTTAGAGGCGGCCCAGAAGAGGAATAGCGAGCTGGAGGCGACCATCAACAACCTCAAGACCGAGCTGAGACCTCTTCGCCAAAAGATGTCCTCATACGAAACCTTGGAGAAATCCTTGGCGAGCGTAAAGGAACGCCTGGTGACCCAGGAGAAGAGTCTTACTCAGGACCTCTCGGAAAAGGCCGAGCAAGAAAAGAAAGAGCTGGTCCGGGAGATGATGGAAGACTCTGCTCAAATCCAGCGCATGACTTGGGGCCGCCTCTTCCCCAATGCCGACTTTGCCTCCTGGGAAAAAACGTACCGCCAGTGTTCTGATAGATATAATCAAGAGATCCTGGCGGCTGCTGAGGAAGAGGCGTTGGAGGAGGAGGAGCAGCCGGTAGTGGCGCTTGTGCCGCTTGGGGGTAATGCATCGAAGAAGGATGCAGCTGAAGCCGAGTCCAGCAAAAAGAGTGCTGACCAGGCGGCAGCTGCTAATATTGAAGATCTGCCCCCTTCATAAGCTTTATGTCTTCTTTCCCCGGCCTGCGTGCCGTTTGTTTGTATTTACCCGGCCAGGGGGCCAGGGCTCTGAATATTTTGCCGGTCTTCAATGACCGGCTTCCTTTTAATGAATATTTTTGTTTTGCTTCAAATTTGTTTAAGTATTGAATATTCTGATATCCAATTGTACACTATACCGACTGTTTTACATGGCCGATAGTTGCAGACAGGTACGGATAGTTAGTCACGCCGCCTATGCCCCTGGACGACTGGTTGTCTGTTTCCAGGCTAGACGATCAGTCGGCCATTTATCCAATCGGTATTCGAACCATTTTAAAGACTGGATCCCCTTTAGGCAGGCGGTTCTGTCATTTGTAAAATTAACCAAGTAGGAAAGTGGTTTCCTACTTGTCATGTTTTTAGGCTAGAGACTTTAGGCCGTCTAGGCCGACTGTTCCCCGCCATATTTAATCTAGTGTGAACATGTGCTGTATGAACACCTTTTTAGTTTCATACTAAATTTTAAGGAGTGACCAAGTAAACATGATTGTTACCTAGTCGCCAAGTAACTGAGTAGTAGAGGTATCAAGCGGTGGGTACCGGTTGTTCCCCTTTATTCGCCAATGTTTGTTGGCTTTTAACTCATAAAATACCAACTGTTCTTATCCCAAGTAGTTCAGTCGGTCGGTTGACCCGGATGGTTACTGCGAACACTTGCTTGACGTGATTAGTCAGTTAAGTGAGAGATATCCTTGTCCGGGAAATGGCCACGTGGTTGTCTTGGTTAGACAGTCGTATAGGTGCCGTGTAATGATTTTATAGAACAATGTTCCACCCAAAAAGGGAGCTGCTCTCTGCGACGAATTTCATCCGGATGGATGCCGTCGGACGCCTGCTATAACGTTGGGACAGGTCGAATTGAATTTTTATATTTTGATCAATTGGCTTGGCGCCTGGTCTGATCATTTTAGCTATGAGCCTTTGATAGTTCTTGGTGAACTGTATTATGGGAGTGTTGCCGGTTGAGTGAAACAAGCGACGTGCCCCTCTTAAGTAAGAATAAAAATTAAACATGGAGAGTAGCCGACTGTTTGTCAGTAGGCATGCCCCTCTTAAGTAAAAATGAAAACTGAGTATGGAGAGTAGCCGACTGTTTGTTAGTAGGCGTGCCCCTCTTAGTACAAAATTGAATATTAAGTATGCAAACTTTTATTAAGTAGCCCTTGACTATTTACATCATTCAAAAGAAATATTTCTTAAGATTATCTACATTCCAAGTTCGAGGCAACGGTTGGCCGTCTGGTGTTTCCAGACGGTAGGTACCGTCCCTGAACTCTTCACAGATTCGGTAGGGTCCTTCCCAGTTGGGAGTTAGTTTGCCAAACTCATTAGCCCTTCCAACTGCTTCCATTTTTCTAAGTACAAAGTCCCCCACTTTGAGTGGACGCCTGTGTACTTTTTTGTTGTATGATCTAGTCATTCTCAGGCGTTAAATTTCATGGCGCAAGACAGCATTGCCCCTCCTTTCAGGAAGTGAGTCTAATGCCAGGCGCATGGCTTCCCAGTTTGTCTCTTCGTCATATAGCATTACTCGAAGAGTCGGCTCGTAGTGTTCTATTGGAAGAACAGCTTCCGCACCATAAGTTAGGAGGAATGGAGTTTCTCCAGTCGCCCCTTTTTCAATCGTCCTAATGGCCCAGAGAACATGTGGTAATTCATCCGCCCATAGGCCGCCTGCTCGTTCAATCTTTTTCTTGAGACCGTCTGAGATGATTTTATTAAAGGCTTCTACCTGGCCGTTTGCTTGTGGACGGCCGACAGATGCAAAGTAGTGTGCAATTCCTTGGTCACCCAACCAGCTTTTGAGAACAGACGTCTCAAATTGGGGACCATTATCAAAAACCATAGACATGGGAACCCCGAACCGAGTGATGACATTTTTCCAAATGAATGAAATTACATCCTTCGTCTTGATTCCCTTTACAGCCTCCGCCTCTACCCATTTAGTGAAGTAGTCGACGGCAACAAGTATGTACCTCCTTCCGCCTGTAGCAGGCGTATATGGACCCAAAATATCCATGCCCCACTTAGCAAACGGTAGTGGGCTATGAATGGTAGTGAGGTCAGTAGCCGGACGGTGAATTAGTTTGCCAAACCTTTGGCACTTGTCACATTTTTTCACCATCTCCATCGCATCTGCTTCTAAAGTAGGCCAAAAGTAGCCCTGCCGCCTTGCCCGTTGAGCAAGCGTCCTACCGCCTATATGGGAAGCACAGTAACCAGAGTGAATATCATCTAGTATCTCTCGCCCCTTTTCTGGAGTAACACACTTTAAGAAGGGTTTAAGGTACCCCCTTTTGTGAAGTTCTCCCCTTATTATTTCAAAACTGGTTGCTCGTTTTTTCAGTGCTGCCGCCTGTTGATGATCATCCGGCAGGGTACCATTTGTCAGATATGCCCTGATTGGATCCATCCAGGTTGAGCTTCTGTCTAAGATTCCAATAGGGTCTTCCTCAATGCTTCTCCTCTCCATTACTTCCCAAAAAACAGTTCGAGGAGTATCACAGGAGGCGGATGATGCTAATTTTGAAAGTGCATCCGCCTGGTTGTTTTCTGATCTCGGCACTTGGGTAAGATGGAAATCCTCAAGGGAGCCGACTGCTTGTCGGACCGCCTGTAAATACTTGATCATGGCCGGATGGGTTGCTTCGTATTCGCCATTGTACTGACTCACTATCAATTGTGAATCGGAACAGGCGTCTATTTTTCTTGCCCCTGCCGCCTTGCACATGCGGATTCCGGCTAGTAAAGCTTCATATTCTGCCTCATTGTTTGAGGCCTGAAAACTGAAGCGTAGAGCATACTCGTACCTGTCGCCCTCTGGCGACTGACATATGACGCCTGCTCCACAACCATTTGAAGTAGAGCTTCCATCCACATATACCTTCCAGACTTGGTCTGGAACTTGAGAGTCAGGAGGACGAGTCATCTCAACAATAAAGTCAGCAAAGGCTTGCCCCTTCACTGCTTTTCTAGGCTCGAAGGTAACTTCGAGGCTCTGTATTTCTATGGCCCATTTGATCATTCGGCCTGACGACTCCATGATGGTCAGTGGCCGCTTGATAGGTTGGTCTGTATACACGACGACTGCATGTGCCAAAAAGTAGGGCTTCAATTTTTTAACAGCCATGAAGAGTGCAAGACCAAATTTCTCCACTAACGGATACCTCAACTCGGCATTTTTCAGTACGTGACTGACAAAGTAGACCGGGAGCTGACAGCCGTCTCTTTGAGCAAGGAGAACAGCGCTTAACACATGATCAGAGATGGCCAGGTACATGTAGAGTACTTCTTTGGGCAAAGGGCTGACCAGCCTCGGCAAGGAATGCAAGTGAACTTTCAATTTCTGGAAGGCCGCCTCAGCATCCGGCCCCCATTCAAACCTTGCCTTTTTCTTAATTGCCTGGAAAAAGTATAGGCATTTGTCGCCTGATCGGCTTAGAAATCTTCCCAAGGCCGCCAGACAACCTGTTAACTTCTGAACCTCTCGGATGGTACGAGGCGACTGCATGTCGATGACCGCCTGCACCTTCTCAGGGTTCGCCTTTATTCCTCTCTGATTGATAAGGAATCCGAGAAATTTCCCAGACTCAACTCCAAAGAAACATTTCCTGGGATTGAGCATGACATGGTGCCGCCTGAGTGTGGCGAAAGTTTCTCGGAGGTCCGACAGATGATCTTTCTGAAGTTTAGACTTGACAATCATATCATCAATAAATGCCTCGACATTTCTCCCAATCTGATCAAAGAACACAGTGTTTATCATTCGCTGGAAAGTGGCCGGGGCATTCTTAAGACCAAATGGCATGACCGTGTAACAGTATAACCCCTGATCAGTGACAAAGGCCGTCTTCTCCTGATCTTTCTTCCATAAAGGAATTTGATGGAAACCAGAGTAGGCGTCCATAAAGCTCATCAAAGCATGGTCGGCTGTTGAGTCGACCAGGTTATCAATTTTAGGCAGAGGGTAACTGTATTTGGGGCACGCCTTGTTTAACTCTGTGTAGTCTACACACATTCGCCAGGTGCCATTCGGCTTTTTAACAAGCACCACATTTGCAACCCAGTCTAGGAAGTAACATTGCCGAATGAACCCTGCATCAAGTAATTTTTTAACTTCGGCGGCTGCCGCCTGACTTCTTTCTTTGCCATGGTTCCGCTTCTTCTGCCGTACCGGCTTCTTTTTCGGATCCACGGCCAGTTTATTTACCGCCAGATCAGGACTAATGCCTGGCATTTCATGGACTTCGAATGCAAAGATTTCCTTGTATTCTTTCAATAGTTTGTGAAAGTCGTCACCCAGGTCCCTTAGAGCAGTCGTCCCAACCTTGATTGTTCTGTCAGGACGCGAGTCATCTAAGATCAGGTCCGTATGCTCACCAGCTGGCTGAGGGCGGAATTCATCCGAATGCTCCTCTGCCAATGATTGCTATTTTCTGTCTTTTCTTGCGGCCCCTGTCTGGGATGCCTTTCTCTTCTTGCCGCCTGCTTCTTAAACAGGCGCACTCTCCTTGACATTGTCAAGGTCTATTTTTCCACCGCTCGACATAGTGGCCATAACAGTGGGCTTGACATCCGAGAGATAGCACTCTCGGGCCATCTTCTGATTTCCCCTTAGGGACCCGACTGTTCCATTATCCCTCTCAAACTTGAGCAACATAAGAGATGGGATTATAACAGCCTTGGAATTATTCAGGGTTGGTCGTCCCAGAATCATGTTGTAGGCCGAGAGTTCTTCTACTACCAAGAACCGGACTACCATGTGTCGTCCTTCCTCTTTTTCGCCCAGGCGGATGGGTAAATCCACTCGTCCCACTGGGTGGACTCCTCCTCCTCCAAACCCTACTAAAGGGTGGGATGCCGGATGTATGCAATCAGTCTGATATTTTAGTTTCGACAGACATTTGCTACTGATGAGATCTGAGGAGCTTCCGGTATCTATGAGGATTCGGCCAACTCTCTGGTTGGCCACTTTACATTCAATAACGATAGGGTCGTCATGCGGCCCTCTTACCCCTCCTAGATCTTCTTCAGTGATGACAATCTCAGGAAATGAATATTTGGAGGGCCGTTCTTGGTGAACGGAATTTACATCTAACCGTCTGATATTGTCTTTGTTGCCCCTAATAGTGGGGCCGCCTCCTGAGAAGCCGCCTGCAATGGTGTAGACGACTGCATCATCTGTATCGGAGCTGTCGGCCTGTTGATTCTTTTTGGTCGACTGCTTTTTCGAGGAAGTGTTCCCCGTAGATTTCTTGACATAAGTGTCAAGGTCACCTTGCTCAGCCAGGCGGTCCAGATACCGCATGAGACTGATGCATTCATTGGTGTGATGACCAACATCTTCATGATAATCACAGAATTTTTCTTGGTTCCGATTGTTTGCAGAACCCTTCATGGGGACCGGCTTCTCAATTGAGATCCGTCCCTTGATTTCCTTTAGGATAAATTGGCTATCCTTGTTAAACACATACTTTGGGGAGTATGGTTTGAATTCTTTTTTCTTCTTCTGGGACGGCTGTTTAGAGGAATCAGTTGCCCAGACCTCTTTTCTCTTCTCGTCTTTGTTTGACGACTGCTTCTGTCGTCCTTCTCTTTTGTCGGACCTTTTCCCATCTGACTGTTTTACCGTACTACAAAGATCATTCGCCTGTATATAGGCTTCCGCTTCAATCAAGGCCTCTTGAAGAGTCGCCACCCTCTTTCGGACCAAATCAAATTTGAAGGTCGACCCGTCTTTGAGACCTCTGAAAAAGTCAGTATAGGCTACTTCATTCGGTAACCCTTGAATCTGTATTCTCATCAGGTTAAATCGCCTGATGTAAGAACGAAGCCCCTCCTTCTCGCCCTGCTGAATTGTTCCTAAATCAAGGGTCGTCTTCTTCGCAGGGATGTTCATGGCGAAGTTGGAGGTGAATAAGTAAGCAAGCGTCTTGAAGTTATTTACACAACCAGTCGGCAGGTTGCCGAACCATTGTTGTGCGATTCCTTTGAGAGTCGCTGGGAAACACTTGCACCAAGTGGGATCATCCTACCCTTGAAGGTACATCAGGTTGGTGAATGCCATCAGATGGTCTTCTGGGTTAGTAGTGCCGTCATAGGCGCCTACTAATACATTTTTCACTTTGGCCGGCTGAGCGGCTTCAGTAATTTCCTTGGAGAAGGCCGACGGCTGTTCACCAAGTCTAAGCAACCGTAGCTGCCAGTCCATAGGTTGGACATTTTGTGCTGCATGTCACCAAACGGAGGTGGCTGTAAAAAATACTGTTGTTGCGGTACAAACGGTAAGTTTGGTACCGCCTGGTCGCTATGAAAGCCGGACTGACGGGAGGTGCCGCCTGACTGACCCTCATGATACGACTGAGTATGCCTCATCGAGGTATTTCGCAGACTGTCTTGGAAGTTTGAAGTAGAGGCCGACTCTGACAATCGGTCACTCTTCTTCTGCTCTAGCAGTAGTCGAGCGTCTGTGTATGTTTTCCTCGACCCGTCCGCCTGAATATGACGAACATGTTTCCTATTTCCAGGAGTAGGAAAACGGTATTTTGTGAAATCAAGGGCAGGTGGCTCCCACTTCCTAGATTTAGGATGAGGGGTCGCCTCTCGCCCTTGAACTGGCTTCCTCTTCCGTGAAGTGGAGGGTTTCTTAGCCGACTGCTCCTTGTCCAGAGCAGGCGGCTTCTTGTTGATCAACTCTTGAATTTCTCCCTTGAAGTCCCTCATGAAGGTCATGAGTTCGTTCCTTGTGGTCGGAGCAGACCCATCAGTCGGCTGCTGCCGAACAGGCGGTGCGCCTGCTGGCTCGCTTCCAGTTTGAAGATGTTCCCGTTCCCTCCTTTCGGTATGACGGGTACGTCGGGCCCTTAGGGTCCCGTCTGAAGCTGTCTGAGCTTCAACTTCAAATTCATTCTCAGTATCGTGGTCCGACTGAACTAGAGGATCGTCCAGGGGACGTCTTTCTTCAGGAGCCGGTACAAACGTGGGTGCCATCTCAGAAGTACTCTCCCCACAGACGGCGCCAAAATGTTTCGGGGTTTTCTGATGTCCTGCGGGAGAGTTACAATTCCGAGACTGGAACCGGACGCCTGTACCTGCAAAACAAACGGATGCTCCGGATGATTGGAGATCCGCCTCCGACGGTCAAGTTAGTACTTGATTAAGGAGTAATTAATGCGGAAATTAAAGTGATTGGGTCTCTCTAGGTGAGAGTGTTTAATGTGTGTAATCTGCGTAATCTCCCTTAATGAGGATTAAGGGAGGTATTTATAACCTCGGGAAACGTGCCAATCTAGGTTTAGGTTAACCTTGGGCTGATTGGGCTTCCCTCGGAAGTTGGGCCTAGGTGACCGGCTTCTCCATTAGGCATGGAGTATGCCACGTGTCATGACATAATAAGTCCAGGGTGGACGAATAAGCGTGTGCCACGTGGCAAGCCCTGAGAGGTCCAACTGGGGGACACTTGGCAGGACCTGATTGGCCCACGTGGCGCATTCCGATTGGTGGGAGCAAAATCCCCTAATCATGATTAATTGTGCATTATTTGTTGTGCATATATTCTATGTTCCTCTTAACCGTTTGTTTGACTTGTGTTGAGATTAAATAAATTAATGACTTAAAGAACTTTGCCTAATAAATTAATTAATTAATTAGAGTCAATAAAGTCTAATAGACCTAGTACGACTTTAGGCATACCCCAGTTGGTAACACTGAAAACAGTCTCATATTGAAGCTCCACCATTGGCGCCAAAATCTAAGCTGTAGCGCCACCCTTTGGAGTGTGGCGCCTGGCGACAGCTCTGTCGTCTAGCGCCAAGCTACACAGTGCGGCGCCAGTTCTGTCGTTTGGCCGACAATTCAGATTATTGGTCGAGTCATCACCTAGGGTTTAATTAACCAGTTTGCTAATTAATTCGGTTAATTTTCGCTGTCAATAATACTTTGTCAAGTCGTTAATTGAGTCTAGTCACATAGTCTAGCCACATGGTCATGACACGAGTCTTAACGTACCACCTACACTCACTAGTCTTAGCACACACTTCGAGTACACATCACCATGACCATGTCTTAGGTTCATGCTTGAGTCGGTTTTTTCCATCATTTGAGTTGGGGGTACATTCTATTCCTTATTCTTCATATCCCTCCATCTAAATCTTCTTTCACATTCTATTCCAATCTTTCTTCACTTCCTCCTTCCATTACATGTTGAATAAAGTTTGAGTCAAACAATTAACAATGAATATCCCCAAATTCCTTTTCCACAATACTTGGTCGAGGAGAGAAGGGCGATTAATCAAGGACAAACTCTTTATTCAAGTCTCGCTTTTTGATAAACCGATTCGTCAAAAGAGGAAGGCTAAAAAAGATAATGGCAAGTCAAGAAGAAGTCAATGAGGTTAGGAACCAATTGGTTACCGTGACTGAGACACTAAAGCTACTCACACTCAAGATCAATGATCCCGTGAAACAGCAACAGATGGACCTCATGCAAGAGAGTCTAAGCAAGCTATCTAGTGACTATGAATTTCAGGGCATGAGTTCACAAGGGGTCTCGCTGGACAAGGAACTTCTTCCTCATAAGTTCAACGCCACTGACGTCCCTAAATTCAAGGCAACAGATAACCCTTACTTCCATCTAAGAGCTTTTGAAACTATAATGAGTATTAAGGGTATCGGTAAGAAGGTTTTCCCTCTCTGTTCCCACTATCTCTCGAAACCGTTTGTCAACAATGGTTCTTTTCTCTCGAGAAAGAAAAAACCTCTTTTGGGAGTCGATAACAAACGCTTTCATAGATAGATATAAGCGCAACATCCAAGACAAAACAGATCACAGACAACTTGAGATGTTAAAACAAAAAGGAAATGAAGGGTTCACTTCTTTCTTCAACAAATGGAGGAAAACTTCCACTAATATGGTCAAGGCTCATACCAAAAAAGAATCTGTGAGGATGTTTATCAAGAATCTCCAAGGGAAGTATTCAAGGCACTTAAGGTACCAACACAATTTAAATACTTTCAAGGCTTTCTATAATATAGGCACTGACATTGAAGATGACCTTCTGAAAGATAATGGTGCGAGAGGAAAGAAGAACGACCATCCTTCTTCTTCCTCTCCCATTAATGAGGTACATTCCACAAACGCCTCTAAACCACGAATCCAAAGATAAAAAAGGGTGTTCACTCCACTTGGTATGAGTTACGAAACAACTTTCGAGAAGCTACATCATAAAGGACTAGTCATGCCCATAGGGCCCATCAAAGATCCAGTTCCAGAAGCTAGGCCACCTAAGTGGGACCCTAATAAACACTGCAAATATCACCAAGGAAAGGGTCACGACACTGAGGAGTGTTGGAAACTCAAAGAAGCTATTCAAGATCTGATTGATAACAATGAAACTTCCGAGATTCTAGCCATCAAAGATGACCAAGCATCCTTTGTTCCATCACTTTTTATCACACCTGTAGGAGAGCCCATGATCGAGACAGCTTATATGACCTCTCTCGATGAAATGGCCATGATCGGGGAGGATGAAAGTCTTTTCTTAGATAATACCAGGGAAGACTCGTCAAGTCTAAAAGAGGACGTTCAAAAATTGCAAGATGTCATTGCCATGCTCTTGAATGTGGTGGAAGGATTTGAAAATCGGGTAATGGTCATCGAACAAAATTCTCGCCAAGAGTTTAATGAAGAACTCAATGCTCCTAAGCCACAGGCAAAACGGACCATTGAAGAATACACACCAATAGGAATGACTTACAATGAAGCTTTTGACTGTCTTCACGATCAAGGTCAAGACCCTCTACCTGAAAAACGTTTTCCCAATTGGGATCCAAATTCCTATTGTCGATACCATAGAGGTCGCGGTCACACTATAGAAAAGTGTCTCGCCCTCAGGGATCGTGTTCAAGACTCCATTGATTCAAATCTCCTTCATGTTCCTCCGCGCGACAAGAAGGCCAAGATTAGTAACGATAGTAACAGTGGCTGTAAAGGGAAAAATAACGACTATCCTTCTTCTTCCGGAAACACCTACTCTAGTAATAGTGTTGGTACTTTTGACCTTAGTGAGATCCTAGCCATGGGTAATTGAAAGCAACCGAAAAGGGAATTTACCCCTATTGGAATTAGCTACGATGATGCTTTCGATCAACTCCGTGCCAAGGGAATCATTACTCCCATTGGACCTATTCAAGATCCCCCACTTAAGAAAAGATTGCCTAGTTGGAATCCAAACGAACACTGCAAGTACCACCAAGGTAGGGGTCATGCTACTGAGGGCTGTTGGAAGCTAAAGGAGGCTATCCAACATTTGATTGATAATAACAAGCTTCCCATACCTCCAGTTTACAAGAAGAGCGAGTGATGATAAAGTAAACAACACAAGACAAGAGGCGAGCTTCAACGACAAGATTTCATGACCTCTTTTTCCATTTCTTTTTTCCTTTCCCCAATAAGTCTAGCATACGCACCTTTTTTTTTTCTTTCCTTAGATTTATTTTGTAGGATCATTATATATTTTTCTTTTAATAAAAATGAGAATTTATTTCCTTATATATGATCATTTCATTATATTGCATAAAAAAAAAATCCATGTCGAACTAAGCACAAAGTATACCAATGATTTGAGGCACCCCTTGTAGCCACATCATATCTCCTTTCACTTTTCAATTTTACAATCCTTTCTTCATAAACCACTTTGAGCCTCGTCTAACGATAGACCCTTCATCCTACATCTACCTAACCTTGGGATGGGATGGTGTGTAACTTATGCAATTCTAAAGAAGGCTTGAGCAAATTCCAAAATTAAAATAGCAAAAATAAGCAAAAGCAAAAAATAAATGTGAGTGTACAAAAGGGAAAGTGTTCCAATGTCTTTGATATGAAAATGTCTTCGATATGAACACGTCTCAGATTGCGACTCTTATCAAGTGCTTGGTACCGTGCCTGAGAAACATGAATGCCAAGTGAGTGATAGACCGCATGATCGGGATTGCCCACACTTATAAAAATAAAATAAATGCTGAAGCTAAAGATAAAAGTGAGCTAAAAAAGAGTAGAAACTCAAGCATAAAAATACAAATACTCAATAACAAGGTTGCACACCTTGGGGGCTTATCTAGGGTCTTGAGCCTTTATCCCCTTCTTCTTCAGCCTTTAGCCTAACCACGTTACAACCCTTAAAAGACCTTTTTGAGGTATACACATACTTGTGCGAGGTTCGGCTAGAGCTACGTTCGGCCTGATTCCTAACAGATACGTAGGCAACCTCACATCGAGGTGCAGCCGTAATAAACATGCATTCATATTCACATTCACACACCATGATCATATCAAGGGATCTCCTATGCTCATCCCTATTTACTTAGAGCTAGACTTGGGGGATTGATCCCAACATCATTAGCTTACCTAGCCTAAGAGTCACCACCATTTGACTCTTTTCAATACATTTTCCCACACACTTAGCTCTTGCGGCCTAGCTTTAGTGTCACTTTCACACACATCACAGATACATGACCCAATATACTTCCCTTAGGAACCCTTTGTCATAGAATATTAACACACCGCTGAAGCATGCCTTGTCAACATCACTCATCAATCATAATTGTCATTGCATCACGAAGTATGAAGTACTTAGCCTCCGTGCCTAAGTTACCCAAATAATTTCATCATGGAGTCAACAGTTGAGATAGCCTAGGATGGGTTAATCCTTGCACCTTGAGAGATAGTATCAAACAACATTTGACTAAGCTCGTTCAACATGCACCTTCAAAACTTTGATTCTTTTTCGCGTCTTTCTTTTTCGGGAGAAAGTCGGTACCCTCCACAAAAATAACGGAAAATTTTTTCTTTTTTGCATTTTTGAGTCAACACTATGCACACACGGGTCACGAGTCACATGTGTCAAACAGTTTGAGTCGAGTCAACCTCGAGTCAGTCAAACATATCGAGTCAAGTTCATACCTTGAGTCATGTCAAGTCAATGAGTTGAGTCAATGCTAAACCTTAGGTCAACCCTAAGATAATTAAAGAAATTGGCAAAGTTCTATAGTCAAAAATAAATACAGGTGCAGCAGAATAGGGAAGACCCTATCACAACGTTCGGCGGCAGGGTCAATTCCTGGCGCCAGAGATATCTCAGCAACGACAGAGCTCGAAGCCTCTCACAAAAGTAATTTCGACCTCATACAGCAATTTCGGGTTCCTTGGTACGCCAGTCAGCCCCTATAAGCAATTTGACATGATTAAGTAGTCAGTTTGATCACAATCACAATAAGTGATCGGCCTGATGAAAGATCATCTCACTTAGCTTAAAGCGCCTAATAACGAAGACACCGACATACTGGTTTTAGCGAAAGCAAAGTTCAGGCGAGCTTTAGAGATCGAAAAACGTTGGTCTTCAGAGATTTTTCTTCAGAATATTATCGCAACAAACATTCAAGTATCAAAAGCTCTTTTGTTCAGAGACGCGTGAACATCTCCATCAAATCTCTTTACTCCAGAGACGCGTGGGCATATCATTCAAAAGCTCTTTTGTTCAGAGACACGTGAACATCTCCATCAAATCTCTTTGCTCCAGAGACGCGTGGCCATATCATTCAAAATCTCTTTTGTTCAGAGACGCGTGAACATCTCCATCAAAGCTCTTTGCTCCAGAGACGCGTGGGAATATCATTCAAAAGCTCTTTTGTTCGGAGACGCGTGGACATATCATCAAAGATCTTCTATTTTCAAGCTCTTTCACTCAGAGACGCATGGGCATCCTATTATCAAGCTCTTCGTTCACGCATGGACACATCATTCAGAAAATCATATAAAAAAGAAGCTCTTTGTTCAGAGGCGCGTGAACATATCCAAAAAAAAGAAAACGAGCTCTTTGTTAAGAGACGCGTGAACATCGAAACAGCAAGGTGGCGTTCCCAAGATTGTGGAGAGATGTCACAAACAACTGAGGATTGTTTCAAGAGAAGCAATCTTCTATAGTATTCCCTTGGACGTGGAATATTATCATAGCGGAGGAGGATCGTTTCAGGCGAAGCAATCTTCTAAATTGGAAGCAGTTACAGGCGTAGCGGTTTTCAAGCGGGATGGCATTCTCTAGCTTGCAGGAGGTCATCAAAACAATCGGTTACTTTCAGAGACGTGTGCTCGAAGGTGCAAGATACGCGTTTCTTAACTCTTTTATCTGTTTAACTAACGCTAGTTTTGCAGGTATCGACGTTACAAGAATGATTTAGGATCGCAGAACGTTCTAAATCATTCTCCGTCCCTATTGATACTTTGACTTTCGTTTTCGAAACTTGCGTTTCTCCAAACTCAGTCAAAATGTAGGCTTCTGTAGACACCCATTTGTGTCTCCCCAAAACCAAACCCGGTGATGAGTACCTTTTCACGTCGAATCATAATCGAATAAAGTGAAAGTGTGGAAAGTTTAGTGTTGCGGATAATTTTATTTTCTTTTCTCTTTTCTCTGTTTTTTGAAAACTTATTTTAACAAAACAGCCAATCCAGTTTGGTTGGTCCATGATATGGGACCAATAGTAGTGTAGTTGGATGGGGCTTGACAAGAGCTTTCCAACGATATATTATAAGCCCAATTCCGATGAATATTGAGGAAGTTATGGCCAATTTACCAAACTGGGCCCGGTTTGAGCCTTATATACGGCCCAATGATCTAGGGGAGGGCCTAATATAGATTTATCATTCCTAATGCAATTAGGAATGGTTTTAGTCTTCTAGATTCTTCTAGAAGGTTCTTTTCATTCCTAATTCAATTAGCATTGATAAATTGACTTTTGTTGACTTTTCAGAGTTTTAATTAAAATCAAAGAACATTTTTGAAGGAAAGATACGATTTCATCCTCCTGTACGGAAAAATTTATCTAATTTTAGAAAACGCGTCAAAAATAGGGTTAGCGCCTGACGCCAGGCATTGGCGCCTGGTGCTAAGCCTGGCGCCTGGCGCTAGAATTGGCGCCTGGCGCTAGCATTGGCGCCTGGCGCTAATGTTGGCGCCTGGCGCCAATAAGCTGGCGTTGGCGCCAGCTCTGTTTTAGGTGCGCCAATACTCTGTTATTGATATTTTATCTTTTTGGCTGATTTCTCTATAAATAACATATTAAAAACTCCGTTTTGATTCATCAACAACTAGTTTTCAATTATAATCATCTAAAACCAATTCTCTTTAATCATTCACCATCTCTTTTTCTCTCTCTTTTTCTAAACTTGCTTTTCACATACAAAATTCCGCATTAGCAAGACCTAGAAACACCTAGCCATATTCGAAGTTGCCTTCGCTCTAGACGTGAAAGGTTTAATTTCTGAGGGTTTGGTCCCAAATCTCTATTTCCATTATTTAATTTAATTGTTTGTTTATTATTTTCCTTGAAGTTACTAACGTGTGTATTTTGTTATTAGAAAGACGTACGAGGCATCAAAGTAAGTGCTTTAATGGTTTTAATTGATGTTATGATGTAGAAATCATATTTATATTGTTATTATGATATTCCTAGTATCATGTCTAGGGTAATTTTAATATTAAATATGATTGTTACGATGCTTCTTATGTTCTTCCTAATATTTATGATTGTTAGTATCATGTTAGGGATAAAGATTTGATTTTTATTGCTTAGTGACATGCTAGGATTTGTTATTAATCTTGTTAGTATTATGCTTAGGATCTTGCTATTATTATGCTTTAATATTAACATGAACATGATTATGATTATAATGACTATAATTTATGATGATTATGAATATTATTATTATGATTGTTATTATTATTTATTATGTTGCTTGATGTTTATTGTCATTGCTTGATCACGCCTTTAATGCATGTTTAAAGGGAATTGGTATTTGTAATCACGCTTATATAAGATAATTAATAATCTTGTTTAGGGTTAATTGTGATTATAATTCAAGTGGTCGTCAATAATAGTTTTATTTGTGCATTAAATTCAACCAACATAGATAAACAGGTTTAGGGTTAATCCTATTGATTGTATGTTAGTCAGAAAGCGCACATGAATACGATCATAATAAAGTAGAGGCCTAATATTAGGGCAGGTTCAATCTCTTTTAGGTTGGATTTGTACCTTCATCCCCGAACCCTTATTTGGTTCTAGACCTTATGGAGTTGACGATCTCTTGGATCGTCAAGGGGTGTAACCTTCACCCTGTGAATGGTTTACAAGTTCCTAAAACTTGTTGGCGACTCTTTTGCTATATTTTCTTCCCTTTTGGACGCCACCGTACTTTAGTGTATGATCACAGTGGGGTTCAATCTAGGGGGTTAACGCTTGAATTTATTCCCTACAGACTGTGTGTGGAAATTAAAGCCACCGACAAATATCTGGTTCCAAGTTCGAACACGCTTGAAAGGCCTCATAGACAATGCTCGCAACACATCGAAACTTGGTTTATGTTCTCTCACCTATAACCGTTACGAATACAAATGTCACACTAATTGAAATGAAATATATTGTATTATCACAAGTTAATCGATATGCAATGTTCGAAAATTATTATCACCTTGTGATGAAACTAATCAGGGAATTCACTTTCGCATTTCTCCATGACATGTTCTCGACGCAAATAAGTTCGAGTATTAAGAATGTAGTCCTCAAACTGCCTAATAGATTAATGACACATGGTTAATCATTGCAGCAATTATATTAAATTTAAGGGTTTTTCAAAAGTTTATCCTAAACATATATACCTTTCGTATTCACCCAGAATGCCGGTATTTATTAAAACGAACAAATGAGCACGTTCGAGTTCCTTGTCATCTAAATACCGAGTTTTACCCAAATTTGACACACGACCCTTATCCACCGTGAACAGCTCTGGGATTTCATCGTTGTCAGCCGTGGATTCCACATCAGCATTCACATTTCGACCTAGATCTCGTGTTTTTGTATCAACTGAGAGCTGAAAGTAATTGGAGCAGAAGTTTGATATCTCTTCAGTGAGATAAGCGTTGCATATGGAACCTTCAACACGAGCCTTATTACCAATTTTTTGTTTCAGGTGATTGAGGAACCTGTAATTATTTTTATATAGCCGTAGAAGTATAAGTAACGAAAAGCAATGAAAGAGATGAAAGTTAGAGTTGAGAAGGGGCATTTGATTTACCTTTCGAAAGGATACATCCACCGATATTGAACAGGTCCACATAACTTGCCCTCATATGACAAATGAATTGGTAAATGCTCCATGGAGTTGAAGAAAGATGGAGGGAAAACCTTCTCAAGCTTGCACAGGATCTCAACTATGTTTTTTTCCAATCGCTCCATGTCGCTAACTGTAATTGTGTAGCAACATAAATCGCGAAAGAATTGGCTTATCTCTGTAATTGCATTCCATATATGGGTAGGGAGAAATTCTCTCAAAGCAGTGGGCAACAACCTCTTCATGAACACGTGACAATCATGGCTTTTCATTCCATGTAACTTACCTGATTGCAAATCAACGCATCTGCTCAAATTGGAAGCGTAACCATCAGGAAACCGCAGCTGTTTGACCCACTCACACAAAACCTTTCTCTGAGCCTTGTCAAGAGCAAATGGAGCCTTTGGCATGAATTCTTTTCCTCTATCATCCTCTTGAAGATGTAGCTGGGGCCGTTTACAGTATTTGGCATTGTCATTCCGAGCTGATGGCGTTTCACAAGATATATTTTTCACGTCCATTATAGTGTGAATCAACTGATCAAAAAAGTTATTTTCAACGTGCATGACATCTAAGTTGTGACGAACAAGCAGATGTTTCCAATATGGAAGGTCCCATAGAGTGCTTTGCTTGAACCACCCTTTTTTTTGCATTCTTGAGACGTTTCAGTGCCTCGGGGCCATCTGTTGCTTTCGGGAGGTTTTTCACACATTCCCAAAGTTCCTCTCCTGACATGATGTGAGGTGGTGAACCTTTTTCGACTTTGTTTTTACAAAATGCATTTTTACTATTTCGAAAAGGATGATTTGTCGGAAGGAATTGACGATGGCAATCAAACCAAGAAACCTTACCACCATGTTCGAGCCAAAATGCTTTGCTTTTCTCCATGCAATATGGACAAGCCTTCTTACCGGCTGTTGTCCAACCATATAGCATACCATAAGCCGGGAAGTCACTAACGGTCCATAGGATGGCTGCTCGAAGATTGAAATTTTGTTTTCTCGAAATATCGTAAGTATTTGCCCCAACTTCCCACAACTGTTTCAACTCGTGTATGAGCGGTTGCATGTAAACATCCAAGTTTCCCTTAGGGTTTTTAGGACCAGGAACAAGTAACGAAAGAAACATGAACTGTGTTTTCATACACATTGACGGAGGCAAGTTATAAGGGGTCAAAATGACAGGCCAACAAGAATATTGTCCCCCAAACTGACCATGTGGAGCAAATCCATCCGTACATAGGCCAAGTCGAACATTACGAGGTTCATAGGCAAATTCAGGAAAGCAACTATCAAGGTGTTTCCACGCTTCACTATCGCTAGGGTGTGCCATTGTGCCTTGAACTCGAGGATTTTTAGCATGCCATGTCATTTCCTCGGAAATGTTTTTAGTTGCAAAAAGTCTTTGCAACCTAGGTGTGATAGGGAAATAAAATAGAACATTCAAAGGCACTAAGCTACCTTTAGAAGTCTTCTTGTATCGGTCGCTGCCACACACCCTACATGTAGATAATTGAGCATCATATTTCCAAAACAACATACATCCTTTCGGGCATGCATGAATCTTTTCATGGGGCAGCTCTAACCCCTTAACAATTTTCTTGACCTCATAGAATGTCTCGGCCATGTGGTTGTTGTTAGGAATCGCTTCATTAACCAAAGAAGCAAATCCATCAACACATCTGTGCGGCAAATTATACTCGCACTTTAGGCTAGTGATTCTAGAAGCCATCTCTAACACAGACAATGAACTCCCTTCGTATAGCGGTTGTTTAGAAGCCCTTAACAAATCAAAAAATGGCTTGGCTTGTACATTAGGCTCCTCCTTTAATGAAACAACCGCCTCTTCAGAATACCCTTGATCTTGAGACTGACCAAATGCATCCAAAACCAATTCACGATATTCATTTGACTTCCTTCTACGAGTTCCAGGAAACCCTTCCCATGACACATCCACTCATAGTAATTAGGTAAAAAACCACTGCGATACAAATGAAGTTTAATCGTATCCGCATCCCAAAGACGTTTGTTTTTGCATTTAAAACATGGACACCTAACTTCATTCGGGTTGCTACTCTCGGGATGATCTTCCACATATTTAAGGAATTCATCTACCCCCTTCAAGAACTCAGGATTAATAGAATTCCCAACCTTCCTTTCGTACATCCAGCTACGTTCTTTTCGTTTCATGGTTACAAGTTCTACACAACTAACACATATGCCATTAATCACATTAGTCACAAAGCACAATATATATTCATTACAGATCAAAGTGTTATGGAAATGCAAATGAGAAGAGAAATGATTTTCAAGGGTCCTTATCACTCCAACCTAACCCATCCTTGGACGTTCAATCTCACTAGTGAATGTATGCCAGGATTTCAATTCTATGGAAAATTCGGCAGCATTTCCCTACAGTTCTCCAAGTACACAATATAGGCAATTAGAAACACCTATATATGTACCTATAGAACATTGTAGAGAAATGACAAGCAAGGATCTTCCTTAGAATTAAAAAAAAAGGAATACATTCACCACCTAAGTGAGATTAAACGTACAAGGACAGTCCCAACCAGGGACTATTCAAGACATACTCCTAATGTGTATGCCTTGAACGGGTATCTAGGCATATGATTATGCAAATGATTTATTTAAAGATATTAAAACTAAACTAACATACAAAAAATTATACAAATATATCATAATTAAACTTAACATAAACAAACATATCATAAAACCATAACATTAATATAAACAAATCAAACCAAACTAAACTAACATATCATAATATTAAATCTAGTAACATGCATTATAAAAAATTAAACTTAAGTAAGAAACATTATATTAAACTAAATAAAACTAAACTAGATTATAATGAACTAAAGTAATCTAACATACCATATTAAACAAAACGAACAAAACGTAACTAAAGTTTCATAATATTAAACTAATCTAATATACTTTAGTAAAACTAAACTAAATTAAACCACATTATATTAAAATAAACTAAACTAAACTAACATACTTACAAAAAAGTAAACTAAACTAAACTAAACTAAACTAACATACTTACAAAAAAGTAAACTAAACTAAACTAAACTAAACTAACATACTTACAAAAAAAAAGTAACTAAACTAAACTAAAACACATTATATTAGAATAAACTTAACTAAACTAAGTTATGTTAAACAAAACCAAATCAAACTAACATACATACATACATTATATTAGAGTTTGTAATGTGACTAACCTTTAGATATGCACTTCTTTTTGACAATTAAACCATCTAATTGTACAAATCCTACATACAAAATATTAAAAAAAATAATTAAATTTAAAATAATAAGGGTTTATTATTAAAAAAAATTAAAAAAAATTGGGGAAAGGACAACTTACTAGAAAGAGATGAAAACTGCCTTCCTATGCTGCTTCAGCCACGGCGAAGGAAGGGAGGAGGCCGGAGGCTGTGGTTGTGGTGGTCAAGGAATCAAGTCAGAATTGAATGTCATTAAAAAAACGAAAACAAAAAAAAAAGAAAACATAAAACGAAAACAACTTACCTGGACGCGGCGCTGGCAACAACCAACACCGTTAACGGAGGCTCGACGGAGGCAACAACCAGACGCGGCGCCGTAAATGGAGGCAACAACCAGACGCGGCCCCGTTGTCTTTCTCTTACTCCTTCTTGTCCTCTTTCTCTTTCTCCTTTTCGTCCTCTTTCTCTATCACATTCTCTGCGGCGTTTTGGTCTTCGTCGGCGACGGATGGGTGACGAACGACGCCGGAAGCGTGACGGCGGCGGTGTGTGGTCCCCTTTTTCTCTTTCCCTCTCTCTTTCTATCTCCTTCTCTTTCTTTTGTCCGTTGCAACGTCCCCTTCGTTTTTTTAGGTTAAATCAATTTGGGCAATTTTTTATAAAAGGATTATAATTTCCGACGGAAATTATTTCTGTCGTAATTCCTTATTCCGACGGAATATTCCATCGCAAACCTATTTTCGACAAAATATTTCGTCGGAAAAAGAAAATTACGACGAAAAAATTTTCCGTCGAAAATATTACGACGGAAAATTCGTCGAAAAAATTGAAATCCGTCGAAAAATTGCGACAGAAAAAATTCCGTCGTAATTTTTGAATGTTGCGACGGAAAAATAGGTCCTTCGGAAGAGATCCGTCGCTATTTAGCCTATTTCTAGTAGTGCATCACAGAAACATGCATTTGTGTAACATCTCGATCATATAATTTTCTCATTCATTTTTGGGAATAAAAAAAAACTAGTAATTTATGAATCATTAATACTCAAGTGTGGTATCTATAATAACCACCAAATTAAATTTAATATACACATCAATCAATACTTATACCATTGTGTTAGTATGTTTTATAATAGTACCCTCTTATAAGGTTACTAACAACATGACCATGGTACAAAGTTAATGTCAATTATAATATAACGTATGTACATGAGATAATATAAAGTACGAAATATATATTAAAAGAAAAAAAATTGGAACTTCAAGTCCAAGATTGAAAAAGGAGTATTAATTATATAGCTTGCAACTTATTATCGTTGATTTTATAGTTTAGATGCAGATGTACAAACATGTATCTGAGTTAATCAAAATACCATTCAAGGGATATGTACAGATTTGAAGCTTTAATATTATTTTTTATTAACGTGATAGTATGGTTTGCTCAATCATCACATATAATTATAGTTTGCCCTAAACAAATACTGACATAATCAATAGTAATATGAATGATTGAATGTCACAAAACTATGTTCACAACTTATCTCATTTATCATATGATCATAGATAAAAATCACATATGTTTGAACCAAACAAGTAATCCAAAAGGGTTAAACATAATCATGCTCATATACGAAATATAAAGAATGTTTAATTCACAATCAACCTTAATGATTATGGTATCCCTTGTTTCCTCGTATATGCAATGTTTTAGGATAAAAGAAAGGAATCTCAATCATATCATAAATTAAGACATAGTAAAAGGTAGTAGTAAACACATATCAAGTTGTAATGTAGTATTGGAGTGCAAATAATTTATACGTATTATATGTGGTAGCAAATTAGAAAATAGGCATGTCAATATGTCATTGAAGTATCTGCATATGTGTATATCACTGCCACCATACTGTTATTATGATTATTATCTTTACTACCATTAATAAATAGTAGGAAAATTTGCGAGGAAGGTCCTTTTATTTAAAAAAAAAAAAAAAAAGGTGGCACAAAAGGTCCTTTTATCCATTTTAGTTTATGTAGAGGGTCCGTTGACCAAACCCCGGCGTTGACTTTTTTTTTTCCGGCCAAAAAAATTATTGCACGTGACTGCTTAATTCCATTTTTTCTTTTTCTTTTCCTTTTTCCCCCTGTTTTTCCCTCTATTTTCCCCTTCCCCCTTAAAATATTTCCCTCCCTTATTTCCCTTTAACCCATGTGATGTGACAAGAAGCTAACCCACCATTAATGGCGATGCATTGTTGATGGAATTAATGGCGAATTGCTTTATGGCAAGAGATTAACCCCACAAGTTATTTAATTGTTAAGTGTTTAACTCTGCCCCTTGTTTTGTTTCTTTCAAAGTAGTAAAAGCTCTCAATTTTTTCCCAAAATTGCTCACTTGGTCTGTAAAAATGGTGAAGAACAAGCAGAAGGCGAAAAGGGGAAAATTCAATGAAAAATTACAAAATTGCAAAACAAAACCTGATATTGACAAAGGATTCTCACCATACCTGATTCGCCTGTTGTTTATAGGCTTTGATTGTCTTTCAATTGTGATTTGAAGGACAACAATTCAAGTTTTCTGACTTCTCTGGGCTAAAATAAGGGTTTCAATTGGGTAAGTGGGAAAAATCGAGGGAATTAGAGGGAAGAAGAGGGGAAAAGGGGGGAAAAAAAAAGGAGGATTAAGTAGTCACGTGCAATTTTTTGGCCGGAAAAAAAAGTCAACGCCGGAGTTCGGTCAATTGACCCTCTACACAACCCAAAATGGATAAAAGAACCTTTTGTGCCACCTTTTTTTTTTTTTTTATAAAAAGGCCTTTCTCACAAGGTCGACCACTTAAAAGGACCTTTCTCGCAAATTTTCCTAAATAGTATATTAATTATAAAGTAATTTCCCATCATCTAGAGCGGTGAAAAATTGTTGAAAAAAGGCAAAATAAACCAACCATAGATTATTATTCCTATGCTTAATGAAAAGGATAAGTACAATCATATGACACATATCTCTAATATTCACCAAACCAACTCAAAATAATAGAACTAATATATAATAAGATAGAGTGTGAAAATAATTGGTAAATTGTAGGTTCACGATTAGAAAATAACCATTAGTACCCTGTGAATTTGATCGTCAAATTTACTACCCTATGAATTTGATATTAAACTAAATCAATAAATTAAAGCTGATGTATAGAAATAGCAAATGCGTAAAATAAAAATTCTTACTTGATGAACAATTAATTGAATCACTCAAGGTAGTAAGTTTACGGGAAATTAGAATTCTAATAATGCATAGATTAAACTATTATACAATATCGCAAACTTCGTAACTTTACAATTTCGGATCCTAAAACCTATGGTAAAATAATAAAAATTTAAACAATACATACCAATCATGTTACATAAACCAAATTATTTAATATTAAAGAAAACTTAGATAATTAAACAAATCAAATGTTATTATAGTATGGCTATGTGATGTCGCTAGACGATTATGTTATGTAATAGGCAGATTCATTAGGAATTGAAAGCAAAAGAATAATACAAGCTAAAACAAAACTAATTCTATTGTGCAAATAATACAATTGCACTCAGGTTACCTTCATTCAAAATACAAAAGGTAGAGATGACGACATACCTGAGGAATGTATCATAATTTACCCAATTTAATTGTACCAGAGAGAGAATTAATATGTGTGTTCTACTTATCTTTCATATAATGGAGGTATAGATATATATATAGATACAATACAATTTATAGGGTTTTCTTGGAAAATAATAAACCCTAAAATCTAGAAAGTTCTAGAATGATACAAGGGTACAATAGGCATCCACACACACACACACATATATATATATATATATATATATATATATATATATATATATATATATTTCATAACATATTAACATTTTTTTTTTGAAAACTACAATATTAACATTTAAATTACCATTATATAGTACTTTTGCAATAGTGCGGTTCAACGGGAAAAAAAAGAAAAAAAATCTATTCATGGTTGATTTTCTTATGAAAAAATAATAATTGAGTTAATTTCCTGTCAAATATTTCTGTAATAATTTTACCAACTTACTATTTTTTCCTTCAAAAAATTTATTAACTATTTCTAAAATAGGTCATGCTTACATCGATCATTTTGGACATAAGTCGATACCATTAAAAAAATTCCCGTCAATACAGTTATAATGTCAGCTTAAAGGGTCTTTTTTTTTTTTTTAAAAAAAAATGGTATTTTACTTGGCATATGTTTTGGAAGTACATTATTGTATAGTTTTTTTTAACTAATTAATTCATTAATAAAAAGTCATACGATATTTACATTGTATGGTTTTATTGGGAATAACAAACACCAATTGTAGTTTCATTAATGTATACTATTTTTTTTTAAAAAAATGTATACTATTTTTAAATATTTTCAACCTAACTAATCAAAAATAATATATTTTTTTTTCTCAATTGTAGTTTCATTAATTTTTGCCTTATTATTTTATCGTTCTTATACACATTGCAATTGTATATTGTTCAACATGAGTTGTCGCATTTTTATATTACATCACAAATTAAGGATTTTTTTTTTTTAATTTTACCACAAAAAAAAAATCAAAAAAATTGTTTTTCACCACCAAAACTTCTAAAAGTTTTATTTTATCACCAAAAAATAAATTAAAATTGTTTTTTTTTACCACCTACCATAAAAAAACCAGTAAATCTAACGAAATTTTTAAAATGATTCGATTTTTCGTTCCAAACACATGGTCTTTAGGGGCATTTTGAATCTATGGGTCCATATTCAGGTTTGACAAAAAATGGTCGTAAATAGCTCGTTTTTTCTACTAAAACATACCTCAATTTGTGTGAAACACGCAAAACGAGGTATTTTCGATCATTTTTTGTCAATCTGACCTCAAAATGGACCTAAAGGCCAAAATCCCCCCTAACTTGAGAAGAATATGTTTTGCGCACAAAAATTGAAGATTTTTATCTCAAACGATTAGATTTAGCAGTTTTCTTGATGATAGGTGGTAAAAACAATTTTTAGAATTTTTTTTTTTGCTGTAAAATAAAACTTGTAGAAGTTTTTGTGCTAAAAACAATTTTTTGATTTTTTTATGGGTAAAATTTAAAAAAATTACGGAAAAGAAAGTATTACTATCAAGCATCGCACAGGCACTAATCTAGTAATAATACTAAAATAATAACCGCTAACATCATCGGTTACCTCAACTGTACAAGTGTCACTCTCTCATAAAAATTTCCTGCCTAAATAGAAATAGGAGCATCATAAAAATTTCTCGCCTAAATTTGAATCCATATAGGTTCAAAATGAGCTTCAAAACTTTACCCGAACAATTTGAATCCATCATGTCATATTATGACACATGTCATGATTTAAACATAATGACTAACAGAGTTAACGGCCGTTAGTCATTAATGACATTTGGTGAAATTTGTAAAAGCTCGGTGACATTGGTATATTTGTGAAAACTTCATAGAATTTGGTGAATTTTAAAAAAATTTAGTGTCCTTTGGTGAAACCCCGCCGTTTTATAAATTAGGAACACGGACTAGAATCGTGGAAAGTTGTGATATTTGTATTTTCCTTCTTTAACCCTACTACTTACTAGAAAGAGGTCAACTTTCCAATAGTGGTCGTTTGGTTCTCAAAGGGGAAAAAGAATAACTAAAAGAAAGGGGATAAGGGAGAATGGAAAGCAACTCCCTCACTTATCATTGGTTGTTTTACTTCAAAAGAATGGAATCAAGTTTCAAAATCAATAACTAACAAGTAACAACCAACTCCAGCTCCCCTCCCATCCAGCGGCGCTGAGCTCTCGTACCCCTCCCTGATGGCGGCCATACTCCCCTTTTCCTGCAATAGTGCCAGTCCGCTACCCCTCCATTGCTACCGCCGCACCAAGTCCAATGATAAGCGCTCTTTTTTTTTTTAAAAAAAAAAAAAAAAGTAATCTTTTGGTAAATCTAGTAGGTTGTTTGCTTTTAGAGTATTATGTGTTATTTTTTGGTGTTTGGGGTTGTTTATGGGGTGGTTATGGTTTATTATTGAGATGGTTAGGGTTTTTTTGGATAATTTTGTGGTGGTTTTCGTGGTCGGTGTGGTGATTTTTGTGGGTAATGGGTGGTGAACATGGTGAGTACAATTATTTCGAGTGGAATTAGGTAGTGTGGGGGAAGATGGTTTATTTTCCGATGCATTTAGACATGGTTTTGGTGGTGGATGGATTTTGGGTAGTTTCGGTGGTGGCTGGGTGGCGGCGTCAGAGTGTCGACAATTTTTTGGTGGCTAGGTGGTGGTTGGGCAGTGGTGTCGGTGGGCAGTTACTGTTTCAAGGATGGTTAAGGTAGTTGGGTGAAGAGGAGTTTGGGGGTTAGAGTGATTCTCTTGGGGGTGGTGGGGAATGAAAATAAAGGAAAATGGGGTAAAGGGAATAATTAATTTTGCCTATCAAACACCAACAAAGGGGTTCATGGTAGTTAATTCCATTTCCCTTTATTAAATACCCCAATTGGCCCCAACCAAGCGGCCCCTAATTAATATATTGAATTGGATGATAATCATATTTCGTATATCTATACTAATCAATTAAAAGGCGCTCCTAAGAACTTTTATGTGCACGTAGATCTACTCATTATATCATGTCACACTCTTAACTCTTCATTATGCCGCCACACCACCTACTCAATTATTCATTACGCCACATCACCCACACAACCACTAATACTCCATATTGTCTCAACTAGATTAAAATAAAATATGGATGATGAGATTCAAACACTCAATCACTTAGAAGATAATCATTGTTTAACCATCTAGGCTAATGGTCAATTATGCTTTAATCTTGCACTCAGATTAATACTATACTACAAAAAGTATTTTAAAAAAAACTTCGTACAAACTACTAAAATGTCTTTTAAAAATTAGAAATAATACAACTACAAAAGTAGCAATGTTCGGTCTACTTCTTACGAAGTGATAGTGTTACTTAATAAAATCTTTGCAATAATAAATTAATAAAATCACTTGCTTTAACAATATTAATAAATATAATTAAGATGTTTATTAAATACTTGTATTTGTATTTATATTTATACTTATAAAATATGTACTTTATACGACATAATAATTTAAATATACAGGATATTACTGTTACGGAAAATTACAATTTTTAATAATGGTTCAATTAATGTGTATATCAGTATATGTATGCGTGATGCTCACGACAAACATCACCCCTAAACTTAGGCAGAAGTTATAAGGGGCAACGTGCAAACATATCCCATATTTGTGTGTGAATGAGATAAAAATGTTTAAAGTTTAAATAATAATCATATAGACATATTTAAAAACTTATATGCCAGAGGAATCATTACCGTAAGGCAAAGTTGATCCAGCTGTCGCAGCTTCCTTTATAATAGTTTTAGGATTCCCACATAAACACATTGATTTAGATCCTAACTTATTACTCAATAGACATTAATTCAATTTACTTTGCTGAGCCATAATGTATGATATAGGACTAAGTCATCATATCACAACCCAATTCTTCGTCTATATTTAAATTACATTAATTCGTAGTGATCTTAAAATATGTTCAATACCTATATTTAGTGATACCTTAAAAGAAAATTTTGACAAAATAAATAGAATACTCGAACCTTAAATTAGAAATTAAAACTCCCTCAAACTTGAGCTAAAGAGTGTTACTTTAAGTGCGCTACATTGTTTTCATTTTTATCCCATACCTACCTGGGAAATTACTTTACGATATAAATAATATGACAAATTACTTATTTCATATAATATAAATTAGAAAAAATTATTTAGGGAAATTCTCGATGGTAACACTAAACTTTCTATTTTTTTAAGTGGTAAACCACAAAAATAATTATTATCAATGGTAAACTCTAATTACCTATAATAGTCAATGGTAACATTAATGATATTATATGCAATTATAAGCGGTTCCCTAAAAAAAATGCAATTATAAGCGTAACTCTAGTTAACTAAAGCCTAACCATGATTAATTATTTATTTTTTGATAATAAAATTGTATAAATTTTTGTTAAAAAAAAAACCTCCCCACTCACCCAGCCACCACCGGACCCCCTCCCCGATCGGTGGCGCCAAGCTCCCCACCTCCACCGGCGATTCCCTACCCCTCCCTCCCGTACTTCCGGCCATCCCTAACCCTCCCTCACCCTCGATTATTCCCATCTCCCCTCCCCCACTCCGATTCCCATCCCCACCAAAAACCTACCCTCTGTTCTCCCCTTTCCCCAAAAACGCCCCTTTTCCTTGTTCCCTGCCACCCTGAACGCCAAATGCGACTATATGCATCATTCCACGGAATCCACGCACAACAATGTCTTACAAATCAGTCTCTTTTCTTGCGAATTTGTTTGAACAAGCTTAATAATCTAGTGAAATTGAGATTTTGGGTTTTGGGATTTAAGGACAAAAGAATTGATTCGTACAAAAATTAGAGTTTTGCCCGGTTTAGTGGTGGTAGGTTGCAGCCCAGATTGGGTGAGAGAGAGAGAGAGGAGATGAACGACGACAATGGAGGGGAGAGAGAGTGGAGTTGAGGAGAGAGAGAAAGGTTTTCAGGAGAATGGTGTGTGTTTTTATGGCGGAAAGAGGAAAAGAAAATAGGGGAATTTGGTGGGCCGGTATCGCCGACAGGGGAGATAAGGGACAGTGGGGGGGTCATCGGCAGGAGTTAGGGGTCGCCGGCGGGAGCTGGGTGCCACCGACCAGCGAGGGATAAGGTGGTGGCTGGTGGGTAGGCTATGGGATTGTTTTTTTAAAAAAAAAAAAATTCTAAAACTATGTTATTATTAAAAAAAACTTTAACTACAGTTAAGAAATTAATAAAAATTAATCATTAATGTTACCATTGGCATAAGTAAATAATTAGAGTTTATCATTAATAATAAGTATTTTTGTAGTTTACCACTTAAAAAAATAGAAATTTTAGTGTTACTTTTGAGAATTTCCCAATTATTTATCATCACCATATAACACATGAGTACTTATTTAGTAATTTTAGAAGTAAGTGTAAACAATGTGCAATGTGTGTGTCTATATATATATATATATATTCTATATATATATATATATATATATATATATATATATATATATATATATATATATATATATATATATATATATATATATATAGTGTAACGTAATTTGTTATTTTATGAATAATTTATTTTAATATTTTGTATAATTTTTTAATATTGTTTGAACCCACTTATAAAAAGTGTTAGATTCGTCATTATATGTGAACATTATTGTCACGGTAATCGCCCAATTAAATTTGAATTTGATTTACATTTCATACAAGTATCTAATAAATCAAGACAATAGACATTATGTAGAAGTTGTTGCAGACCCAGTGGTTTTTGCTACTCTCTTTTATTCCCGACAATTTTCTTATATGAAAATAAAGTAAATTATTAATAAAGTTGTTATTACATATCTATGGTTACTTATATCAAGTATGCTAAATTTCAAAAGTTAGTAAAGAAAAATTGATAATTCAAGTTAATTATAGTATAATTATTAATAACATTTTTCATACTAAGATAAGCCTGTCATTACTTTTTCTCATGTGGGTATGTAGAATGAAAAATGGGGCACTTCATTCTTTACCTCATATTAGCAAAAAATTTAATTTGAGAATACGATAGTTTGGATTGAGTAGATTTCTTCTGATACCTCTGATGCTGGACTTAGCTCATCTTTAATCTTATCTTATTATAAAGCTGCTTTTGGTTTTGTGTAAAAAAGGAGTTAGTCAATTAACATGTTATACTAATTTTAATGAAATTAAATATGATGTTAGGTACTTGAAAAAAACACCCAATGAGACTCACACAACCCCTAATCCTACACTCATCCGGCCCGTCATCGGGTTATCCTTTCTTTGCGGGTTCTTTGGGTAATTCCTAAAAAAATATTTATGTCAACTTCAAATTCTTTTTATTATCAAAATTTTTACCAATTTTTTTTGAATTAACGTTTTTGTATTATTCATAATTTTGCAGGGGAGTGGTTAGTTATAATTTATCTGTATTGGGTTTGAAGCCTCATTCGATTACAACAGTAGCGGCCATATCAAATATATTTCCAACCATTACTTTTGTTATGGCCATCATATTCAGGTAAGTATTGTTGTATATTTTGATTTTTAGGTTTTTTATTGATGAATTTTTTAAGGGATATATGATGTTGTCAACCCTGAGCTATGTTTTGAGGGGTAATTGCCCCGGGACTAGGATTAAGAGGGGCCCAAAATATAGTTTTCAAGTCCACGTTACACAGAGTAAAATAAAACTAATACACTCTTTTATTAAAAATACAACCAATACATTCATTTTTTTTAAAGAAAATACAACTAATACAAGATTTTATGTTTTTAAGTCCAAATCAGAAAGTAGAATGATTTGATGCTCGATGAATTATTGTTTCTAAAGCCCAGCCATTTGCCTTATTATGATATTCATGTTTCCTTAGCTTATAGTAATTGTTAGCTTGTATGCAATTGAAGAATAAATCAATTCTACTTCTCTTTAAGTCATATATGAAGTAAAATTCTTTTCTTCTTTAGGTGAAGTTGTTTTATTGTATTAGCCCAATGTTCAATATTTTACTCGTTATGTGTAAATATTGTATTTATATTTTTAGGTGATAAGTGGATGACTTATTAGTAGCTTAGTTAGTTAAACTCTTTAAGGATGGTACTTAATTAAGACATAGGGTTAAATTTCGTTTATATCATTTCTTCTGGTACCTCACTACATCTTAAAAATATTTGTAGGTGATAACTTGACTACAAATTTTATTTTATTTTAATAAAAATTAGACTATAATTTTTTAATACCAGTAAAATTACAAAAAATAAAGGACCCTTAGATAATTGTTTGCCTAGGGCCTAAAAATTGTTAGAATCAGGCCTATATCTTATTCATTAAAAAACAAAGAATTGTTTAAATCTATGCTTGTATTTATTTTTTTCTTACGAACAGCTGAAAATAATATGAAAACTTATTGCGATTTTGTTAGTTAGGATATAACATTTTTTTCCGACTATTTAATTAGAATGGAGAATATGAACTTGCATACTTTTGCTGGAATAGCCAAAGTAGCACAATTATAGTCATTATCGGATCTATGATTCTTAGCTTCTATAAGGATATAGTTATAGAGTCCGTGGCTAGTAAAGGTAACAAACTCAATTTCCCCTTTCTAAAGGTCAAGCGCTCAATCACCATGAGCTTATTGGTATTTTATTTGCATTTGATAACTGTGTTTTTTCGGTTGCTTTAGTTATTATTGAGCTAATAAATTTAACATATTTATGATAACTTATTTTTTTCTAAGCTTATTTATATACATCTCTACCTATAATTTAAATTTGACTTAATATATTGTTTTATAAATCTATTAGGACAAATTAAATTGCTGCAAATGTATCATAATTCTCCACGAGCTAATGGATTCATATAAGTATAAGAACAATTTAGTGTGTAATATATGCCGCAACAATGGATCGGAAGATATGAACATTTAAAAAATATATTACAATTATTTATAAAATTAACAAATTACGGTAAACTACATATATATATTACATTACACATTGTTAACATATATTAAATTATGTATATTGATACGGATTAGATATTAAATTATTCATAATTTTTATTTTTTATATTAAATAATTTAATGATAAATAAATAATCTTTCAAAAAAAAATTTAAAAAAAATTAAGATCTCATAACTTTGACCTTAAATCCGCCTATAAGTACAAGCTCATAAAATATAGATTAGAATATAATGGGATTTTCTATGCAATAACATTGACTAAATTGTCAACATGTCACAATGGCCTTAATTTATCAAATTTGCATTTATATAGCAAGGGTTGTAGATTTGTTGGAACTCTAAAATTTAACTAGAATATATATCTTATTACCTAAAATTACAGAATTTCATTATAATATTTTATTACCAAACAAATACGTACTACACATATCAAATTAACTGTTCATATAAAAATAAAATTCTTCGTATATTAAAATAAAAAGTCAGACAATTTAATTTGATTCAGTAATTTTAGGATAGGTCGAACCAAAAATTGAAACTTTGATCCTAAAACTTAATGTTTAGTTCATTTGATCACTATAAGAACCTCCTACTGATATTGTGATGAATGATGGTAATATGAATAAAAAAGCTCACGTTCCCGTGCCGTCTTCATTTATTAAGAAACTTAATCAATTAAGCTCATGATATTTTCACCTTTTTTTTAGGGAAAATTTGCAAGGAAGGTTCTTTTAAGTGGTTGACCTTGTGAGCATGGTTCTTTTATGAAAAAAGTGACACAAAAGGTCCTTTTATCGGCATTGGGTTGTGGCCTTGTGGGGAGGATCCTTTGACCAAACTGCGGCGTTGACCAAATTTTTCTTGCCAAAAAACTCACGTGCACACTTAAATAACCTTCTTCCCCCCCCCCTTCCCTTTTCCCTCGATTTTCATTTGTTCCTCTTTTCCCCAATTATTAAACCCTAATTTCAAAACAAAATTAATCCCAAATCTTCAAGTCTTATCCTTAAAATTACAATTGAAGGCCAATCAAAGCCATTAAACGCGAGTCAAAGATGGTAAGGTGACAATCCCACTCCAATTTCAAGTTTAATTTTGGAACTTGAAATTTATCTTTGTTTGTTGTACATTGTAGCTGCGCAAATAGCTTGTAGCTACGCAACTTGAAACAAAGATAAATTTCAAGTTGCAAAATTAAACTTGAAATTGAAGTGGGATTGTCACCTTACCTTCTTTTAGTCACGTTGAATGACTTTGATTGACTTTCAATTGTAATTTCAAGGATAAGAATTGAAATTTAGGATTAATTTTATTCTGAAATTTGGGTATAATAAGGAAATTTTATCAACAACTATCAATTAAAGCACGTGTTTTGAAAACAAATACCTATTAATTTTTTTTAAAAGAACTACCACAAAGTTGTAAAAAGTTTAAGTAGCACTACCAATCTAACAATTTTGGCTAGAACCTCCGACATTTGGGTCTCACTTTTTGCCACTTTTAACCTTTAAGAATGGTAATTTTGTAATACCCTAAATTTTTGAGTAACAATTTTTCTAGTATAAACTTTTAAATTTATAATTTATTTTCAAATATATATTAATTATTTTCTATTTCGGATTTAATATTAAAAAAAAAAAACTAATTTTTGATAATTTCATAAATTGATTTGAAAACTGATAAAACAATAAATTTGAAGCTTAGGGTTCGTTTGGCATTGCTGTGGCTTTTTGTTTTTCTGTTTTTTAAAAGTATATGATACATACCACAATGAATCAAAAATTGTTTAAACTTATTAAAATCATGATAATTTTGAAAACTAACAATAGAAAAGTGGAAACACCTTTTTCATGTTTTCTGTTTTTGAAACTGAAAACCAAAAATGATGCCAAACAAGCCCTTATCTTTTCAATAGGAATTTGAAACAAACTCAATTTGAATTGAGTCTTATCTTCTGAATATTCTAGAGAAATTCAACCTAAACTTTCTAATATATATATATATATATATATATATATATATATATATATATATATATATATATATATATATATATATATATATATATATATATATATATATATATATATATGTGTATACACACACATCTAAATCCGAAGGCTGATACAATACCCATCCCTTTCAATTTTTCCCAAGTCGTCATCCCCAACCGATCTTTTATCGGTAAGCCATGAGTTTTCATGTGTGATTTCTTATATTGGATTGAGCTTGGAAAATCTGAAATTCAGATTGAACCTTTTCTTGATTTCTTGTTCTACCTACTAAATTTCTTTAATCTTCTTGCTCCTCGTTGAACATCTTAAAATTTAAGATCTGGAAGTGTTTTTTTTAGAAAATAAGTTGTTTTCTTTTCTACCAAAGTAGAAACCTTTGAAATGTTTTTGGAGTTTTGTGCGTGGGATTTGCAGGCTAAGAATGAAAAAGTTTGTTGTGGACCACTTATTCATTCAGTACTCTACACTTCTAAATTATGCAACATATTACAAGAAGTTGCTTAATTACCCACGTACTAGTGTACTATGTTGGGGCTTGGTAAGTCCGACTCACCGCGTAAACAAACCCAAAAACAAGACCACACTCACAATAAATAAAACCATAAACATAATTGACTTAACTAATGGCAAGATTAAGATAATAAGATTACCTTTGAAGCGCGCTTCGCCCGACCACTAGGGCTCTTACTTGAAAGCTAGCCTCGAAATAACGAAGCCCTCCAACGATGATCCACCCACAACTCGAACACCGACTAGGTCCAATGCCTTGGAGTTAGGAAGGCCCGACCGAAACCCGAGTAATTGAGTTCAAAGGTTTTCACAAAGGTGATGCCTTTTTCAATTCTTGAGTTCAAAGGTTTTCACTACTAGTGATCCCTTTTCCAACTCTTCCTCAAGCAAGTAAACAAAGTGTAGGGAATATTTCAATCATTACTATACCCAAAACTTGAACCCCACTGTGATCATACACTTAAGAATGGTGGCGTCCAAAGGGAAGGAAGCTAGAGCAAAAGAGTCGCCAACAAGTTTTAGGAACTTGTAAACCGTTCACAGGGTGGAGATTACACCCCTTAACGATCCAGGAGATCGTTAATTCCAATAGGTCTGGAACCAAAACTGGAAGTTCGGGGATGAAGGTACAAATCCAATCTAAAAGATCGAGAAAGACTTGCCTTATAAAATAGGCCTCTACTTTATTCTTCTCGTATTCATGTGCGCTTTCTGACTAACATGCAATCAATAGGTTTACCCTAAACCTGTTTATCTATGTTGGTTGAATATTAATTAATGCACAAATAAACCTATTATTGGCGATCACTTGAATTATAATCATATTAACCTAAACAAGATTATTAATTATCTTATTAATCGTGATTACAAGTACCAATTCCCTTTAAACATGCATAAAAGGCGTGATCAAGCAATAACAATAATATATATCAAGCAACATAATAATAACAATAATTATAATCATGTTAAAGCATAATATTAATAGCAAGATCCTAGGCATGATACTAACAAGATTAATAACAAACCCTAGCATGTCACTAAACAATAAAGATCAAAGCTTTAGCCCTAACATGATATTAGGAATCAAAATAACAACCTAAGCATGATTTCTATATCATAATATCAATTAAACAATTAAAGCACTTACTTGGATGCCTCGTATCTCTTTCTAATAACAAAATACACACGTTAGTAACTTCAAGGAAAATAATAAAATTAAAACAATTAAATTAAATAATTAAAATAAAGATTAAGAAAGTTTAGAATAAATTTGGGACCAAACCCTCAGAAATATCAAACCTTTCACGTATAGGGAAAAGGCAACTTCGAACTTGGCGAGGTGTGTCTAGTGCTAATGTATGAGGAATTGTATTTGTAAAAGGCTAGGCTTGAAAGAGGGAGAGAGAATCAAGAAATTCTTAATGAGAGTTGATGATTATTAGATGGAGAATTGATATGAATTGATGATTGAAAACGGAGGTTTTAGGAGGCTATTTATAACGAAAATCAGCCAAAATATGATAAAAAAGAATCAGAGTTTCGAAAAGAATAAAACACGACGTTGTCGCCACACACACCTCTGTCGCCAAACAACAGAGACTGTCACCGAATGAAAGAAGTGTTGCCGCAGCAACAGGCCTGTCTCCAGACGATAGAAGTATCGGTGCAACGACAGGCCTGTCGCCAGGCGACAGCCTGTGGTGCGGCGCTGCAGACAGTTTTTACGAATTTTGTTTTTATCATATCTTTTGATCCAGAAGTCCAAATAAGGAATATAATATGTCATTGGAAAGATATTGAAGCCTACTTTCCAAACCAATTAGAATAAGATTAAAATCTTTTGTAGATAAAAATATATGGCCGAAATAATGGAAGGGTTTCAGTTTTGGATAGAGTTTCATATCTCATTCATATCTTTTTCGTTATAGCTTGGATTTAATATTATAATATATCATTGGAAAGATAATTTCAAGATATATCCAACCATATAAAATTTGGATAAATATTATGAGGCATGAAAATAAAATCTGAATATATTCCACTTCGTTCAAAACAAGGATTCTAAAAAGGAGTAGTTTTATTTAATTTCAAACTCTTTGAAACATAATTATCAATTCTAACTCTATTAGGATTTAAGAGAACCTTTTAGAGTATTCTAGAAGACTATAATCAATAATCCTAATAGCTTTAGGAATGATAATTAATAATAAGCCCTCCTCTAGATCATTGGGCCGTATGTAAGAACCAAACCGGGCCCAATTTAGTATTTTGGCCATAAATTCCTCATTATTCATCGGAATTGGGATTATAATATATCTTTGAAAACAGAGAGAAAGAAGATAATTTTTAATAAAAACTAACCGCAACACTAGACTTTCCACACTTTCACTTCATTCGATTATGATTCAACGCGAAAGGCGTTCATCACCTGGTTTGGTTTTGGGGAGACACATTTGGGTGTCTACATCAAGGAACAAGAAACAACTGTCACATTGTTAGGTGAGGACCGCTTTCTCACTTGGTCCCCAAGACAACTCACATGCATTTTGAGCTAATCATGTGTCACCCAACCTTGAGCCCCAAGTTGGGTTCGGTTAAGCCATTTTCTTTTGGCCCGTGTCCATGAATCGTCACCCGGGTCCACGACCCCCTTGCCACATGTGCTGCCACCTTGGCACGATGCCACTTGGTGGCTGCCAACGTGCGCTGCCACATGGTGTGCTGCCACATGGCACGCTCCTATTTGGCGCGCTTCCCTTATTTTTGCGTGGCTAGGGTTTTTGCTTGTTACTTGAAGCATTTTCTCGTCTCGCCAATTCCTAAATTTTTGGCTCGACATTTGAGATTTTCCAACACTCGGTTCTGACGCTCCAAGCTCGAAATTTCGACGTCTAAATATAAATTACTTGGTCGACTTATTAATAAATTCCTAATTAATTTGTCGCTTCAGCTCGTTAGTTACTTGGGTGTGACCTGAAGGGTCCAGTCAAGATTAAGCTGTAATATTAATTATGCATTAATATTACTGATCGGAAGCGGCCTCCACCCAGACGTTCCGATCACTTGACCTTACTGAATATATTAGCTTTCTAATAATCCTAAACCCACTATCATAATAATACACCTGTTTGAAGGACACCATTCCTTTCATATTACTACTAATACTAAATTAGTATCATCTAAATTAGTCATACTAACTTAGTATTATTATCTATTATTGTAAACGAAGGCTACTATGTGAACGTTCTGGAGGTTAATTACCTTGAGATTTTACGCACAATCAAGGTAATTTTCAATGTCCATCATCTTTAGAATCTCGTTAGGAAATTGTTATGAAAAATTGTGTGCCAACTACGTGCTTATGTAAATATATATGATGAGTGTGTTATCTTATGATATTATGGAATCATATTATATACTAGTTTTCTATTTTGTTATTATGTAGACACCCATTTGTGTCTCCCCAAAACCAAACCCGGTGATGAGTACCTTTCACGTCGAATCATAATCGAATGAAACGAAAGTGTGGAAAGGTCTAGTGTTGCGGAAAGTTTTATTTCTTTTCTTTTCTCCCTGTTTTGGAAAACTTTATTTTAAGAAAACAGCCAATCCAGTTTGGTTGGTCCATGATATGGGTCCAATAGTGGTGTAGTTGGATGGGGCTTGCAAAGACCTTTCCAACGATATATTATAAGCCCAATTCCGATGAATATTGAGGAAGTTATAGCCAATTTACTAAACTGGGCCCGGTTTGAGCTTTATGTACGGCCCAATGATCTAGGGGAGGGCCTAATGTGATTTATCATTCCTAATGCAATTAGGAATGGTTTTAGTCTTCTAGAATCTTCTAGAAAGTTCTTTTCATTCCTAATTCAATTAGCATTGATAAGTTGACTTTGTTGACTTTTCAGAGTTTTAATCAAGATCAAATAGCATTTTCGAAGAAATTATATTATTTTATCTTCCAGTACGGTAAATTTATCAGATTTTCGAAAACGCGTTGAAATCCAGTTTGGCGTCCAACCCCAGGCCTTGGCGCCTAGAACCAGGCTTGGCGCCAGGCGCTAGCCATTGGCGCCTGGCGCTAGCCACTGGTACCTGGCGCCAGCTAGCCAGGGTTGGCGCCAATCCTGTTTTGAGATTGTCAGACTCTGTTGTGTTAAATTATCTTTTTTTGGCCGATTTTCTCTATAAATATCGTATCAAAAACTCTGTTTTCATTCACGAATTCTCCTCAACAATTAGTTTTAATTAGCTTTCATTCATTCATCATCTACATTTACCAATTCGCCAATTCTCTCATTCTCAAGTATTCTTTAGCATTCAATTCTTTCTTGCTTTTTCATACAAAATTCCGCATTCACAAGATCTAGAAACACCTATCCATATTCGAAGTTGCCTTCGCCCTAGGCGTGAAAGGTTTAATTTCTGAGGGTTTGGTCCCAAATCTCTATTTCAATTATTTAATTTAATTGTTTTGATTATTATTTTTCCTTGAAGTTACTAACGTGTGTATTTTGTTATTAGAAAGAGGTACGAGGCATCAAAGTAAGTACTTTAATTGATTTATTGTTATTATGATGTAGATATCATGTTTATATTATTATGATGTTCCTAGTATCATGTCTAGGTTATATTTAATTTTAAATATGGTTGTTATGATGCCTTTTATTCTCTTCCTAATATTTATGATTGTTAGTATCATGTTAGGGTTAAAGATTTGATTTTTATTGCTTAGTGACATGCTAGGGTTTGTTATTAATCTTGTTAGTATCATGCCTAAGATCTTGCTATTATTATGCTTTAACATGATTCATGATTATTTTTATAATTGTTTTGATTATGATTATATTTATGATTATTATTGTTATAATTTTATTGTCATGATTATTATGTTGCTTGATTATTTATTATATTGCTTGATCACGCCTTTGATGCATGTTAAAGGGAATTGGTACTTGTAATCATGCTTAATGAGATATTTAATAATCTTGTTAGGGTTAATTTGATTATAATTTCAAGTGATCGCCAATAATAGATTTATTTGTGCATTTAAATTCAACCAACATAGATAAACAGGTTTAGGGTTAATCTATTGATTGCATGTTAATTAAAAAGCGCACATGAATACGATCAGAATAAAGTAGAGGCATATTATTAGGGCAGGTTCAATCTCTTTTAGGTTGGATTTGTACCTTCATCCCCGGACCCTTATTTGGTTCATGACCTTATGGAGTTGACGATCTCTTGGATCGTTAAGGGGTGTAACCTTCACCTCGTGAACGGTTTACAAGTTCCTTAAAAACTTGTTGGCGACTCTTTTGCTCTATCTTCTTCCCTTTTGGACGCCACCGTACTTTAGTGTATGATCACAGTGGGGTTCAAGCTAGTGGGATTAAGGCTTGAAATTATTCCCTACAGTTTTTGGCGACTCCACTGGGGAGGATTTCTATTTTAATTCCTGAATTTGTTTCGGTAATGATTTAGAATGAGTGGATGAGACTCGAAAAGTTCTAAGTATTTCATGTGCGTAATTTTGATTAACATTATTGACATATGCATAAAAAAGATCTCATTGGAAAGACCATCCGTAATGAGATAAAAACATAGGATTTTATACGTAGGAAATTTGAGAAATGTCTTTCACAACTAGGACTGAAATAACACCGCGCGAAACCGGAAGATTTTATTGAGCACATAAAGGTGCTGAGGCATGTGGGAAGTAGCGTCAGGGGCCAGAGCTTGGCGCCAAACTTTTAGCCGTAGCGCCAGACACCAGTATTGGCGCCAGGCGCTACAGTTAAAAGTTGGCGCCAGTCTCTATTTGCTGGCGCCAATTTCCCCCAATACCGAGCCAGAAATATGCGTTCTAATTTCGACCGGTTTTTCGTATTGTTTGCTCGATCCTACTTCCTGATTGAATTTTTTCTCACTTTTCTGAAACCCATATGTGTTCTACATATGGACATAACCCTCTGGGAATCAATGCTCCATCTACCCGATTTAACGCTCCTGGCAACAAAGGGTACATCCGAGATGTTGAATTCACCAAACCATGGAAGCGAGTTTTTTTTTTCTAAAACTCGCGGTGTCCTATCCACTCGCGCCAACCCTTCACGGTTAGGCTTCCGCGCGGTGCATCCGGACAATTAACCATGGACCCTCTATTGACTGAACCATATCCTGAACTTTAGAGAACTAGAGCCATGGTTAGGTTGCAAACTCATTGCATCATATTGTGCCTACTTGACTAATTGTGCATTATTTGTTGTGCATATGTATTCTATGTTTCTCATAACCGTTTGTTGATTTGTGTTGAGACTAAAATTAATGACTTAAAGAACTTTGCGTAATTAATCAATTAATTAATTAATTTGAGTCAATAAAGTCTTTTTTTTAATCGGAATTGACCTAGTACGACTTTAGGCATACCCCAGTTGACTAATAATACCGAAAACAGTCCCAGACCGAAGTTCCACTATTGGCGCCAAAGTCTGATATGTAGCGCCACACTATGGTGTGTAGCGCCAGACGTTAACTAAATTGTCTGGCGCCAACCACCACAGTGTGACGCCATTCCTGTCGCTTGGCCGACAGTTTGGATTATTTGTCGAGTCATCCCCTAAGGTCTAATTAACCAGTTTGCTAATTAATTCGGTTAATTTTCGCTGTCAATTACACCTTGTCAAGTCATTAATCGAGTCTTGGTCACATGGTCATGACACGAGTCTCAACATGTCACCTACACTCACTAGTCTTAGCACACACTTCGAGTATGCATCACCATGACCATGTCTTAGGTTCATGCATGAGTCGATCTTTTCCATCATTTGAGTTGGGGGGGTACATTCTATTCCTAATTCTTCATATCCCTCCATCCAAATCTTCTTTCACATTTTATTCCAATTTTTCTTCACTTCCTCCACCCATTGCATGTTGAATAAAGTTTGAGTCAAATAATTAACAATAAATATCCCCAATTTCCTTTTCCACAGTATTTGGTCGAGGAGAGAAGGGCGATTAATCAAGGACAACCTCTTTATTCAAGTCTCGCTTTTTGATAAACCGATTCGTCAAAAGAGGAAGGCTAAGAAGATAATGGCAACTCAAGAAGAAGTCAATGATCTTAAGAATCAACTGGCTACTGTGACTGAGACACTGAAACTTCTCGCACTTAGGGTCGATGACCCCGTGAAGCAACAACAGATGAACCTCATGCAAGAGAGTCTAAGCAAGCTATCTAGTGACTATAAATTTCAGGGCATGAGTTCACAAGAAGTCTCGCTGGACAAGGAACTTCTTCCGCATAAGTTCAACTCCACTGACATCCCTAATTAAAGGCAACAGATAACCCTTAGTTCCATCTAAGAGCTTTCGAAACTATAATGAACATTAAGGGTATCGATAAGAAGGTTTTCCCCTCTCTATTCCCACTATCTCTTGAAACTTTTTGCCAACAATGGTTCTTCTCCCTTGACAAAGAGAAAACCTCTAGCTACCAGGGAATCGATAGTGAACGCTTTCGTTGATAGGTACAAGTGCAATATCCAAGTTGAAACCGACCATAGACAACTTGAGATGCTAAGACAAAAAGAGAATGAAGGCTTTACTTCTTTCTTTAATAAATGGAGGGAAACTTCCGCCAAGATGATTGAGGTCCCCACCGAAAAGGAGTCTGTGAGGATGTTTATCAAGAATCTCCAAGAAAAGTATTCAAAGCACTTAAAATATCAACACAACTTGAATACTTTCAAGGCCGTTTATGACATCGGAATTGAAATTGAAGACGACCTCGCAAAGCAAAAAGCTACTAACAATAGTAACCACGGTGGCTGGAAAGGAAAGAAGAACGACAATCCTTCTTCTTCCAAAAACGCCCACTCTAGTAATAATGTTAGTACCTTTGACCATAATGGTGTTTTAGCCATAAACAATCAAGGATCTAAAAGGAAATCCAGGCGAGAGTTCACCCCCAATGGAATGACCTACGATGCTGCTTTTGATCGTCTCTATGATCAAGGATTAATCAAACCTATTGGCCCTACCGAGGATCCAACACCAGAAAATCGATCTTCGAGATGGAATCCAAACTCCTATTGCAAGTACCATCGAGGGCACGGTCATACTACTGATGAATGCTACAGGTTTCAAAACCTCATTCAAGATCTCATAGAGGCAAATAAGATCCCATTGCCTCTAGCTAGCGAGAAGACTGGGTGATGATGAAGCGAACAACACAAGAGACAGAGGCGAGCTTCAATGACAAGATTTCATGACCTCTTTTTCTATTTCTTTTTCATTTTTTCCTTTCCCCAATAAGTCTAGTATAGGCACCTTTTCTTTTCTTTTAGATTAATTTTGTAGATTTTTCCTTTTTCCCTTTTTAATAAAATGAGCATTTATTTCCTTATATATGATCATTTCATTATATTGCATTAAATAAATAAAATAAAAAAAAATAAAAAAAAATCCATGTCGAGCTAAGCACAAGGTATACCAATGATTTAAGGCACCCCTTGTAGCCACATCATATCTCCTTTCACCTTTCAAATATGCAATCCTTTCTTCATAACCCACTTTGAGCCTCGTCTAATGATATACTCTTCTTTTTTCAACCTACATCTACCTAACCTTGGGATGGGATGGTGTGTAACTTATGCAATTCTAAAGAAAGCTTGAGCAAATTCAAAAGATTAAAAAAGCAAAAAATAAATAAAAGTGTACAAAAGGGAAAGTGTTCCAATGTCTTTGATATGAAAATGTCTTCGATATGAACACGTCTTAGATTGCGTCTCTTATCGAGTGCTCGGTACTGTGCCTGAGAAACATGAATGCCAAGTGAGTGATAGACCGCATGATCGGGATTGCCCACACTTATAAAACATAAAATAGATGCTAAAACAAAAGAAAGAGCTAAAAAAAGAGTAGAAAACCTCAAGCATAAAAATACAAATATTCAAAAGCAAGGTTGCACACCTTGGGGGCTTATCTAGGGTCTTGAGCCTTTATCCCTTTCTTATTTAAACCTTTAGACTAACCACGTTACAACCCTTAAAAAGACCTTTTTTAGGTATACACACTTGTGCGAGGTTTGGCTAGAGCTACGTTCGGCCTGATTCCTAACGGATACGTAGGCAACCTCACATCGAGGTGCGGCCGTAATAAACATGCATTCATATTCACATTCACACGCTTGAACCATGATCATATCAAGGGATCTCCTATGCTCATCCCTATTCACTTAGAGCTAGACTTGGGGGCTTGATCCCTACATCATTAGCTTACCTAGCCTAAGAGTCACCACCATTTGACTCTTTTCAATAATATATTTTTCCACACACTTAGCTTTTGTGGCCTAGCTTTAGTGTCACTATCACACACTGCACACATGCATGACCAAATATATTTCCCTTAGGAACCCTTTGTCATGAAATCTTAACGCTGAAGCATGCTTCGTCAAAATCACTCATAATTGTCATTGCATCACGAAGTATGAAGTGCTTAGCCTCCGTGCCTAAGTTACCCAAATACTTTCATCATGGAGTCAACAGTCGAGATAGCCTAGGATGAATTAATCCTTGCACCTTGAGAGATAGTATCAAACAACATTTGACTAAGCTCATTCAACGTGCATCTTCAAACTTTTGATTTTCTTTTTCACGTCTTTCTTTTTCGGGAGAAAGTCGGTACCCTCCACAAAATTGACGGAAAATTTTTGCTTTTTTGCTTTTTTCGAGTCGCACGATCACATTACAATGCACACACGATTCATGTACACATTGAGTCATGTCGTGCCATGTCACTTTGATTTGAGTCTAACACATGTGTCATTACACTTCGAGTCGAGTCAACCTCGAGTCAGTCAAACATATCGAGTCAAGTTTATACCTTGAGTCGTGTCAAGTCGATGAGTCAAGCAACATTAAACCTTAGGTCAACCCTAAGATAATTAAAGAAATTGCAAAGTTCTATAGTAAAAAAATAAATACAGGTGCAGCAGAATAGGGAAGACCCTACTCCAATTCTTGGCGCCAGAGATATCTCAGCAACGACAGAGCTCGAAGCCTCCCAGAAAGGTGATTTCGACCTCATGCAGCAATTTCGGGTTCCTTGGTACGCCAGTTAGCCCCTATAAGCAATTTGACATGATTAGTAGTCGGCTCGATTACAATCGTAGTAAGTGATTGACCTGACAAAAAATCGTCTCACTTAGCTTACGCGCCTAAAACACTGGCTCATTACAATCGGTTTAAAAGCAAGCACTTAACTGACAATATTTCCAAATATGGATTGTCGCGCATTCTTCTTAAACGACAATTGTTCTAAGATTGGATTGTCATCTCTGGCAAAGTTTCCAAGCGTGGATTTTCGTGCTCCTTCTCTGTTTGGCAAGTTTTTCCAAGTTCGGATTGTCATACATTCATAGATCGCTGGCAAGTTTTCCGAAATTGGATTGTCATACACCCAGTTCCCTATAGTAAAATTTCCCAAAGGATTGTTGTAGGTTTCTATTCATCATAAATATCGGCAAAAGTTCCTCAACGTGGATTGTCATTCATTTCAGTAAGTGGCAAATTTTCCCGAAGTGGATTGTCGGTCGAATCTTTTTTGCAAATGTTCCAAGACACGGATTGTCAATAGTGGCAATATTTTCCCAAAAGGATTGTCGCATAGCGTTGGCAAATTTCCAAGGTGGATTGATTTCAAGAGTTATATTCCAAGATATGGATTGTCGATCGTAGCAAAGTTCTTATGAAAGATTGTTACGAAGCATTGGCAACTTTTCCTAAAATTGGATTTTGGCAAATTTTCCGAGGTACGGATTGTCGCTTCATCGTGACAACATTTCCAAGGATGGATTGTTACGTGGCATTGACAACTTTCCTTAAATCGGATTGTCATACATCATACAAGAGTTGTGTTGGCAACTATTCCCAAAGAAAAGAGGATTGTCATCACAGCAAAAGCACCGACATAATGGTTCACAAACAGCAAAGCGCCGACGTATTGGCATGGCAGCATTAAGGATTAAGAAGCAGTGATCTTTTCGAAGACTATCACAGCGGAAATTAGAGTCATATCAAAAGGAAGCTCTTTGTTCAGAGACGAGTGAACATCGAAACAACAAGGTGGCATTCCCTAGCTTGCTGAGAGTTGTCACAAACAACTGGAGGTAATTTCGGGCGAAGTTGTCTTCGATCATATTCCCTTAGGCATGGAAGATGGTCATAATTCGGATGGTGATTGTTTCAAGAGAAATAATCTTCGATAGTATTCCCTTGGACGTGGAATATTATCAATGCGAATGAGAGTTATTTCGAGAGAAGCAATCTTCGATAGTGTTCCCTTGGACGTGGAATATTATCAATGCGGATGGAGATTGTTTCGAGAGAAATAATCTTTGATGATATTCCCTTGGACGTGGAATGTTATCATAGCGGGGAGGATAGTTTCAGGCGAAGGGATCTTCTAATTTTTTTTGGAAGCAGTTACAGGCGTAGCGGTTTTCAAGCGGGATGGCATTCTCTAGCTTGCAGGAGGTCATCAAAAACAGTAAAGCAGCAACAATCGGTTACTTTCAGAGACGTGTGCTCGACGGTGCAAGATACGCGTTTCTTAACTCTTTTATCTGTTTAACTAATGCTAGTTTTGCAGGTATCGGCGTTACAAGATTGATTTAGGATCGCAAAACGTTCTGAATCATTCTCCGTCCCTATCGTTACTTTGACTTTCGTTTTCGAAACTCGCGTTTCTCCAAACTCAGTCAAAGTGGGGGCTTCTGTAGACACCCATTTGTGTCTCCCCAAAACCAAACCCGGTGATGAGTACCTTTCACGTCGAATCATAATCGAATGAAACGAAAGTGTGGAAAGGTCTAGTGTTGCGGAAAGTTTTATTTCTTTTCTTTTCTCCCTGTTTTGGAAAACTTTATTTTAAGAAAACAGCCAATCCAGTTTGGTTGGTCCATGATATGGGTCCAATAGTGGTGTAGTTGGATGGGGCTTGCAAAGACCTTTCCAACGATATATTATAAGCCCAATTCCGATGAATATTGAGGAAGTTATAGCCAATTTACTAAACTGGGCCCGGTTTGAGCTTTATGTACGGCCCAATGATCTAGGGGAGGGCCTAATGTGATTTATCATTCCTAATGCAATTAGGAATGGTTTTAGTCTTCTAGAATCTTCTAGAAAGTTCTTTTCATTCCTAATTCAATTAGCATTGATAAGTTGACTTTGTTGACTTTTCAGAGTTTTAATCAAGATCAAATAGCATTTTCGAAGAAATTATATTATTTTATCTTCCAGTACGGTAAATTTATCAGATTTTCGAAAACGCGTTGAAATCCAGTTTGGCGTCCAACCCCAGGCCTTGGCGCCTAGAACCAGGCTTGGCGCCAGGCGCTAGCCATTGGCGCCTGGCGCTAGCCACTGGTACCTGGCGCCAGCTAGCCAGGGTTGGCGCCAATCCTGTTTTGAGATTGTCAGACTCTGTTGTGTTAAATTATCTTTTTTTGGCCGATTTTCTCTATAAATATCGTATCAAAAACTCTGTTTTCATTCACGAATTCTCCTCAACAATTAGTTTTAATTAGCTTTCATTCATTCATCATCTACATTTACCAATTCGCCAATTCTCTCATTCTCAAGTATTCTTTAGCATTCAATTCTTTCTTGCTTTTTCATACAAAATTCCGCATTCACAAGATCTAGAAACACCTATCCATATTCGAAGTTGCCTTCGCCCTAGGCGTGAAAGGTTTAATTTCTGAGGGTTTGGTCCCAAATCTCTATTTCAATTATTTAATTTAATTGTTTTGATTATTATTTTTCCTTGAAGTTACTAACGTGTGTATTTTGTTATTAGAAAGAGGTACGAGGCATCAAAGTAAGTACTTTAATTGATTTATTGTTATTATGATGTAGATATCATGTTTATATTATTATGATGTTCCTAGTATCATGTCTAGGTTATATTTAATTTTAAATATGGTTGTTATGATGCCTTTTATTCTCTTCCTAATATTTATGATTGTTAGTATCATGTTAGGGTTAAAGATTTGATTTTTATTGCTTAGTGACATGCTAGGGTTTGTTATTAATCTTGTTAGTATCATGCCTAAGATCTTGCTATTATTATGCTTTAACATGATTCATGATTATTTTTATAATTGTTTTGATTATGATTATATTTATGATTATTATTGTTATAATTTTATTGTCATGATTATTATGTTGCTTGATTATTTATTATATTGCTTGATCACGCCTTTGATGCATGTTAAAGGGAATTGGTACTTGTAATCATGCTTAATGAGATATTTAATAATCTTGTTAGGGTTAATTTGATTATAATTTCAAGTGATCGCCAATAATAGATTTATTTGTGCATTTAAATTCAACCAACATAGATAAACAGGTTTAGGGTTAATCTATTGATTGCATGTTAATTAAAAAGCGCACATGAATACGATCAGAATAAAGTAGAGGCATATTATTAGGGCAGGTTCAATCTCTTTTAGGTTGGATTTGTACCTTCATCCCCGGACCCTTATTTGGTTCATGACCTTATGGAGTTGACGATCTCTTGGATCGTTAAGGGGTGTAACCTTCACCTCGTGAACGGTTTACAAGTTCCTTAAAAACTTGTTGGCGACTCTTTTGCTCTATCTTCTTCCCTTTTGGACGCCACCGTACTTTAGTGTATGATCACAGTGGGGTTCAAGCTAGTGGGATTAAGGCTTGAAATTATTCCCTACATACTAGTATATGTATTTTTGAAAAATTTGATTATTTGATATCGTATGAGTTTTTAAAATAAATCAATCTTGGGAATTGGATGATTGATGGTCTCTATGTCATGTAGGATGACTATGGTCTAATAATACTGAAATTGAAGTATTATGACTTGGGATTAAATTGATTTGTGCAATACTTGTGTACAGTGTAATCGGATGATTTAATCTAATAAAATGTATAGTGAAATTTAATCTAAGAAGGGAAATGAAACCCGAAAGGGTGAAGAACAGGTTGCCCACTAGTAGTTATGGTTCCTACTAGTTGGTTTAAATTATTGTATATTGTCGTTAGTCTTCCTCCTAATCACTGGGTATTAGTGAGGGATGTACACACTAGGGACATTCTGTTTTATCTTATGGCCATTTGGGGTTACGCGCAACCCTTTGTAAAGTAAGTGGTGACAGAGACTAGTCCCGGCTTACTGGCGTTCTTTTTCCCTTTCTTAACTGAAGTAATTTATAATATTTTATGGGTTATTTTGGTTGAGTATTATAATGTCTATGAGACTATATTATGTATAAAATGTTTTCTAACTAAAATTATTTATTTTACGGGATGGGGTTGGAATTATTCAATTTATTTGATTTTGGGAGTTTTCTTTTTTTTGTTGTTTTTGATTTATTTTGCAAGTTGGTAGTAGGGTACTCGGTTACGTGTAAGGATACGTTAGAATAATCACTTAGCTAAGAAATATAATTTATTTTCAAATTTATTTATTTCCTTTTATCTATTGTTTTGAAAATAATTTGCAGTTTGAAGTAATGACTATTTTATTTTTCCACCACTTAGACCACTTAGTTTATTTAATAGTATTACATTTAACTTTGCATTTATTTTCTACTGAAAATAAGTGAAGTAGTAATACTCCCAAGGTTCAAGGGTTGAGTTTTGAAAGTTAAAAGGTTACTCTTATTGTTTTAAAAAGACTTGAATTTTGGGGGTGTTACAAATTTAGTCAATTTAGATGTTTATTTTATGAGGTAAAGGTAAAAAATGGAGCCTATATGCTGAATATTCTAGTTGAAATTATTAGAGTGGTAGTGATACTTAAAATTTTTAGTTTTTACAACTTTGTGATAGTTCTTTTTTTTTAAAAAAAAATTAATAGGTAGTTGTTTTCAAAATACATGCTTTAATTGGTAGTTATTGACAAAATTTATGTTTAATAATTGGGAAAAAATTAAAATCGAGGAAAATGTGGGAAGGGGAAAAAAGTCATTTAAGTGGTCACGTGCTTTGCATATGACGTTTTTGGCCGTTATAATTTGGTCAAAGTCAGAGTTTGGTCAAAGGACCCTCCCAATAACCCAATGCTGATAAAAGAACCTTTTGTGCCACATTTTTTCATAGAAAGACCTTCTTCACAAGGTCGACCACATAAAAGGACCTTCCTCGCAAATTTCCCTCTTTTTTTTTTTTTTTGAAAAGGGGAAAGAAATGTGCCTAACCCTTAAAGCCACATTATCATGCTTTAACCATATTTCGCATAAGTATGTACAAATTACTAACATTGGTTAAAGTGAGATATGGAATGTGTGAATAATGCAAACAATCAAATTGAATAAGTTACTTAATATATAGATGGATGATATATCAACAAACCAAGATAAATACCAATGAAGTCTTGATCTAGTGAAGATTAATTAAGGATTTGTAACTCTTTTACATTAGGTCACAAGTTTGAATCGACATAATCCCTCATTCTTATAATTTGTATTGTTCTTGTGGCTCATTTGGTCAAATAAATGGGATAAATTATCTATCATTGGACACATAGTTTTATAGACATAGTTGATTCAAGTTTAGTCGATTTCAATCCCAACACAAAACATTTCCTTCGTTTTGCAAATATTGTAATATGGTGGGATTTAGGGTATGTTTGTTTCATTTAATTTCAAATAACATATGTTCAAAAAATTTAATTAAAATAAGTTCTGACAAAATAAAGTAAAATAATATTAATTTCGTATAAAATAAAATAAGTTCAAATAAAATTAAGGAATTTTTGTAAATAACCACCCTAAAATGTACCATGTGTTGAATTAACCACCCAATTTTTTAAAATTAAAAAATACCACCCCTATTTTACAAAATCAGTAGGTTTTACCACCCCTACCCATATTCTGACTAGTTTCCCGGCCAAATGGCCAATTATTCAATCTAGGGTTTTAAAATAATATAATTAAACTAAAAATAAATAAATTAAAACTCATCCCTGCCCCCTCTAAGAGGCGGCAGCCCTGCCACCTCTAACACCCCCTCCTATCCGCGTCTCTGTTTTCGACCCCCCTCCTTTGTTTATGATATTTCTGGGGTTAGGGTTTCAGGTGAGGGTTGGAGTTCGGGCTAATACGGGATTTTAGGCTACAAAGAGTGGGTTAACGTTTCAATTTCAGGAAAAGGGGTGGGAATTTCAGGAGAGGGATGAGTTACAAGTATCAGGTTAGGGATGGGGATAGCAATTGGCGCTTCTTCGGGAATTCAACAAGCCTGATGCGAGTTTCAAGCAGTGGTCGAGGTAGAGGCTAGGTTGAGTTTGGTTCGCCAGTAATTGTAGGAATAGTGGGTGCTAGCAAGGAGGCTATTCTTGACGCTGGTTGTGAATGGGGAGTGGGAGAGGGCGGTGTTGGCCGATTTTGGTGGTCTGGCAGCACCACAACAGGTTGGTTTGGGTGGGGTTCACTAACCCGGTGACAGGAGAAGGAGGAGGGGTGGTTGCCTTTTTTTTTTTAAGAAAAATGATTTTATTTAGATTTTTTTCATTTGTTATTTTAGACCAATAGGGTGGTGACACGTGCGCTATCAGCCGGCAAACATGCCGGAATATAGAAGGGGTGGTAAAACCTATTGATAAGTAAAAATAAGGGTGGTATTTTTTAATTTTTTTTAAAAAGGGGTGTTTAGTTCAACACAGGATACATTTTGGGGTGGTTTAATCTTAAAATGAATTATTTACAACAAAATTAAATGAACCAAACAAAAAATGATTATGTGACAAGTGTCCAATTGTCAAAAACTACAAATAGTACTTTGTACAAGTGTACAATAGTTTTAAAGAATTTGAAGTACTCCCTCATTTATTTAAGTGTCATGATTTGATGTTACTTATAGTATAACAAATAGCATGGTGTCCGTGCGATGCATGGTTTATAAATCAAATTATTAAACATTGATCTTGTAGAAAAAAAAACAAAAATTCAATTAGGAATAAAGGGCTCATTTACTAATGATCGATACAAAAATAAAGAAAGGTAATTTGAATAGTATTTTAAATTATTAATATTTATTTATAATTCCATTTTATTAATTGAAAAATAAATGAATATTGCTCCAAATAATTATATAACAAAAGTAGATTAATTCATTTTCCATCTCCTAGAGAAAAATAAATTAAATTTTCTTATCATACCTTCTGCTTCAATAGCTACAATCTAATACGAAGGATATATTTTACTCGTCGTATTCACCAAAATCTTTAATTATTATCATTATTATTAATTTAGCATAAATTTAACTTGGAAACTATTTTTTTTAAAAAAAAATTGTCTAAAATCACCCATTAAATAATACTTTTTGTCTAAATCCACCCACAATAAAAATTGTTGCCTAGGACCACCCAGATTAAAATTTTTGATGTCAAATTCCACCTATCACCGGAAATTGGACAATGACTAAATTTTCCAGCGGCATTGACCCTAACATGTACCTTGCACGTGACTTCTTTTTTGTTTCCTTTTCTTTTTTCTTCTCTTCTCTCTCCATATTCTAAAACCCATCCTCTTATTTTCATCATTCCATGGCCTAACTCCTAACCTATCTTCATCTTCTACTCCTCTCTCCCTTGTTTGTCTTTAATTTGTTTATCAATTTCATGTTCTTTGTTTCCTTTTTGTCCCAAATTAAAGGAACCCAATTCTTTAAGTTAAATAAGCAACAAATGAATTTGTATTCTGCTATCATCACCACCATAGGCGACCATACATCAACATCATCGGCATATGGAGCTACTTGGTTGGTCATGACTGGCATGGAAATCGTTGCTGATCGTTTGTAGAGCTAGGGTTTTCAATTCCGGAAGAAAAAACAAGGGGTACAATTATTTGGGTAATTGATTTTCCATTGGAGCGTACCTCGAGGTTTAAGTTCTCCATTGAAGCCACCTCTATTTCTGCGTGGGGCTAATTTTCAGGTAAAGCCGTGGCATGGGTAATGGGTAGGTGGGGTTGATTTCGTGTGGGTGACATTGTTTATCAAGGTGGGATACAAATTAGGGATAATTCAAAGGGTGTTTCTCCTATCCAACAATGGGTGATAAGAATTTCAGAACTTAAGAAGTAAAAATGGAGATTGAAGAGAGAACAAGGAAGAAGAGAGGAGTGAGAAGAGAGGGAACCCAAAAATATAGAAGGAAAAAAAAGAAATAATGGGGAGGGGGTCATTAAAAATCCCATGCAAGTCACGTGCCCTACGTTTACGCCGGATTTTATGGTCAATGTCGGAATGTTGAGTCGGGTAGTCATTAACAACAAAATTTTTAATTTGGGTGGTATTGGATAACATATTTTAAGTGGGTGGTTTTTGACAAAAGTGTTTTTAACGGGTGGTTTTGGACATAATTTTCTATTTTTTTAACTTTTAAATGTATATTTTTAATCTAAGTTAATTTAATTTTAATTTAGGTTTGTATATGAAATATTTAGAAACTCTATATTTATTTAAAATTACATTAAATAGTAGTCCTAAATTATATACCTAGAATGAACAATATTAATTACATAAATGGAAAGTATATGAATCAAAATAATCACAATTTATTATAGGAAAATTTGCCAAAAATAACACCACCTTTGAGCGATCTTCCCATAATAGCACCACCTTTTGATTATTCCAGAATAACACCACCTTTCACATGTATTTGCCAAAAATGAATCAAAAAACCGGTAACTTTTTTTTCAGGTAACCTTGGGACACATGTTCTAATTTGATTGGTTAATTTATTTATTTTTATTTTTAATTTTGGGAAAACTTTTTTTTAAAAAAATTAAACCCCCCTTCCCACTTTCTCGGCCCCTTTGCCCACCCCATTTCACCGGCATCCACCACCCCAACCAAGACCAATCCCCTGAAACCAAAAAAAACTTAAACCCCCTTGTACTGAGAATCACCACCTTGATTTCGGGATTCTCCCTTCCCTGTTCCCGATTTCATCCCCCACCTCTCATCCCCGTAGCAGATTCAATCCCCTCTCCCTTCATCGTCCCCAATTTCGAGCCTTTTCCCTTTACACAACCAACATTTTCGACTGGTTATGGTTTTGGGGGAAGGAGATAGGTGGTAGGGGCCAGAAATTGGGAAGGGAAAGGGAGGGGGGTATCGAAAATGGAGAAGGGATGGGTAGGGGCATCGAAAATGGGGAAGGGAAGGGGGCACCAGAAATGGATAAGGGAACAGAGAATGGATGGAGGGGTGTTTAGGGCGGGGGAATGGGTGGAGGGGTGTTTAGGGCGGGGGAATAGGTGGTGGGTTGTTTAGGGCGGGGGAATGGGTGGAGGGGGGTGTCGTTTAGGGGAGGGGGAAGGCTGGGGAGGTTGATCGGCGGTGAGGAGGGGGAAGGGCGGCGGCGAGGGTGGGTACGGGGTGGGGGCTAGGCAAGGAGAGGCTGGCAGGGGAGGCTAGCCGGCTTGGTGGTGGGTTTTTTTTTTAATTTATACTTTTTTTTTTTAATTACTTAGGTTTAAAAAAAATTAAATAAATAAAATTGACCATTGACATTGTGACACGTGCGCAAGTAACCTGTTTTACAAGTTACCAACCGGTTTTGTTTCATTTTTGGCAAATACATGTGAAAAGTGGTGTTATTCAGGAATAATCAAAAGGCGGTGCTATTATGGGAAGACCGCCCAAAGGTGGTGTTTTTTTTGGCAAATTTTCCTTTATTATATGAATTGGTGAATTTTTTGAGTATAACTTATAATAGGTGAGTAATGGCATTGGCTAAAAAAAATGAAAAAAAAGGGAAGGGATTTTGGAGAGGAAAAACAACACTGGAAAATGATGCGTGTCATTCCTGGTGTTTGTTTTAATATTATGTTACTGATACGAAACTTTAACCTATATTCGTATTAAATTTTGGAGTATAAAAAACGGTTCAAGATAAATTTTACATTGAGTGCATTAGAGCATGAACATTTTTTTTTATAATGTACTCCCTCCGTTTTAAAATACTTGCTTCATTTCTCCATGCGCGGAGTTTTAGGAGAAAGTAATAAAATATGGAGGTAGTAGGGTAGGTAGAAAAATAAAAATGTAACAAGAAAAAGTAGTGGAGATATTTGGAGGAGAGAGAATATGTTTAGACACCTAAAAATGTCTCCCCAAAACCAAACCCGATGATGAACACCTTTCATCGCCATTATTGGTCGGGTTGAGTATTTAATCTTTAGAGTACTTAAATCCATGTTCTATCCAATATATTTCATGAACCAATCCAATTTCTAGCTCATTTCCCTAAACCATATCCTATTTTCCACTTGTCGTGTCCACATCGCAAAACCGAGAGAAATTGATTTTTTGGTCTTATAATTTTGATCCAATTATTATTTGGTTAAAATCTACAAAATCATTTTGACCTAATTCCAATTGGGTTGGAAAGTAGACTTGATAATATTTCCAATAATATATTATATGTCTTATTCCGAGTTACGAATCAAAAGTTATGATGATTTTAAAAACGGGTAAAAAACTGAAACTACCGCGCAAATAGCATAAATGTCGCATCGCGGGAGAGAGTGACGTGGCACGGGGCTTTGTACCGTGTTACGACAGTCTGTACCGTGTCGCGGTACACATACCGTGACACGTGCTTTTCCGCACCATTTCCGCATGCTTATTCCACCGTGACATGGTGTATTTTACCGAGCCGCGGTGGGCATTTCCGTGTCGCGGTGGGCATTTCCATCTCGCGGTATTCTTTGCCGTGTCGCGGTACACGGGATTTACTCGTGTCTTTTCTGCGTAAACCCTTCACGCGTTGTCACTTCCCGTAGGTCAGATATGTCCCAGGTCACACTAATTTCCCCCGTGACACGGTAGAATCTGCCGTGTCGCGGTAGAATCTACCGTGTAGAGGTAACCTTTTTTAGGGTTTTTATCCTCTTTTTAGGGTTCCGTATTTCCCGTGTTTTATCCACGTTATTTTTTCACGCGCAAACCCCCCGCGTCACACAAAAGTTCCCCGCATCACACAAGTTTCCCCCGTGTCACGGTAAGTTCTACCGTGTCGCGGTGGAATCTGCCGTGTCACGGTTGGGTTTTTAGGGTTTTTATCCATTTTTTTTAGGGTTCCGTGTGTTCCCTACTCATTTTCCCTATATATACCCCCTCGTCTCTACAGTTCAGGGCACCAATAATCATTCTCTCTCACCTTACACCAAAAATCATTCTCTTTTCCCTCTTTAACCTAATTTCTAGCCTCCTTATTCTTCCATAATAATTCCTCTAAGCGCTCCAAGGAGTCCGTACTTAACTTGAGGTTCCGTCCTTAAACCAAGGCGTGAAAGGTACAAATAAGTGAGGGTTCGGACCAAATCAACTCTACTTTTTATTTAATTTAATTTAATTTTCATTTAATTTATATTTTTTTATTGAAGTTACTAACAGTTTATTCATGATGTAGCAATTTAAAGGAACGCGAGGAATGTGAGTAATTAATTAATTTAATTACTCTTATTTTATTTTAATATTTCTAGTATGATGATTAGGTTATTTTATATTTGATTTGACTAACGCTATTATTGTTTTGGGTGTTTTTGTCCCTTGGGAGAGTTACAACACGAAGACTGATCCGCAGTGAGCTGTACCTGCAAAACAAACGGAGACACCGGTTGGGTGGTGCTCCGCCTCCGACGCACAAGTCAGTAACTTGAAACGGAATAGAGAGAACGGAAATTTAGGTGGGTATCTGCTCGGATTCCAAGCTCAGGTCTTTCTCTGATGTAAGAGAATAAGGGTGTAATTAATGATTCAATGTGTCCCCCAAAGTGGGGAAATATCTCCCTATTTATAGGGTCGTTGGAAAATGTGCCCCTACCTAGGTCACTTGACCTAGATTTTAGTGGTCTGCGCCGTTTTACGGCGTGCTTAGGAATTTGAGCCTTTGAAGGCCGCCATTTTGGAAACATATCTGAGGGCGCCAAGTGTCAAGAGGATGTTGAGCCACATGGGCCATCCTAAGCTCGACACGTGGCGACTTCTCATTGGTCCACGTGTCTAGGGTAAAAATACCCTAAACATTGCCCCTCACAGATCGCACATGCATGTCACGTGGGGCCTGTGACACGTGTCCACCTCTCATAGGTGAGCAGTAACGGGATAAAATTTTGAATTTCAAATCAAAATTTTCCCCCCACTTTTACGTTCTTTAAATAGAAAGTTACCTCCCCTCCTTTTCACACTTTACATTTACATTGACTTTTTAGAGAGAGAAAAAGAGAGATTTCTAGAGAGAGAATTTTCTCTGCTCCCGCCTGCATAACAACAAGTTTCAAGCTTCCGAGTGCTAGAAGTTCATCACCCGGCTCACCGGCTGTAGCGGTTTTCAGATTTTCCAGAGTTAAAGCAAGGTAACCGCCTGTACCATTTTAGCTTTTCTCCCTTTCAATTTGCATACCGTTTTTCGCCTGTATACCCGGCTTTCTTAATAGAACATAAATGAGTTCCCAATCCACCCACTCGGCACTGCCTAGGACACTCAACCGATCCCCCGGAACGGCTGAGTCTAGAACAGGGGGTGCCTCTTCTGGACTGTCAGAACCAATATGTTCATCTCCGAATTCCTCCCTCTCTGTGTCTGTGCAGGACAAAATGGCCAGAACGAAACAAACGGCCAGACGGTCTAAGAGCCGGCGCACCATGAGAGTGCCTGCCAATGAGGTTTTCCCGGAAGGGGATCCGAGGAATTTGGAGGAGAACGGATCTGACGAGGAGGCTCCCTCTACCTCCGGAAGCTCGGGAGTAAGAGAGGTGGACGGCGAAGGAGCCGCCTCCTCAAATGAAGCCGGCGACGCTGAAGCCGGCCAGGGACCAAGAGCGGAATCCTCCGGCTCTGACCAAGGAGATTTTGCGGCTGACTATCAGCAGCCGCCCAAAGTTGCTGACCATCCCAACCCCAAAAGAACCCGGATGCTGTCGAGTAACATTGCCCTTCTTAATAGCGGGTTCAGGGCTTTTAAAGAGAAACATCCATTTGGAAAGAGTTGGGAAGTTATTGTCCCTCCGGCTGATGCTGTGATGGCCTGGGGGGATGACATTGACCATGCAGATGACTACTTCATCTGCTATGAGGCGGTAATAGAAGCCGGCCTCCGGTTCCCCCTCCACCCTGGGATTAGGAAAATCCTTAAGGGGTATGACCTGGGGGTTTAGCAGCTCACCCCTAATTCGTGGGTGAACATATTAAGTTACATTGCCGCCTGCGAGTTCCAAAACTTGAACCCCTGCTTCTCTGCCTTCGCTCATATGCACTACTTGAGCAAGGCTCCAGGCGGCCATGGGGCATGGTATACGCTGACTACCCAACCCCAATATCTAATGACTTTGGACAAAGTGTCCAAGTGGTCCGGGTGGAAGGACAAGTTCTATTTGATTTCCTCTCCAACCCTAAGACACAACCGGACACTACGCCGATACAACACTGATCCGGCTCTTCTTGGACGTAAATGCCCTCTCCCGGAACTATCTACTAAAGCCCGGGAGCAAATCATGGAGCCGGGATTTTTTGAGACAACAACTGAGCCCATGGGGGATGGGACTCACATCATAGTTCCCAAGAACTGGATCCCCCATCCGGACTTCTTCAAAGATGAGTGCTTCTTGTCTGCCTACGGACTGAGTACGATGTTTTCCAGGGGTAGAATACTTCTCATCCGGAATGATTGTCATTTTATTTTTACTGCAAACTTGCCTTAATTCTTTCTAACTTGACATTCTTATTTTTGCAGAAGAAGCCCTGAGGATGGTTGACCAGGATAAGACTCCTGCTAAATCTGCGGCGCTACTGCGCAAGGAGGCGGCCCTTGTCAAAAAGGCAGCCGTCGAGGCTACGAAGAAAGGCGGGGTAAGACCGCCTGACTTTATGTCTGCATTTTTTTTTACATACCGGCTGGGTATACTTATATTTTGCTTCTTTCTCAGGAGTCCGCCAAGAGAATCCCTCGATCATTCTCCAAGCTTCTCAAAAGGCAGGGAGATGATCTAGAGAAGGCTCCGGCTGCCAAAGCCGCAAGGAAGGATCCCCCCCCAGAAGCAAAGTTCTGCCCAATCTGGTCGTCCAACGACTGGGGGCAAATCCCCTGCTGTTCTGAAGAAACTGAGTGAAAGCTCAGAACAGCAGAAAGCGCCGGAGGCCTCTACGGCTTCGAAGGGTGGCGAGCCACCTAAGGTTGCAGGCGGTGCGGCAACCGCTGGGGGGAGGACAAGCCGGAGACCCATCCGGAAGTTCACGGTAAGAAACAAACTGAAATACCTTGGCCACTTAATTTTACGAGAATTAAGACTAAGGTTGATTCTTCAAAAGGGTCAGCCATCAGCCGGCAACGGATGAATGCCAGCTACACTGCTTCTATCTCACAAAGAACTACTTTTGATGCAGATCTGCTTCCTAACCCACCGGATCTCGCCGGCTTTGCGAAGCGGATGGTGAGGACCCTCACCCGGTCTGAGAAGGCCTCCATACCTGATCTGCAGGTCGTGGACTTTGACCGGATAATGGGCTCTCTGACTGAGGTACATGATTCCTCTACCTTGATGTCTTTAATCTTTATTCTGACTAAGTAACTCATAAACCGGCTGTTATTGATTCAGGCTTTGGTGAGAGTGGACAATCTCCGGGGTCCCTTCAAGCGAAAACAGGAAGAGGTAAATGACGCCAAACGGAGGGCCCTAGAAAACCTCAACTTTGCTGAACATTCTGATTATATGTGTAATTTAAAGATTAAAGCAGTAGAGTTGAAACAGGAGGAGCTGATCCGGAGTTTAACGGCTGTAAACGATGAAGCTAACAGCCGGGCTAATGACCTTGACAAGCAGCTGAAGGATGCCAAGTCTGATCTCAAGGCATTAGAGGATGCTGACAAAGAGAATGCCCAACTCCGGACTGACAATGATCGCCTGAGGCTCGAGCTCATGACCCTGCGCAACAAGCAGGCGGATGAGCTGGCCAAGGAGCAAACCCGGCTGACCGAGGAGAATGAGCGGGACAACTTGGCTCGGCTGAAGATCACCTGGGGCCTCCTTTACCTCGAAATAGACTTTGAGGTCTATAAGCTGAGGTATGATTACGCCACTGAGGTGTATGATGCCCAGCAACTGGGTGATGCTCCTCCGCCTCGCTTCCAAGACTGGGCTGCTGAGCAGGGATATGAAGTCTCGGATGATGAGGAGCCGGCGGATGATCATCAAGAGGGCCAAGCCAGCCAAACTCAGCCGGAGAAGACTCCGCCTCAGCCTTAGGCGAGCCTCCCACCTTTCTGCGGCAATATGCCAATTAATGTTGTTTACCGGCTTGCATGCCGTGTTTTGTTTTATCTTTTTACCAACCATGGGGTTGGATTAACATTTCCACTTTCTTTCTTCACCGGATGTGTCCGGTTAACAATTATTGTGGCCTTTGTGCCATTTCAAATATAAATGAAGTATTCCGACTTGGTCGGATTTTATATATGTCTTGAGTTTTTTTTTCGATTTGAATTTTTATTCCTCTGTTTGCAATTCTATAGTATTTTGCCCAACTTAAAAAAGCATGCGGCAATTTGCAATCTGGGTGCTCTTGCCCCTGGGCGGCTGTGTGGTTGGTTTTATGTCAGGCTGATTGATTGGCTTGAAAACACTTGATACTTGGGGAAGTATGGAGTGTTTTTAAGCCAATCAATCACAATGGTGATTGCCCCAAACCAAGTGCACAGCCGGCCATAAAAGCGGGTGCTTTGAGCTTCTTACCCAGACGGTTATATTCCGTCTGGGGTTAACGCGTAGCCATTACATAATCCTTTGCCCCAATAGGGGAAGTGAGTGCAACTTTGGAATAAATAACCCAAGAATCTCTATCAATGACCGACTGATGCCTATGGGCATCCGGTATCTGGAAACTTATTCGTTCTTCCTAGGTTATTTTGGTCAGACGGCTATGAGTTGACCAATTTGGTCGTTCAATTTTTGCCGTTTGCATGGGTAGAACCGACAAATAGTCCGTTCTCTGCGACGATTGCACCCGGAGGGGTGTCGCCGGACGCCTTTGTCCATGTCGGGATAGGCGATTTTATAAAATGAGCAACCATCCGGCCATTTTGGCCTCTGGCCTTGTTTGAGACCGGTTGTATAGCCACTAAACGTTTTTGCGCTTAGTTTTTAGTCAGAGTATTGAATTTACACTAAGTATTAAACTTAGTTTTTAAAGCAAACGAGTCTGTCTGGGTATTACCCAGACGGACTGGAAAATATTTGATCATACTAAGTATCAAACTTAGTTAGATAAATAGAGAATCCGTCTGAGTATTACCAAAGCGGATAGTCAGGCAGTTGAATAAACAAAGTATTAAACTTAAATAAACAAGAGATCCGAGTATTACCCTGGCGAATAAACAAATGTAACCTTCACTAAGTGTCTAACTTAGTTAGGTTAATGGGGAATCCGCCTGAATATTACCCGGATGGATAATCAAACGATAACTCAATTTTGCAAACAAAGTCTGAATCTTCATTAATTGACTCACTGCTTACAAAAAGTTTACATTCTCATAATTAGTACTTTTTTAGATTGTCTACATCCCAAGTTCTAGGCAGGCGCCTGCCTTCTGGAGTTTCCAGGCGGTAGGTGTCATCCCTTACTTCTTCATAGATCCGGTAGGGGCCTTCCCAATTGGAGTTAGCTTTCCCAGCTCATTGGCCCTACCGGTTGCCCCCATTTTCCGTAACACGAAGTCGTTAACTTTCAAAGGACGCTTGTGCACTCTCTTGTTATAGGCTCTGGTCATCCTCAGGCGGTATATCTCATGGCGCAGGACAGCATTGCCCCTACGCTCCGGGAGGGAGTCCAATGCCAGCCGCATGGCCTCCCAATTTGCCTCTTCAACATAGAGCAAAACTCTGAGAGTCGGCTCGTAATGCTCAATACGCAAAACGGCTTCAGCACCGTATACCATGAGAAATGGGGTTTCGCCGGTTGCCCCCTTCGCTGTTGTCCGGATGGCCCATAGGACATGGATTAATTCTTCTGCCCATAAGCCACCGGCTCTTTCTATTTTCTTTTTAATGCCGTCTGAGATGAGTTTGTTGAAGGCTTCAACTTGGCCGTTTGTTTGGGGCCGGCCAACAGATGCAAAATAGCTTGAGATCCCCTGATCTCCCAACCAAGTTTTTAGCTGAGGCGTCTCAAACTAAGGACCATTATCAAACACCATAGACATAGGTACCCCGTACCGGGTGATAATGTTCTTCCAAATGAAGGAAATTACGTCTGAGGTCTTGATGTTTTTGACCGCCTCAGCCTCCACCCACTTGGTGAAGTAATCCAGAGCCACCAAGATGTAGCGCTTTCCACCTGGAGCAGGCGTGTAAGGACCTAGAATGTCCATTCCCCATTTTGCAAACGGGATTGGGCTGTGGATGGCCGTCAGATCAGTAGCCGGTCGGTGAATGAGTTTGCCAAATTTTTGGCACTTGTAACATTTCTTCACCAACTCCTTGGCGTCTGCCTCAAGAGTGGGCCAAAAGTAATGTCGTCTGGCTCTGACGGCTAGGGACCTGCCGCCTATATGAGAGGCGCAGAATCCCGAGTGTAAGTCTTCGAGAACTTCCTTCCCCTTTTCAGGGGTGACACACTTCAACAAGGGTTTAAGAAATCTTGATTTGAAGAGTTCTCCATTTTTCAACTCGAAGCTTGCGGCTCGCTTTTTTAGGACGGCTGCTTCCTGTGGTGAATCAGGGAGCGTGCCGTCTGAAAGATAAGCCCAGATGACATCCATCCAAGTGGAGCCTCGGTCTAAGGTTCCAATGGGCTCTTCATGTATGCTTCTTTTTTCAAGAACTTCCCAAAAAACCGACCGAGGAGTATCACAGCAGGCGGATGAAGCTAATTTGGACAAGGCATCCGCCAGGTTGTTATCTGACCTGGGCACTTGATTCAGACGGAATTCCTCAAGTGCCCCAGTCTCTTCCTTGACTGCCTGAAGATATTTGATCATAGCCGGATGAGTTGCCTCATATGTTCCCTCATACTGGCTAACGACCAACTGTGAATCAGAATAGGCGTCAATCTTCATTGCCCCTGCCGCCTTACACATGCGGATTCCAGCTAGCATGGCTTCATATTATGCCTCATTATTTGAGGCTTGAAACTTAAACCGCAGTGCATATTCAAATTTGTCCCCATATGGGGACTCATATATAATTACTACACCACAGCCGTTCTTTGTTGAGCTTCCGTCTACATACACTTTCCAAACCTAGTCAAGATTTTTCGGTTGCACCGGTCGGGTCATTTCAACAATGAAGTCGGCAAACGCCTGACCTTTCACTGCTTACCTAGGTTCAAAAGTGATTTCAAGACTTTGCATTTCAATAACCCATTTCAACATTCATCCGGATGACTCCAGGGTAGACATTGGCCGCTTGAGGGGCTGATCAGTGTAGATTACCACCGGATGAGCCAGGAAGTATGGCTTCAATTTCTTGAAATCCATATACAGGGCAAGGCCAAATTTTTCTACCATGGGGTACCGGAGCTCAGCATTTTTTAAGACATGGCTAATGAAATAGACCGGAAGCTGAACACCGTCTCTCTCAGCAAGGAGAACGGCACTGAGGGCATGATCTGAGACAGCTAAGTACATGTATAACACCTCCCTAGGCAATGGACTAACAAGTCTTGGCAAAGAGTGGAGGTGTTCTTTCAGCCGATGAAAGGCCGCCTCAGCCTCATCCCCCCATTCAAATCTGGTTTTCTTCCTGATTTCTTGGAAGAAGTAAAGGCATTTGTCACCTGATCGGCTGAGGAATCTCCCCAGAGCGGCCAGGCAACCGGTTAGTCTATGTGCTTCCTTGACAGTGCGGGGTGACTTCATGTCAATCACCGCCTGTATCTTCTCAGGGTTAGCCTCTATCCCCCTTTGATCAATCAGGAATCCGAGAAACTTCCCAGACTCAACACCAAAGACGCATTTCTTAGGATTTAACATGACCTTATGCCGCCTGAGTGTGGTGAAGGTTTCTCGGAGATCAGCAAGGTGATCCGTCTGCTGCTTGGATTTGACTATCATATCATCAATGTATGCCTCTACATTCCTCCCAATTTGATTAACAAAGACAGTGTTAATCATCCGTTGGAATGTAGCCGGCACATTTTTCAAGCCAAACGGCATCACCGTGTAACAGAATAGCCCCTGATCAGTGACCAAGGCCGTCTTTTCTTGATCTTTTTTCCACAGGGGTATCTGATGGAAGCCGAAGTAGGCATCCATGAAACTCATCAAGGCGTGACTGGCTGTAGAGTCGACCAGACTATCGATCTTTGGAAGCGGATAACTGTCCTTTGGACACGCCTTGTTGAGATCTGTGTAATCAACACACATGCGCCAGGTCCCGTTCGGTATCTTAACAAGGACCACATTGGCCACCCAGTCGGGAAAATTACAAGGCCGAATGAACCTGGCGTCTAGCAGCTTTTTGACTTCGGCAGCTGCCGCCTGACTTCTTTCCTCACCGTGGTTTCTTTTCTTTTGCCGGATGGGCTTCTTTTTGGGGTCCACGGCGAGTTTGTGGACAACGAGATCCGGGCTGACGCCTGGCATCTCTTCCACTTCAAAGGCAAAGATGTCTTTGAATTCCTTCAACAGAAGGTGCAAGTTTGCACCCAAAGTAGCATGAGCAACTGTCCCAACCTTAACAGTACGTTCTGGACGGCTGTTATCAAGAACGAGATCAATGCTTTCTCCAGCCGGTTGGGGACGGAGCTCATCTGGCCGCTCACCGATCAGTGATTGCTATTTTTTCTCCTTCTTCACCTCCACCAGCAGAGGTGCCTTTCTTTTCTTACCGGCTGCTGGTGGGGCGGGTGCTGGATCGGCATCCTTGACATTGTCAAGGTCTATTGGTTCCTGGACACTTGGGGTTACAGTGTCCCTGACGGCTGAGAGGTAGCACTCCCGAGCCGTCTTCTGATCCCCATTTAGGGAACCAACAGTGCCATCATCCTTCTCATACTTGATGAGCATGAGAGATGGGATGATTACTGCCTTGGCTACGTTGAGTGTTGGCCGGCCTAAAATAATGTTGTAGGCGGTCAGCTCCTCAACGACCAAGAATCTGACGACAATATGTCGTCCCTGGCCTTTCTTCCCCAGCCGAATGGGTAAATCAATTCTTCCGGCTGGGTAGACCATCCCACCCCCAAAACCAACCAAGGGGTGGGTGACCGGATGCATGCTGCTGATATTGTATTTCAGCTTCTGCAAGCACCGGAGGCTGATGATGTCTGATGAGCTGCCAGTGTCAATAAGGATTCGTCCAACCAGCTGGTTGGCAACCTTACATTCAATGACCACCGGGTCATCATGCGGGCGACGGACGCTGCCCCTGTCCTTCTCAGTGATTAAGACGTCTGGGAAGGAGGAGCTGGCTTCCGCCTGCTCATCATCATCTTTGTCCATCTTTCGAAGATGGCTCTTGGTGCCCCTGATGGTAGGGCCACCACATGAAAACCCGCCTGCTATAGTGTAGACCGGCTCCTTGTCGGTATCCGAACTACTAGCAGGCTGGGGGGTAGTCTTGGAGGACTTACCCTTCTTTTTCTTTTTTGCCCCGGCTGGGGACTTGGAAATATAGGACTTCAACATCCCCTTGTCAGCCAGACGGTCCAACGTCCGCTGTAGGCTGAAGCAGTCGTTGGTGTCATGGCCAACTTCCTCATGATATTGGCAAAATTTATTTTTGTTCCTGGATTGAACGGAACTTTTCATTGGATTCGGCTTCTCAAGGGACAGTCGGTCCTTTATCTCCATGAGGATGGAGTTGCAGTCCTTGTTAAACTCGTACTTTGGGACGTATGGTTTAAATTCTTTCTTCTTCTTCTGGGACGGCTGGTCAGAGTCACTAACCGCCCAGACCTCTTTTCTCTTCTTGCTCTCTTCTTTCTTTTTTGCCGGCTGAGCAGGCCGGTTGTCTCTATGCTTGTCAGACTTCTTAGAGTCCGACTGTCTACCAGGCGAGCAGAGGTCGGTCGCTTGAATGTAGCTTTCCGCCTCCCTCAGGGCCGCCTGTAGGGTGAAAGCCCCTTTTCTGACTAGGTCGAACTTAAAGGTCGACCCGTCTCTCAGACCTTTAAAAAAGTCTGTAAAAGCTACCTCATCAGACAGTCCCTGAATCTGAATTCTGATCAGGTTGAACCGCCTGACATATGAGCGCAGCCCTTCTCTCTCTCCCTGCTTAACAGTGCTCAAATCAAGGCTTGTTTTCTTAGCAGGGATGTTTATTGAAAAGTTGGAAGCAAACAGGAAGGCAAGCTTCCTGAAGCTGTCTATGGACCCGGCTGGCAGGTTGCCAAACCATTGTTGGGCAATGCCCTTCAATGTAGCCGGGAAGCATCGACACCAAGTGGCATCATCCAACCCCTGCAGATACATGAGGTTGGTGTAAGCCATGAGGTGGTATTCCGGATTGGTGGTACCATCATAGGTACCAACCAACACATTCTTAACCTTGGCCGGCTGAGCCGCCTCGGTTATCTCCCGAGTGAACGCAGAAGGTTGTTCACCCAGGCGCAGCAGGCGAAGCTGCCAGTCCAACGGCAGGACATTTGGATACGCCGCCTGACCCCCAAAGAAGGTCGGCTGCATGAAGTGAGGAGGATACTGCCCGTAAGCCTGAGTAGGCACATACGGGACGGCTCCAATCATATGAGGGCTAGAATGGACGGTATTACCGCCTGTCTGGCTCTCATGCAAGGAGGGTGCACTCCCTGCAGAGATGTTGTTGAAGCTGTCTGGAAAGTTCGACGTTGAAGCCGACTCAGACAGCGATTGGTTTCTCTTCCGGTTAATAATCTCCCGGGCATCAAGAGTTGATTTTTTACTTCTCACCGGCTGCTGAGGCCGGCGAGTGTTATTGGTGTTCCCTCCAAGAAGAAGAATTTTTGACCAATCAATGGTCCCGGCTACCTTCTCCTTTGGATGGGGAGTGGGCTGCCGGTTTCTGACTGACTTCCCCTTCTCTGGAGGAGTCTTCTTCGCCGACTGACCTTTACTTGGGCCAGCCTTGCTTTTGGTGATCAGCTCTGTAATTTCACCCTTGAAACTCGTCATGAACCTCATGAGTTCGTCTCGGGTGACAGGGGCTGATCCAGCTGCCGTTTGGGTTGCCCCTTCCGGCTGCCCAGGGGGTCTGCTCGGACCCGCCTGGGAAGCACCCCGCTCCAGAGTGTCTCTGGGCCGGATGCGTTTAGTTATGAGAGAGCCGTCTCCGGCTGTAAAAGTTTCGACCTGAGGATCTTCATCCTCATGGTCTATAAAAACTTCTGGGTCTTCACCCAGACGGTTAGGGGGTGGTACAAACTCTTGAACCATCTTCGAGGTACTCTCCCCACAGACGGCGCCAAATGTTTTGGGTGTTTTTGAACCTTGAGAGAGTTACAACACGAAGACTGATCCGCAATGAGCTGTACCTGCAAAACAAACGGAGACACTGGTTGGGTGGTGCTCCGCCTCCGACGCACAAGTCAGTAACTTGAAACGGAATAGAGAGAACGAAAATTTAGGTGGGTATCTGCTCAGATTCCAAGCTCAGGACTTTCTCTGATGTAAGAGAATAAGGATGTAATTAATGATTCAATGTGTCCCCCAAAGTGGGGAAATATCTCCCTATTTATAGGGTCGTTGGAAAATGTGCCCCTACCTAGGTCACTTGACCTAGATTTTAGTGGGTTGCGCCGTTTTACGGCGTGCTTAGGAATCTGGGCCTTTGAAGGCAGCCATTTTGGAAACATATCTGAGGGCGCCAAGTGTCAAGAGGATGTTGAGCCACATGGGCCATCCTAAGCTCGACACGTGGCGACCTCTCATTGGTCCACGTGTCTAGGGTAAAAATACCCTAAACAATTATTGTTAAATTGCTTCCAATATTAATGTTTATTTTACTATTTTTATTGATCACCATATTGTTTTTAAAGGGAATATGTAATTGAAAATCACGCCTAATAAGATAATTTGGACAACCGATTTAGGTTCCTTTTTAATCTTGTTATTAATTAAAGTGATCACTAATATTTTAGAATTATATGTTGCATTAATATTCAACCAATTTAGCATAATAATAGTTTGGAGCAAATTGAATATTTTATTTGCATGCCTTTGAGATCGCAGGAATCACTTTTCACTATAAGAATCGAGTAGAGGCCAATACGGGCAAATGTGACTCAATGACTCACTTCGTACCATCATCCCCGAACCTCCTTTCGTGGTTCCAAACCATATGGAGTTAGTAATCTCATGGATTATGAATGGGGTGTAACCTTCACGGGTCAATCGTTGTTGCCTATCGTTGTCCCTTAATCGTGGTTGCCTTTTATGATCCGTGAACGGTTTACAAGTTCCTTAAAAACTTGTTGGCGGCTCCCTATTTTTCTTGTCCCTAATCGTATAATGTCAATTCCCACTTCCTAAGAGTGCCAAGCATATTCACAACATGCTTTTAACGTAGGTGCACTTCGAGCGACGCCTACAATATGAAATTAATTAAATGTGATTCATGGTGGGTCCACTAGGTGAGAGAAATAAATTAAAAACTGTAGAATCTTTCCAAATAAGGAAATGAAGCAAGTATTTAAAAATGGCTGAAAAAAAAAGTGGAGCAAATATTTAAAAACCAAGGGAGTAAAGAGAAAGACTCTGACTGTACCTCAACCCTTATAGTTATTTTTGGTCCGGTATTTGCGAGTTAGATACTTTGAGAGTGAGGGGGAAGGGTAAGGGATCCCCACCCTCAAAGTGTCCCTAATGGGGATTGAACCCCCAGCCTCAAGGTTGGAAGGTGATAATCGTACGGTTTTACCACTAAACCAAGCTTAGCTTGGTAGATTATAACATGAACATGATTATGATATTTTATTATGTATAAATGTATAATTAAATAACTGAGAGTCGTATTGTATAAGATTATTATTATAAAAGTTACCAACATTAATCAAAGTTGAGTATAACTTTATGAGTAGCGTAAAGAGCCTAATCTAATAGTCCCTCGTCTAGGGTTTGCTCTCGTCCCTCAACTAGGGCTCTTGCGTTCAGTTTAGTTTTTCCGGTGGTGAGGTAGCCTTTTCCGTTCAATTTCTATTCAAATTTTCCCTTTTTGACCCTTTCTCATTCAATGGAGCCGAATCAAATGGAGGATTTGGAGAAATTGAGCCTGACAGAAGATGAAAAACAAAATTATTGGTGGTGGTTTTACAGAGGAGGTTAACGATGACACAAAGACTCAAATTTCCCTGACTTTGGTGGGAAAATTGCTTACGGGGAGACCTTTCAATGTCAAAGCAATGAAACGTACTCTACTCAATATCTGGAAATTAGGGGTAATGTTGCGATTAGGATGGTGGAGACCAATATCTTTGTGATGGACGGCTATCCCTGGTTTTTTGACAAGAAATTGCTTCTCTTGACTGGAATAATTGGTGACGAATAGCCTTCAGAGGTTCGATTCAAGAACACACCTTTCTGGACACGAATCAGAGATGTTCCTTTTAATGAGCGTTCGACTGATTTTGTGTATGAAATAGGTGAGCATTTGGGAGGATTTTTGGAGTATGATGACTCTGATCCTCTTAGATGGAACGAATTTTTGAGGGTGAAGGTGTTGGTTGACATTATCAAGCCTTTACTAGGGGGATAAAAATAGCTAAGAGCTCTCAATACTCTAAATGGTTTAGCTTTCAATATGAAAGACTTGCTGATTTATGCTATTATCGTGGGAGGATGGATCACACAGACATAGAATGCTAATTTGTTGAAGAAGAGGAGGTGAAAAACGGAGTGGTGTATAAGTATGGCCCTTGGTTGAGTGCATCACCTAAGAAGTCAACTCGTTTATCAATATTTAAGCAAGAAAAGGAGAAAGTTTGGCTGTCTAAACCCAAAGGCAATCAAGGCACAAAACTCCCAGGATATCGTGACCCTCGAACCATTCGAAAGATACCCTCAACTGTGGCAAGAAATCTCTTCAATTCCCTACCTATTCAGCCAACTCCGAACAAGACAGGGGACACTGTGCCCTGGAATGTTGCCATGTACTAGGAAACTATTGGGGCGGAGGGGAGCAGTAAGGTTGTTATGATGGCAACCCCATCATCTGAACCTCTTGCCCTCAAACAACAGCAGCAGATTACACCTCAACTAGGAACAAGAAGCCCGACTGATCATATTGTGCAACCCCTTACTCTTGCAAGTTCAGTTCCCTCTTCGACTTCTCAAGGAACTGATAGTTTTAAAGGGGGCGCAAATCGGTAGGACACCCAGGAAGGTCTTGGAGGTGAGTAGACAGAGACATTGACTGCACAATGGAGGAACATCCTTCACTTGTTGGGAAGAGAAAGAGTTTGGAGTAGATTTCTAAAGTGGAAGTGGACGAGGCACAACTTGGGAAGATGACAAGGGGTGAACCTAGGACGTTGGGGACTAGATTTCCCGGCCAAAAAAATATTTATAAAGCTAAACCAACCCGAGGTTTAGGGTAAGTCTAGGTCGAATTCCAAGGGAAGGAGGGAGTGCTAAGGTCGATGCTAAGCTATTCCGAAGGCTAGGGAGTGGGTTGGTCTACACTAAATTGAATCAATTCAATCGAACAACTACAAGAAAAGTATAAAGGATGCTAGGGAATCGGGATTCATATGAACTCTTGATATACACGCTATTGGGAAGGAAATCGATCAATCATGCAACGCAAAGGAAAGCAAGAAATGCAATCAAAATCACTCAAAAGGCTATTTCCTAGGGTCAAGTTAGATGTCTCTACAAATGATTCCAATAGAAAAATCACAAATTAAGCTCAATCGATAATAATAATTTCCAAATCAATTGTTCGTGTCATTGAACCTAATATGAAATCTAGCACGATAGTTGAGGTTGATCATTCCCCAAGTTATCAAACACATGCACAAAATTCACTAACCAATTTAATCACAATGATGATTAATAAAATTCCCCCAATTAATCATGAAATATCACATGTTCATGCTTCACCCTACCCCTAACAAGAAAACTACTCACTAGTCATTGCAAATTCAAACAAGAAAGCTAAATCAATAACAAATTTCATCATCATCAAAGTAATCAAAATATGCTCAAATTTATCCAAATCTAATTAACCAAACAACAAGTAATTCAACTAAATTCAAAAATCAAACATCAAATTGCATTAAAGGTAAAAAATTCTTACAAAAACATGATCAAAACCAAAGAAGTAGAAGATTTAAAATAGCATTCATCAACATCATCAAGTTTCTTTCTCTAAAAATCCAAGAACAATCATCAAAATCTAGAGCTTCTCTCTCTAAAATTTCATCAAAAATCTAATCTAATCTATTTTCTAATTAATTCTCTCTCTAAAATTAAGAAAAACTATATACAGTAAAACTAACTAAAAGGGAAGTTAGTTAGATGTTCCAAAAAGGACCTTAAAGAGCGCGGTCCCTCTCTTGCGTGCGCGACCGCTACAAAAAGGGTACGGAATAGGGAGAAGAATGGGGGCACGGCCGCTCCAGTGTTGCGCACGGCCGCGCAGCATCCTGGCGCGGCCGCTCCTCTCTCGCGCGCGCCCGCGCAACTAGAGCAGGGGAACCTCCCTAGTGCGGCCAAGCTTGTCCTCAGAGCTCCAAATGAGCCATGATGCTATAGGCAGTAAGTTGAGCACTCTTGGTGGGTTTGACACCACTCTTTCATGCTCACACGGCATGAAGGCGCAACTTTAATGACCAAGCTATTGAACTCCTTTGCTCTTGGGCTTCAAATGGAGAAACGGGACATCTCTTTTGGCTTGAAACTCCGAGGAGGACACACTTGAGACTCTCGAACATCACCAACTTCCTATAAACAAAGAAAATCAATCAAGTAAAGAATAAAATGCAAAATACACTAGAAAAGCGAGAAAATAAGAAAACTTCTAAGGAAAAAGCAAAGTAAATAAAATGTAGGGGTGAGTAGGGCTGTACACCGGTCCAAAACCGGACCGGACCTGGACCGGACCTGTTAGGACCGGGACCTGAATCAGCCAATTCTGAGGACCGGGGACCGGACCTGATTCAGCAGGTCCGGGTCAGGTCCAGACCTGAGCAATCAGGTCCGGGTCAGGTCCAGACCTGAACAGACCTGTTTTGTGTGTTTTTTTTTTTTGTTTTTTTTTAAAGAAAATAAATAACCTGTTGGACCTAATTATAGACCTGTTTACATAAAATCTTAAAATATCAATGACAAAAACTACATAAAATCTATAAGTCTCAAATATAACAAATAATTCATTAAATTACATAAAGTCTCTAAGTCTCAAATACTAGAAATACATAAATTATCCAAAGACAACTTGAATTTTGGCGAGTTGCTTTCCCTTTGATTGCGTGATTCACACTAATGAGTCAACGAAAACAACTTCATCGTCTCCATCGTTAGATACATTATGTTGCACCTCTAAATAAAAAAACATTATAGAATATATTAATGAATGATAACAATGAAATAATAAATTTGGTTAACAAAATTACAAGTACATAAAATTAATACTACCTTTCTCCATTTCTTGTAACTCTTTCAAATTTTCTTCCATATCCTCTTACTTTTTCTGTTCCATATGTATTCCCGCCCCGCTTTTAACTTCTTATCTGGAGGCAAAGTAGATTGCAATTCTTCCATATCCTTTTCAAAAAGTGGCTGTGACATTTCTTAAGAAAAAGCAGCAGATCTTTTGGATTGAGAGCTCTCCATCTTCAATATAATTATACACAATCTTCAATATAATTATACACAATATAAGTAATTTTTAAGTAACAATTATAAACACATAACATTTTATAAAAAAATGTGAGAACAACTTACATTGCAAGAGTAAGAATCCGTGGTTCTTGTTGATCCTAAACATATAAAACGATAGAATTCAATTACAATTCAAATTGAATTCACAAAATAAACAGAATACATACAAATATACAATACACCAACAAGGCAGCAAATTCTACAATATGAATTTTACTGTGTGTTCATGAAGGAATGACAAATGCATAACAGTAAAATCGGGGGCACTTTGTTCACTAAAGGGGGGACTTTCAAGACCAATAGGGGAATCTAAGACATGATGATTAAATCAATGAAATGACCAGATAGATGAGTAGGATGAACCTTGTTAATATCAGCTAAACCTCCTTCTGCATATCCATATAATAAGTACTCTGTTGCTACACCAGCCAATGCTATACATGAGAATCTGTTCAGCATCTAATCAAAGACATAATACTGTCATAATCATAAGTAGTTTCCTGTTAATTAACATGAGGTTTCTCCAGAGAAAATTAAGTACAAGGGAGCCTCATAAAAGCTTGCACCAAGAAGAGACCATACCGTAGATGACATTTTCCCTGCGTTGGTCTGCAAATTACAGTCACAAATTGATTCAGAATTTCAAATTCAAGCAAACAAAGCTCATAAAAAATAAGCACGGAAAAGACGTTCAAACGTACCAAAGCATAAGCTAGTTGGACAAGCTAAGACAGTAAGACATGATAGTTCAGAGAGAGTGTTAAAGGGAAGAGAACTCAACAGGTCATAGAGAGAATAACTTACTTCCTCGACAAACTCAAAGTCAACAAAATTTGTTCCTGCTTGAACATTGAGAGACCCTTCTTTGCTCAAAGCTTCTAAACTCGAAAGTGTATAACTTTTTGGAAGGATGCCAAGCAAGTAGGCAATCAAAAAGTGTCCAGCTTCATGCTGCAGTTGAAAATTGATCTTGTGGTCAACTCAGGGATAGCAAAAACTTTAAGTGTGACGAAAACTAGAAAAGGCCACCCTATAAGGAAACATCTACCATATTTATACATTTAAAGATAACAAATCCAATAAGACAACACGTATTAGCTCCAGGAAACGAGAAAATGAACCATGTGCTTACTTGAATAACCCGGTTGTGGTACTTTTGACTGATGGCATGGCCAATCGTATCAAGAGCCAAGCCGGAAATTCCTCCACCAAAAGAAATCTGTTAGAAGCCACAGATTAACACATTGTTTAAATGATTCAAAGCATTTCTCTAAGCACAAAAACTTAATACAGTGACTCAGTCCATGAACAATATTTTCATGAGCCTCAACCATTAATGTAGGAAAAAATTTCTCAAGTTTGACAAAGGAAAGAAAAAAAAAAGTTACCAGATCCAATGTCCACAAGAACAACAATCCCAAAGAGATATAAAAGAGTTGCTAGGGGCTAAGTTCAAAGGCGTTCCAAGCAGCAACACCACCTAAAACCGCAGCAATCTGCAGGTTCCTTTCAATTGAACCAAGAGTCGTGTCCACAGGCGACAAGAGAGAAGCAGCTTCAATTCCATTCAGCTTTAATTCATCCAAAGTATACAGTCTCTGAGGCACCTGCACTGCACATCACACTTCCACTTAATAACACAATACTAAAGTCCAAATCCATAACATCTCAACTTCGAGACAATAATCATGTCTGTGTAGGGATCCAAACATGTCTGTCCAGAAAGCACTTCATAACATTGTTCAAATTCAAATTGTTCTAGGCTTCAAACACTCACACCCTTATCCAATGTATCATGTCAAGAGTCGGACAAAGGCCATACGGGTTAGATTTAATTTAAAAAAAAAAAGAACTTACAGGATACCAAAATTCAACATGCATTCGAAACAAATGAACTAAAATAATTCAAAAACAGTTACTTAAAATAAATAAAAAAAAACCTCAAAAAAAAATCATGAATTCGAAAAAAATGAACTAAAAAACAGAACTTGCAAACATCAAACAATCATAATAAGCAATTGAAATACAAAATACCCAATTCAAATATAATTAGATTTAATTTAAAAAAAAAAAAGAACTTACAGGATACCAAAATTCAACATGCATTCGAAACAAATGAACTAAAATAATTCAAAAACAGTTACTTAAAATAAATAAAAAAAAACCTCAAAAAAAATCATGAATTCGAAAAAAAATTAACTAAAAAACAGAACTTACAAACATGCAAACATCAAACAATCATTATAAGCAATTGAAATACAAAATACCCAATTCAAATATAATTAGATTTAATTAAAAAAAAAAAAAGAACTTACAGTGAGATGCAGATGCAGGGTGTAGTCGTCGACTCGTCGTTGCAGGATGTACAGCGTGTAGTCACTGCTGGTCTGGACGTCTGGTGGGCGGTGGTCTGGAGGGAGTGGGTGTTGCCGTGTTTGCTTGTCGGCTGAGAGAGAGAGAGAGAGAGAGAGAGAGAGAGAGAAGTGAGTTAGGGTTAGAGTGTGTTAACAAAAATGAAACGGATTCTTTTGAAATTTGGGATTTTTTATTTTTTTTTTTTTTTTTTTTTTTTTTTATAAAAAACGCATTTTTAACGGGTTTCAGGTCCAGACCTGAAAACCCCGGGTTTGGACCTGATCCGGACCGGGACCGGAAACCTTGATTTTCAAGGACCGGGACCGGACCTGAATCTACAGGTCCGGGTCAGGTCCGGTCCCAACAGGTCCGGGTCAGGTCGGTTTTCAGGTCCGGTCCTGTTCATGTACACCCCTAGGGGTGAGCATGGGACGGGTACTCGTACCGTTAGTACTAGCGGTTCGGGTACTCGATAACCAAAATCACTAAAAGTGATAACTATAATCAGAACCGATAAGTTCGGGTACCCAAATTTCGGGTACCCGAATTTTCGGATCGGTTATCGGGTACCCAATATGATATCCAATAATGATAATTAAACTTAATTATGTAGTTATTATGATATAATTTACAACTAATTAAAAACAATACCATATGATCTTGACCAAATTATTAATAATATTACTAATCATTTATATTATAAAGTGATTATGAAGTAAAGTAAAAGTTTAGATTTATATTAATAGATTTAAGTAGGGAAAAAAAAGCAAAAAAAAATGCTTATCGGATCGGATCGGGTAACCGTTAATTTTAAAATGATACCCATAACCATACCCGATAACAAATTATCGGAATGGGTACCCGAACCGTTGTGGTTATCGGATCGGGTACCCTAATTTTCGGAACGGTTACGGATCGTTTTTTTCGGGTTTTCGGGTAGTTTTGCTCAACCCTAATAAAATGTAAGCAAAACTAGAGAAAATGGAGTAAAAGGAATACAAAAGTCATGAAAATTTATCCTAAAAGAAGTTAAATGAGTGCCATAAATGACACTCATCAGAAGAGGATTAAGTCTAGCCCTGCGATGACTCCTCATTCTGTTATTCCGGCGGAGGTTGACATGGTTCAACCCCGCCCCCTCCAATGAGTTTCCTATGTTGGAATTGTCGGGGCCTGTCTAGTCTCCGTGCAGTTCGAGCACTACGTAAGTGGTGCACTTCTTTAGTTCTTGATGTTTTATTTTTTTTCTGAAACAAAAGTCAATAAAGCTATTGCTAAAAGTAATAAAAATAGATTTGGTTTTGCGTATGCTTTTGGTGTTAGTAGTATTGGTAGAGCTGGTGGTCTGTGTTTGTACTGGAAAGATAATATGGATTCTTCTCTTAAATCTTTTTCTCAAAATCATATTTGTGGAGATATTAAAACGAGTGATGGATTACTTTGGCGTTTTGTTGGTACCTATGGTTGGCCAGAAACTGAAAATAAAAACAAAACCTGGACTTTGATTAGAAACTTCTACAATGATTTTGATGGCCCTATCCTTCTTGGTGGTGACTTTAATGAGATTTTTTCTTATGACGAGAAGGAGGGAGGAGCTGATAAAGAGAGAAAAGGGATGTCAGGTTTTCGAGAGGCTCTCCATGACTGTAATCTTCATGATTTGGGCTACATGAGACAATGGTTTACTTGGGAAAGAGGTTTGACAATTCAAACTCTTATTAGAGAGAGACTTGATCGTTATGTGGCCAATGACAAGTGGCTTGATGTGTTCCTAAACTCAACCGGGGAGAATCTTGATTGTGATAAATCTGATCACTCACCCATATTTCTCAGATTTGGTGCGCATAGATGGAAAAAGAGGAGAAAAAAAAGGTTTTGATTTGAAACATGTTGGCTTCTTGATGGTAAATGTGAGGAGGAAGTTAGGGGGGCTTGGCATGGCAATGTGGGTAGAGTGGAAGACCATGTGAAAGATGTGGCCGACGATCTTCAGGTTTGGAGTAGATCAAAATTCCTGAAAATGGAGCAGCAAATCGATACTCTTGAAGATGATTTGAGAAAGGCAAGAAGAGAAAGAGCCACCAACGAATCCCTTGCAAGGTGTGTTGAGCTTGAAAAAAGACTAGAAGATCTTCTTGATAAGCAAGAAGCTTATTGGTACATGCGATCCAGAGCTTCAGAAATTAAATCAAGGATGGATATCGCAATACTTTGTATTTCCACCACAAGTCAGAGGAAATCGAGGAATAAAATTAAGGGTCTTTTAAATGGTGATGGTAATTTGCAGGAGGAGGAGGACATTGAAAAGATTGTTCAAAGCTTTTACCGATACTTATTCTTTGCGGGTACCCTGTTGGAAGAGGCTTGGGAGTCAGTCTTAGAGTCAACAAATGAGCTTATTACTCCGGAAATCAACTCTAATCTCTTGCGTTCTTTTACAAACGATGAGATTTTTGCCCGCCCTATCTCAGGTGCACCCCTGTAAGGCTCCGAGACCTACGGTATGCATGCTATATTTTTTTCAAAAATTTTGGCATGTTGTTGGAGATGATGTTTCCAGGCTTGTTAGTAATATTTTGCATGGTAATGAGTCTTTTTGCTCTGTAAATAGTACTAACATTGTTCTTATCTCGAAAGTGAAGTCTCCTACTCTGGTCTTGGAATTTAGGCTTATTGCTCTCTGTAATGTGCTTTACTAAATTGTCTTGAAGGGAATTGTGATGAGGTTGAAATCGATTCTCCTTAACATTGTTTCGGAAAATCAAATGCTTTTGTTCATGGTTGTCTCATCACTGATTATGCTCTTATTGCTCTGGAATTTTTCCACACAATGAAGAAGAGATGTTCTAGTAGGAAAGGCTTGGTTTTTATGAAGCTGGATATGAGTAAAGCATATGACAGAGTAGAATGGAGTTTCATTGAAAAGTTGTTATTGAAAATGGGATTTGCCGACAGATGGGTGAAGATCATATTGGATTGCGTGATTACGATCAAGTACTCTTTTATTATCAATGGGAATGTGTGTGGTTCTGTGACTTCGACTAGAATCCTCCGTCAAGGAGACCCCCTATCCCCGTATTTTTTCATCCTTGTTGCAGATGCTTTTTCAGGCTTAATGCATAAAGCTTTGGTTGATGGGGCTATTCATGGAGGCAGAGCTAGTCGTAAGGGGCCGGAGATCTCTCATCTTCTTTTTTGCGGACGATAGTCTTCTCTTTGAAAGAGTCAATCAAAGGGAGTGTTTGAAGATTGTTGAAATTCTCAACATATACGAGCAGGCTTCCGGGCAGAAAATTAACTATGACAAATCGGAGGTTTCTTTTAGCAAAGGTGTTAGCATCCCAAGACAAGAAGAATTGTTGAGTGTTCTATCAATGAGGCGAGTCAACAAGCATGAGAAATACTTTGGAGTCCTAACCATTATAGGGAAATAAAAAAAGATGGTCTTTTCGACGCTCAAGGATAGGATTTAGAAAAAATTGTCAAGTTGGAAAGAAATTTTTTATCAAGAGCAAGGATGGAGATTCTCATAAAATCAGTGATTTAGGCCATTCCCACATACATCATGGGGGTATATAATATTCCAGCAGGGGTAATTGATGATATTCATGCTATGATTGCTCGTTTCTGGTGGGGTCAAGAAAATGATAAAAAAGAGTACATTGGAAAAGTTGGGAGGATCTTTGTACTCTGAAGTGCCTTGGTGGGAAGTGTTTTAGAGATTTAAAGGTTTTCAATGATGCCCTTTTAGGTCGTCAAGCTTGCCGCCTTACGAGTAATCCGGACTCCCTCTTGAACAAAGTACTTAGTGCAAAGTACTATGCGGGGAAGACATTCATCAAGGCTCATCTTGGTGTTGGGGGAAGCTATTCTTGGCAAAGCATTTGGTCCTCAAAGGCTTTGTTCAAGGAGGGTTTGATTTAAAGAATAGGGAACGGATCGTTGGTGAACAGGGGAAAGCCTTGGGTCGATAATGGGGATAGCTGCTTCATAAGCACGCCGGTATCCAATGAGGGTCAAGTTGTTAGCGACTTGATTGATCATAATTCTGGTGAGTGGGATGTGCAATGCATAGAGAACATATTCAATGATAAGGATGTCCGCAACATACTTACAATCCCCTTGAGCTCGAAGGCCGATCCAGATTTACTCACTTGGGCTTTCTCTATAGATGGCTGCTACTTTGTCAAATCGGCCTATATGTCGGGTAAGTCATGCAATCTTGATATTTTTCATAAGTCTTGGTTAGATAATTGGAGTTTGGACATCACCTCGAAAGTTTGTCACTTCCTGTGGCGATTGTGCACTAGAACTCTCCCTGTTAGAGCCTACCTTAAGTACATGCACATGACTGGAACCTCGGATTGCCTGTGGTGCGTTGGTGTTCCCGAAACAGTTCAGCATGCCTTCTTCGACTGTCCTTCAGTTCGAGACCTTTGAGTGGAATGTGAGTGAACGGAAATGTCCCTTTGGCAGAATGATATGTCGTTCCTCGACTTGATGGAGTCTTGGGGCAAACTTGATGCAAAGAAGGTATGCAGGGGAGCAATTCTAATGTGGAACCTGTGGAATAGAAGAAATAATATGGTGTTCAATGGCAAGGAGGTTTACCACCCCATCATTGTTGAGCGTGTTTTCCGATTGGCAATCGATTGTAGCTCATATGCGAAGAGAATTTATGGAGGCATCAAGAAACCTTCCAGCCGTAGCCCGAAAGTTTGGAAAGCCCCACCTGAAGGTACGATTAAATTGAATTGTGATGCATCGCTTAGTGTTGAAGGGTGGGTGGGACTTGGAGTCACAACAAGAGATTGGAAAGGGGACGTTCTTTTCGCAGCTACTCGCCGAGTTAGAGCTCACTGGCCCCCGATCATAGCTAAAGCTCACTGCTGCCATGGCCATCAAACTTGCCAGGAGCCACGATCTCTCTGACATTATTATTGAGGGGGACAACCAAGTGCCAATCAATCGATTATCCAAGGCTTCAATTTTCTTCACTGATCTAGATAACATTCTTGATGATATTTTAGCTTCTTGTTGCGTTTTTAATTCCGTTACTATATGTCATGTTAGACGGGAGGGTAATGTTATTGCTCATAATTTAGTCTGATTAACGCCTTTTGGTATAGAGCAAATTTGGGAGAACTATAGTCCTTGTGAGGTTTCTCCATATGTTTTGATGGATAAATTATCAATATAATGACACCTTAACGGGTTAAAAAAAAAAGTAGCGTAAAGAATCAAACCAGCACACTTGAAAAAAACCGGAATTCAAATCTTCCATTGTACGAGTATTTCCTTTTATTTTCCAGTTTGGGTCAATCTTCTTTGTAAAAAAGGATTGAAAGTAAATACCGTAGCACAAAAAAGTACCCCGTATTCCCGTAATGCAATGATACTCCAAAAGTCCAAATAAAAATTTAAATTTTTTTAAACACACTTCACATTCACTACAAATTCGCGCCAAACACCTCAACCTTCCTTTTTTTTTCCCCTTTCTTACACACAAAATAAAGAGAAAATTAAACAAATCCCTAAAAATCAAACAAAATTTCCCATTTTTATTACAAAAAATCATCAAATCCTTCAAAATCAATCTCTCTGAAATTCTACTTTTGTAACGCTCGTTTCAATTTTTTTGGTTTTCTCTCTCCTCAAAAATTTCCCAATTTCTAGGGTTTTTGTAAAATTATTGGGGGTTTCACCATTGATTCTCTTCACTTTATTCATTCGATATGAGAGCGGCTTCTTCTCAGTCTCACTCTCAGACTACTTGTGGTACTCTACTCCAAGAATTGCAGGTTTTCTTGCTTTTTTTTTTTTTTTTTTTTTGTGTTTTAATTTGTTTTCTTGATTTTTGTACTTGTTTTTAGTGATTTTAGTGAGTGTTTTTGATTTTTTGAATTGCTTGATTTTAGTTGTTTTTCGTTTCTTTTGTGATGAACTGTTGGATTTAGTATGAAATTGTGAAATTTTGGCGATTATAATTGTTAATGCCTGTTTTTTAAGCCGTAGAGTAAACAAAACTAGGCGAAATGGGGTAATTTTGATTCAAATATCATTTTAGTTTGAGGAATTGTTCAAATTGCTGAAAATGCAGTATGTATATTTGTGAGAATAATTAAAATTCTTGGTCTTTTTCTGATTGTGAGTGGTGGTGAACAGTGGCTGTTCTCGTCATAGAATGAGTATTCTTAGTGATGATGGTGATGGTGGTGGCTATCGTGAATTTTTTTTGGATGGGTGATGATCCCATGATACGATTGCACGAGTAGCTTTACATAGTGATTTTGTTATTGAAAATTTAATGGAGAAGCACGTATCATTTGTGCTGGTAAGATGTGAGACTGAATGAACTGGTGCAATTATTGTTTTCAGGTGCAAACCCCAACAAAATTCAGTTAACCTAAATGATACAATTATTCCAAATTTAATGCTTTAGGAACTGAACCTGTTAATTTTCTTTAGTCTGGTTTGTGTCATCGTCTTGTGTTTGTGTCAACTTTTTTTTTCACTTTGTGTTGAATAGTTAAAGCAGTTGTTCATAGATGTTTTAGTGTTTTTTCACTCTTAGCCGGGTTAGTTATCTCCTGTTGGTTTTAATTCTTTAATCGAGATCCCTTTTGTTACATGAAGGTCTTAGAGAAGAAAATGTCTAAATTATTACAATTGGGTCTAACTGCTAAAGAGTGAGGAGTGCAGTCTGTTACTCTTAGAATTAGAAGAATTTATGTTATCTCCTAAAGTCTTACATTTGAGTGATTTCATTTAGTATTCTAATTTCAAGGTTCTGTTTTTCTTATACTTTTTTTTTTTTTAATGTTCTTCATTTAGAAAATATGGGATGAAATTGGGGAGAATGATAGCGAAAGAGACAGGATGCTTTTAGAACTTGAGCAAGAATGCCTTGACATTTACCGAAGGAAGGTGGAGAATACAAGGAAGTACAAATCTGATCTTTATCAAACACTTGCTGAGGGTGAAGCTGAAATTGCTAGACTAATGTCAACACTTGGAGAGAGGGCCTCTTTTACGCGGGTTTGCTTCTCTTTTAATGACATTCGGTCTCAGCAATATTATTCCATTTTGTTTTTTTACAAACTTAATTCCTTTATTTTTATTCTAAAGGCAAAGGGCACTCTCAGAGAGCAGCTATCTTCTGTAAAACCTACCTTAGATGATTTGAGATTAAAGAAACTGCAAAGAGTAAAAGAATTCTCTGACATTGAGTCCCAGATTATTCGTATTTGTGCTGAGATAGCTGGGAATGATCAGTTTATAAATAATGCTGAACCTCAAGTGGATGAACAAGACTTAACTGTACAAAGGCTAGCTGAACGTAAATCACATCTTGAAGAGCTTCAGAATGAGAAGGTATTCTATCTAGTATCTTCAACATCTATAATCGCTGCTTTGAAAAAAATTTGCTTTAATGCATAGATATGTCTCTCCATTGTAGGCTCTCCGTTTGCAGAAAGTTAATAGTCACATAAGTGCTATTCATGAGTTATCAGTCGTAATGTCTCTTGACTTTAGATCAACGGTAGATGAGGTCCACCCTTCTTTGGTTGATCATGGATATGGCCAGTTGAAGAGCATAAGTAATGATACTCTTGCTAAGCTGACAGGTGTTGTGAAGTCTTTAAAGCAAGAAAAGCAGCGACGGTTGCAAAAGGTATTTTTTTTAAAACACATGTTTCTTGTATCCATAGGTGTTCTAATTCCCTTAATCCTTGACAGTTCCTGATGTAAATAAGAAAATCAGAGTTGTTGGTGACCTAAAACATTAGTATTACCAACTCAACCTTTTGCCTGGACAGTAAAATAGTCTGACATGCTGAAGAGCCACTGTTTAGGTATAAGACTTTTTTCTTTCCCACCGAATCATTTCTACAGGATCATGTATTTTTGTCTGACTTTTCTGTTAATTATTCCATTGGGATCATGGTGCTGTTTAGCCAAAGAATTTTTTTTTTGAATTCAACTTGTACCTGTGGCAAATTCTGAAATATTCTAGCGATTGTCTCTGTAGCTTATAATACTGTGTTTCGGGTTGAATGGATGCTGAAAAAGGGAAAATTGCAGTATTTCATCTTCTTGAATATGCTAAACTGCAGTATTTCTTCTTCTAAACTGATCAATTTTCTGTTTAAATAAATTCATTGTTCATGACTTTCTAGCTAGATGCCTAGATTATATTTTCATATGTTGATCTCATAGGTACGAATGAAATGATTTCATTTCATTATTTATATTTTTGCTTTATCAATTCTGTTGTAAACATAACCAAGTTAAAACTTGTTTTGACAGATTCAAGATTTGGGTAGTGCTCTTATGGAGTTGTGGAGTCTCTTGGACACCCCAACTATCGAGCAGAAAAAGTTTGAGAATGTCACATCCTTAATTTCTTCGTCTGTTGACGAGGTTTCCAGATCTGGTTCCCTTTCACTGGATGTCCTTGAGCGGGTATTATTCTTGCTCTCTCAATGTGTTTTAATTTGTAAAAGTTACGGTTCTAACCTATTAGTTGTATCTATATTTATCCTAGGAGCCTGACATGTTTTTTTTCTTCCTGTTAGACTGAAATTGAAGTTGAGCAGTTGAATACTCTTAAAGCCAGCAAGATGAGAGAGCTAGTGCTGAAGAGGCAAACTGAATTAGAAGAAATATATAGAGGGGTTCATGTGGATGTAGACAGTGATGCAGCAAGGAAAATGCTGATCAACCTCATAGATTCTGGTTTGTTGAATTATTTATTTATTTATTTATTTTAAATTCTCGTTCTAGATTGGAAGATTTCATTAAATTTCATGCTATAATACCTGTATTTTAACCATGGACTTGAGTCCTTTTTAATGCGGAAAAAAAACCTGCAGAAGCACAAATTGGCCATTGCCTTCATCGAGAACTGATATCCTAAAGTATTGTACTTCAGTGATATTGTGAAGTTTAATTTAATTTTATCAATATTTTATTTGTTTATTTTGGATTTCACAGTCATATTGTTTTTCCATTCTTATCTTAGAGCATCTTGCAGGAGTCGTGGGCTCTACTGCTTCCATAGTATTTCTTCATTCGTGTTATGTTTCTAGTAATAGTTATCTTCTCATGGCTTCACAGGCAAAGTAGATATGTCTGAGATGCTCTTTCGTATGGATGATCAAATAAGACAAGCTAAAGAAGAAGCTCAGAACAGGAAGGATATACTAGATAGAGTTGAGAAGTGGAAGCATGCTTCAGAGGAAGAAATTTGGCTAGATGGATATGAAAAGGTAATGAAGTTGGGAGTTCGTTTTAGATTGTACATAACTGCTCAAGTTAAGCTCTAGTTGCTAAGTGGTACTCCAAATTTTACTGATCATAATGGTTGCAGTTGTGGTTTCTACATTTTTCTCAAATGTACTGGTGAATCGACAAATCAATTTAGTACTTGTATTATTTCTCAATTCCAAACAATCTTTAAAGATAGTAGCTACACACCTGTACTTGTGTCTTAACATGTTCAATGATGGAATGTTGTCAAGATTTTGGTATAATTTATGATGGCTGTAATGTAAGACTCTGATTAGTGGCACTTCTCGGTACTTGTATACACACATTAAAAGAATGTATCCTGTTCATGTTTCTATATTCCTTATATACTCCATCATTTCTTCAGGATGATAATAGATACTGTGCTGGTAGAGGAGGACATAAAAATTTGAAAAGAGCAGAAAAGGCAAGGACTCTAGTCGGCAAAATTCCATGTGAGCTTCTTCAGTTTTTATATTTTTGAACAATTCTGCTGATTATACCATTTAGGGCTAAGCTACAAGATTTACGTTGGTACAGTTTCATGATATTATGTAGCATCAAGGAGCTTTGTTTTTTGTTCATCTTTTTGGGGGATCAAGCTAAACCTCTGCTATGATTCACAACTTGCACTGTTATAAAGGTTGAAAGAGATGCTGATCCATATTAATTGAGGCGCCACAATTAGTGTCAGATGTTTGCGTCAAACATGTCTACTTTGATTCTATTTTTGATTTATAATTAAGCACAGATATCTTGTCAGACAGTCAGAGTTTAGTTTTGAGTATCTAACACTGATCTTTGGGGCAGTATGAAGACTTTAAAAGTCCAGTTAACATAGATGATGGCATCATGTTGCTCTTGAGTATACTATTTTGTGCTTGCATGTAAAAGCTGACTATTTAAAAGGGGGTGGGGGTGTTGGGACTTGGGAGAGGAGAGGTACAACAAGAAAATTTCCTTTTTGCCAAGTCTACCTTTTATAAGCCTCATGCAAGAATTATTGAACATTATGCATCAAACTTGTAGGTGCCTTGACTGTTCTCTCTCTCTCTCTCTCTCTCTCTCTCTCTCTCTCTCTCTCTCTCTTTTCTAAACATTATGACTAATATGATAGATGAGAAACATTGGTATGTTGAAGTTTTATGTGTTTTCGTTTCTATAAAAATTTATTCTTGATGTGACACCATCTATAACTCCAATTTTTTTTTTTACCATCTAATGTATAAATGTCTTCAAATTTCTATAATATGATTAGCATAACTTGGAGTTTTTACTATAGAAGTGTTAGTCTTTGGCGAAATGCAGTGATGGCTATTATGTGGATCGTGTGGCTAGAGTGCAATTAATCTATTTTGCTTGGCAACGCTACTATGAGTGTTATGTTGTGGGGCAAAATCAATTTCTTAGATAAATTATGGGCTGAGGAGGTTGGAGGCTTTTTAGGGTAAATCTAAAGAAATTGGGCTAATTAGTAGTTGCACCTTTTTTGATTATTTAATGAGTTTACCTTGTCCTCTATTTGTACTTTGTTCTTTGCAGTTCTAATATAGTTTTGCTGACAATAATTAAATTTAAGGGTACTAGTATATCTCACTTGATTTTGCAACTGCTTCTCTGTACCTTATTAATGTATTTTGAGTATCTTGTACTTTATGCTGATGATGATTTAGTTTGTATATGTAGTAGTGAATTATGGATTAAAGTAATTGCACATACGATTTTATCTGTGGCACCTCTCATTTTATATAAAAGGGGGAACTACTGAACTAGTGGGCTGTTTTGCTCTATCTATTTTACATTTGAATTGTTTTTTTTTTCTTCCATTAAGAATTCATTGCATGATACCTAAACATTTCAAATGGTTGTGCTGTTCTCTGCTTGAATTCCTTGTGTGATACTATAAATAAATAAATGCCAGTTCTCTTCTAGTTTTGTACAGATGAACAATCTGGTGTATCTTCAAGCCCTTAGTTTTACTATTCATTTCTTGGCATCTTGCTGTTTCTAACACCTTTTTTATTGTTACTGATCATTGAATTTTATTTGGCAATGATTTATTTGATTCAACATCCTGTGCTTCCAAAAGAGTTTGAATTGTTTTTCATGAGTCTGAATTATTTTTATGTAGCTCTTGTTGAGAGTTTAATAACGAAAGTTAAAGCTTGGGAGGTAGAGAAAGGAATGACATTCCTGTATGATAAGGTGATCTACCAGACCCTTTACTCCTTGTTTTTATTAATGGTTCTCTTCTCATATTATATTACATAACGTCTTTTCTTGTTATCAATTACCAGGAGCCTTTGTTACATCAATTAGAAGAATACACCTTACAGCGTCAGCAGAGGGAAGAAGAGAAACGTAGAACTCGGGTATGTCTCTGACTGATCTATTGTATAGTTTTATCACGCAGTCACCTTTTCTTCACTTCCTGATCTAGCGTACAGTGTACTACAAAATATTAATTAAGTCGAATCTAATTAATTTGCCTCAGCATAGATGAGCTACACTTATCGCATCAGTCTCACAAAGTCAATTGTACTAATATATGGATAGAGTAGGAAGTCTCACAAAGTCATTTGTAATAATATATGGATAGAGTAGGAAGAAAAAGGGTAGGACTTGCGAGAAAAATAAGAGGGTTGATTTGATATAGGGGAGAGATGGTAGTAAGTGAAACTGAAGCCCAACTTTGCATGGAATAAGTTTACTCCCTCATTTTAGTTGCATAAAGATTAATTTGTGATGGACTGACATGGTCAAGTGAGAGATTAACACTAGACCGAGGGGGTTGTTCATGTGATTGAGGACTGTGAGGAGTTTTAATGAAATTGTCTTTGATTATCGCAGGAGCAGAAAAAGTTGCAAGAACAGCTTGCTACTGAAAAAGAAGCGCTCTATGGTTCAAAGCCTAATAAAAAGCCTTTGGGTCAGAGCACCAATAATAATACAATGGTCGGAACTCCCAATACTCGTAGGATAGGAACTCCTTCAGGGCGTCTTGGGATCTCAGGTAGTAAAGAGCGCAGAGATAGCGCAAGAGTTATACCAGTGAACTTTGTAGCACTCGCCAAGGATGATCCAGTGTCTCGTGGTACCTGACCTTGATGCAATTTGGTTTGATGGCCTTAATATGGTTGAGAAAGAGGACTTTCAGGATGAATGAATGCTGAAATAGTTCTTTCGTAGTGTACACACCAATAGTTTAGGAGGGTCATTCATGTCTGAATCTGTCAAAATTGATATTTCTGGAGGGTGCATATTTTCTGAAGTTAGTTGCTAGTATCTGTTAAAAGCTTGAATCTGTTAATATAGGGTGAATTCAGAGAACTGCATATTTTCTGAAACTAGTTACTGATATGTTTTAAATTGCCGAACTTAACAAGTAATTATATGTTTTGTAAGAATTCTTTGGTGGCGAGCAAATCGTTGAACCCTCGTGTTAGTTTTACAGTGTTTATAGGACAATAACATAACATGATTACAATGTTATAGGGGGGTTGAAAGTTCTGAGGATCTATGTTACTTTTACACTTCATTTTATGGTTTACAAATTGGACAAGCAAGAGAAGCGTGGGACGATTTTGCCATTTGATAAACAAAATTTGTTTATTATCAAGGAGATAAACTTGAATTTTTTTTGGGTTTTTTTCGTTGTTTTTGTTTAAAGGAGTAATGGTTTATTTTTATAAGTTCATACTCCCCAAGCCGAAAACTCTTTGAGTCATAACAAACCTCTTCAGGTTTATTTATTTTTATCAAGTAACCAACCCACTTGTTGAGTCACTAATGAATCAATAGGCCTATTTCTTGTGCCAATAACACAACGGCCTAGTTGTTGTTAAGAACATTAAGGATGATACTTAGAGGGGGGGGGGGGGGGGGCTTTAGTATGGAAATGATTTTATTTGTTGAGAAAATTTATTTATTTTTATCTCATCAGTCATTAGAATTAGTCAGATCATGTTGTGTTAATCTCCCTAAGTCACACTTTTGACTTATTGTTAAAATATAATGAACATATAAATAGAGTGAAAGAACATATGAAGTACCGTTAAATAATGTTCTTTATCAGAAAGCATGATGTATATTACTCCCTCTGTTTTTAAATACTTGCTCCATTTCTCTTTGGCACGAATGCCGATGCTAATCTTTGATCAATAATATCTTTAATTACAATAAGTATAAATTCTAACAATTGAAATTTAATAATCTATTAATTGAGATGATTCCAACAAGTATCTACAAGACTATTTTTTTTCTTATGTATAAATCACAAACATTAGTCAAAGTATGACAAATAAATAGTGTAAAAAATAGAAATGGAGCAAGTATTTAAAAACGGAGACCAGGGAGTATATTTTTTTGTAATGTACAATTAACTACTTCCTCTTTTTTTATTTTTAAATGCATTAGTTTGACCGGTACATTTGTCGAGACGCAACTTTGACCATTAATATATTTAACTGTCTTTTAATAAAAGTTATAACAAAATTATTATGAAACAAGACATATGACAAATCTAATGATATATTATATAATAACATTTATTTATTTTACGGAAATTTCACCAAATGCCACTGACAAATTTAAAAATTCACCAAATGCCATCGCACTTTTCAGAATTCACCAAATGCCACTCACAAACAGTATAATGTCACATCGTGCCATTAATGAGGTCTGGACGTTAACAGTCCGTTAACGCGAAATGACCTCTATGCCCTTATTGTCTTTTATGGCGCCCTAAAGTGCATTGACTCTCTGACTTCTAAAATTTAGATAAAAAAAAAAAACAAAAATACCTCGTTCTTCTTCTCAAACCTTCCCCTGTTCTTCGAGCTTTCAGCAACACTCAGACCTTCAAATCTCTAAACAAGGAAGAAGCTTTCTTCGAACACCTGAACGGAAGACGCAACCACATTCACGCTTTATCGTTTGTTGAACTTGGGCGAACCTGAAAAGCGGTGAATTCTATGGAGGTATTAGAAGGAAAACGCTTGAGTTCAAATTTTTTTCGGGGTGCTGGAAATAGCAATCAAGGTAATATCTTCACTTTCAATCTTCATTTCGCGCTTCGATTCTGAATTTTTTTATCGAAAATTGAGTTAGGGTTAGGGTTTTATGAAATGATCAGTTTTATGCGCTTATTTGACTTGACCTATGTGATTTATTGTTTAAATTCATGTTAAAGATGGTAATTTGTGGGTATTGATTTGGCATTGATATGAATTTTGGGTTTGTGAAGTGCTTGAAATTCAATTTTGGCAATGTCTGATGTGTTGGTATGTTGTTTTGTGATATGAATGATGTGTTGGTATGTGGTTGTGAATTTGAATGATGTGTGTTGATGTTATGTGTAATTTGTTGATGATAGGATGAGTAAAGGGTGGCTTGATGTCCATTACAGAGATCAGGGCTTTGGTTGATGATACCGACAAAACAAGTATAATGGATTTGTATGAGTTCATGTTTGAGGATTCTGTGAAACAAAATGTGATCCTTCCCAAATGCTTCACTTTGTTTGTATTGCCACCTAGAACTAATAGGAAGTTGGAGTTATCTAGGGATAGGGACAAGCTTAAAATTGTGGGAGTGGTTTCAAGGTAAGGAGACAATAGAAATATTCTTGGAGGAAGAGCAAAGTCCAAGGCAGGTGTTTAAGGATGCTGAGGCTAATTGGCAAAGAAGGGTTAAGGCCATGGATGAGAAAGCTAGATTGGAGGAGGAAAAGGCCCAGGCTGAGAGAGAGTTGGAGGAACAGAAACCTTTTAAAGTTGCAGTTGAGGTTCCTGTTGCTAATGTTGATGGTGGTGATATGGAGTATGTTAGAGTGTTTGACACTCCAGGAGCTGATGAGGTTTTCCCAGGGGCATCTCAGCCTGAGCCTGAACAGAGTACTCAGCCTTCCACTCCACCTAAACACCCTCAACAAACTTCTCCTCTGAACCAGCCCAAATCCTCAAGTGCAAGCAAAAAAAGGACTCCTCAAAAAAGAAAAAAAAAACAACACCCTATAAAAGGTCAACTGGAAGAACCCAACCCTCCCCTCAACCACAAACAACCCCACCACCTGAACCGCCGCATTCACCTTTACCACAAACAACCCCACCACCTCAATCACCTGAAGCACCAGTTTCACCTCAACCACAAACAACTTCACCACCCCCTTCACTTGAGCAACCAGTTCCATCTCCACCAGTTGAACCTCAAGTAGAAACAGTGACAGCTGAAACTGGAAATGCTATGCCTTAGAAATCCAAAAAGGTGGGTAGGTCAAGACCACCAGGCTTCTAAACAAAAAAGAAGAGTGGGAAAGGAGTTGCTGGGGGAAGCAATGAGCAGAGGGTCAGTTTAAGGAGATTTGAAAGAAGTAGGAGGTCGCCAGCTAGGGTTGACACTAGTGAGGATGATAGATCTGATGATGATGACAGTGAGGATTTAGATTACATAGAATCTGGGAGTGAACAATATGATGATGATGATGATCTTGGGGACTTCATAGAAGAAGAGGAACAAGTTGAATGCCTGTATGATGACATCCCAGAGAAACAATTTGAAGATTACCTAGATGGGAGCCAAGCAATGGATAAGACATACGAGAATGGCAAGGTTTGGAGACACTTGAATGTGGAAGCATTAAACTAGAGCCATGGCTGATTTTTGCAGACAAAGAGTCATTCACTGAAGTTTTTAAGGATTTTTGTGTACAAGAAGGGTTTGGAGTATTTGTTGAAAAGAGTGACCCTCAAAGGTTTATAGCAAGATGTGCTATTAATGGTTGCAACTGGAGAATTCATGCTTCAACCATGGCTGACAAAGTGAGTTGGGCAATGAAGACATTGACAGGGGAGCATGCAACCTGTGGCAGGCTTAAGATAACCCTTGTTGTTAGCTGTGATTGGCTTTGCAGACATTTGCAGTCAGATATTCAAGCCAATCCAGACATTCCAGTTGAGTCTTTGCGAAGAATCTGTATGGAAAGGTACTGAATTCGTGTGAAGAAAAGGTTGTTTTACAAGGTGAAAGCAATTTCCAAGGAGATGATTCATGGTGGATTTGGAGAGGCATACAGTCTCCTTCCAAGATATGATAAGATGGTGAAAGAGACCAATCCGGGAAGTTATGCACTAGTGACATGGACACAATTATCTGCAAATGTCCAACCTAGGTTCAAGGCATGCTTCTTCTCCTTTGCTTCTCAAGTTAGAGGCTTTTTGAGAGGGTGTAGGCCTATCATTGGCATTGATGGGGCCTATCTAAGTGGTTATTATAAAGGGATTCTGTTAACAGCAGTTGGAATTGATGGGAACAATGAGATCTTTGTGTTTGCTTATGGCATAGTAAGCACAAAGAGTGTTGAGACTTGGGGTTATTTTATGAGGAATTTGAAGTGCCTTTTTCAGAAAGAGGGATGCAACAGAGATGATTGGACTTCTATTTCTGACAGGATGAAGGTAACTCAGAATTTGTTGTGCAAATTATTTTCTTTTAAAGAGCACATTTCTCCTTTCTCACTTGTTATATGCATATGCAGGGAGTTGATGCAGCAATTATGGAGACATTCCCCAGAGCTAGTAGAAGAATCTTCTGTCAACACTTGTACAACAACTGCAAAACAAATGGTTTTAGTGGAACAACTTTTCACAAGATTTTTTGGGTTGCTGCTGATGCTTACAATCCATATGTCTTCAACAAAGCAATGGAGAAGATTCATGCTGTAACACCCCCAAATTACTCTCTAATATTAACAATACTAATCCAACTTTAGGGAGTAACGTAGGAGTATTACCGCCACGTGATTACGTAAGGCTTAACAGAGTTTTGCAGCGGAAAATAGTACTTAACTTTCATTAATGATAATAATAGTAGTAATAATAGTTTGATACATTTTCAAAATAACTACACCACTAATACTATGTCTACTAGATTAAACTAGGTGATCACCGCCCATCATTCCCCATGCAACATATAGTTCACGTTGTTCGATCGCCATCACCTATCTACTTATCAAAATGATAAGTAGGGCCAAGCCAAAACAAAACAAATACGTATTAGCCAAAATGCTAAGTACATACAAATGCTAGACATGTAAAATCAATTTAATTAATTAAACATGCTTTCGAAAAGATTTAACTTTATTAAATCATAATTTATCCAAACCATTTCTGAATATAAATTCACGTATAAAAGCTTGTCAAAAGAACCAATTTCCGAAATAACCAACTTTCCAAAAATAATTCCAAATAGGATGGATCAATCCATATTTTCAAAAATCATTTTACCACCTAAGTGTGCACACCCCCCAAGTTAGTAACTCCTTTACATAGTGCTATCAAGGGGAAAGACTAGGTCATACAAAGTCCATAGTCTTAAACTTACTCCGCACAGTGGGAGTTAAAAATCCAAAGATCCAAGGAATAAATCCTGATAAATAAACTTCCCTATATCCCATACTCGGGATAATTTAAACAACAAAACTTCCTTCTTGAATATCAATACAAGTTTATAATCAACCATATAAAATATTCAAACATGTGAGATTAAGCGATTAAAACATGCTTCACCAAAATTTATATCATAATCATTTAAACATGGTTCGAAATCACTTAACATATAAATCACGTTGCATATAAAAGTCACTTTATAAAAGATCTAGCCACGTGTACGTACCTTGATCTTTGAACACAATTACGGAGCTCCTAATTCCGAACACGAAATTCCTCCTATAACGATCCAATAATCCTAATCAAATATATTTTTTCAACCCATAGGCACGACTTAAAATATCGACTTTACTAGTTGTGCATGAACAATTGGTTAATTTAACCCCTTTTTAATTTAATAGTTACTTTTTATAAATTAGTCTTTAATAATCCATCAAGGTTATAATGATAATAGTTGTAGTGGCTTTAATATGAGTAGTATATAGTAGTAGTAGTAGTTATACGTAGGTAGTAGTAGTCATAATAACAACAACAGCAGCAGCAGCAACAACAACAACAATAATAATAATAATAATAATAATAATAATAATAATAATAATAATAATAGTAATAAAATATAGTAGCTACAATTTGACAGTAATAGTAGTAATTAGATAACGAAAATGACGACGAAAATGCTAAAAACGTGAGTTCTCATATATATCCAAGCATAAGTTTAATGTATTACAAAATAACAAACAAAAATAGGGAGGAAAGAATTTTACTCTGAACAACGCAAACAAGGAAGGAAAAGCAACAGCAGCAACCGTACGCTGCGATGGCTCCGACTGTGGCTAGGTCGCGGAAAGAGAAGGGAAAGGAGGGGCTGCGGTGGTCGGCAACCGAGGCACAGATGAGGGCAGCGATGGTGGTAGTGGTTTTGGAGGAAAGATTTGAGGCTAGTGAGGAAAGGTATGAAGAAGAACTTGAAGAAGAGAGTGGAGTGGAGTAACTAGCTTGATATGCATGGCTATTTATAGATAATTCTTGGCACTATTCCACCTTTCACCATTAATGAAGGAGGCAAGTGGGTGGTAGTTCCCCCCTTGCCGACATAGTTTCATTTTTTTTTATTATATATATATATATATATATTGAAGTAGATATTTTTGTGTAGTACTAGTGTACTACACATATAAATTGAACTCGTATATAAATAGCGAATTTTGTACTTTGTCGTCTGAATCGGGTACAATTTATTAACGGTTGAAAATTTGATTTGGGTACGACAAATTTTTGACTTGGCTCGTATAATTAAAATCATCATAAAATATAGGTAAAAAAAAATTATTATATAAATATTTTGTATGATAAAATATATCGGAAAATCCATATTTAAAAATTGCTAAATGACTTAAAATACGGGGTATTACAGTCTACCCCCCTTAAAAGAAGTTTCGACCTCGAAACTTGAGTAAAAAGTTGGTTAAATAATCCAAGTTAATATAAATTGACTCATGCACAACTTATAATGACTCGAGATGACTTAAACTACGACTCAGACGCAACACATAGTGACTCAGAATGACTTGAAACTAACCAAAAAGGGCAAAAGCGCGAAACTCTATCGCATTCTACCCCCCTTAAAAGGGAGTTACGCCCCCGTAACTCGACTACTAACCTCAGAAAACAACTCTGGATACCTTTTCCTCATATCTGCTTCGGCTTCCCAAGTAGCTTCCTCGGTTTTATGGTTTGACCATAGAACCTTGACTATCTTAACATCCTTGTTCCTAGTGCTTCTCACTTTACTATCCAGAATCTTCACAGGTTTTTCCTCATAAGTCAAGTTTTCGTCCATCTCGATGGTTTCAGGCTGTAAAACATGGGAAACATCTGGTATGTACTTCCGAATTTGGCTCACATGGAACACATTGTGAAATTTTTCTAGCTCGTTAGGCAAATCCAACTTGTATGCTACCTTTCCCACCTTTTGGATGATCTCGTAGGGTCCAATGTATTTCGGGCTTAACTTTCCTCTTTCCCGAACCTCATCACTCCCTTCATTGGGGATATTTTTAATAAAACTTTCTCACCTACTTCGTATTCCTCATCTCTCCTTTTAAAATCTGCATAGCTCTTTTGACGATCTTGTGCGGCTTTAATTTTCTCTTGAATCATCTTTACTTGTTTCACTGTCTCCTCGATCATCTCTGGCCCGAGTGTAACTGTCTCACTTATGTCGTTCCAACATATTGGGCTTCTACACTTCCGCCCATACAAAGCCTCGAATGGCGCCATCCCAATGCTTGCATGATAACTGTTGTTGTAGGAAAATTCTATCAAGTCCAAATGATCTTCCCACGAACCCTGGTATTCCATAACACATGATCTCAACATATCCTCTAATGTCTGTATTGTTCTCTCTGTTTGACCATCGGTTGAGGGGTGGAATGCAGTGCTCATCAACAACTTAGTTCCCATAGCCTTTTGTAAACTCTGCCAGAAGTTGGATAAGAACCTTGAGTCTCTATCCGAGATGATGTCCTTCGGCACTCCATGGTATTTTACCACAAATTTCACATATGCTCTTCCCAATTGATCCATCGACCATGTGCTTCTCATGGGTATGAACGTTGCACATTTCGTTAGTCGATCCACTATGACCCAAATTGTATCATTTCCTGCTCGAGTCTTGGGTAAGGCTCCCAAGAAATCCATAGAGATCGAATCCCACTTCCAACTAGGCACCTCCAAGGATTGAACTGTTCCTTGGGGTCTCTTATGCTCGATCTTGACCTTTTGACAAGTTAAACATCTAGCCACAAATTCTGCCACTTCCCTTTTCATGTTCGGCCACCAGAATGTCTTTTTCATGTCCTTATACAACTTATCCCCTCCGGGATGCATTGAATAAGGGGAACTATGAGCTTTCTCCATCAACTTCTGCTTAAGATCGCTTCGATTCTGAGGGACACACCATCTCCCTTTAAATCTCATGCTTCCATCATCGGCTATTGAAAAGTCCAATACTTGCCCTTCCTCGATCTTCTCTTTAATCTTTCTCAACTTCTCGTCCCCAGGCTAACTTTCTCGAATCTCATCATAAATCGACGGTTTGCTCAACAAGGCACCCAAAATTTTCTTTACCTCTCCTTGTTCCAGTACCTCCAAATTCATCTTTTGGAATTCCACACACAATTGATCTGGAAGAATCATCGCGTTAGCTGCGTGACTTGACTTCCTACTTAATGCATCAGCTACAACATTTGCCTTTCCTTCGTGATACTGAATCTCCAAATCGTAATCCTTAATCAACTCCAACCATCGTCATTGTCTCATGTTCAACTCCTTTTGAGTGTATATGTACTTCAAACTCTTATGATCGGTAAAGATCTTACAAGTTACCCCGTACAAATAGTGCCTCTAGATCTTTAAAGCAAACACAATTGCAGCTAACTCCAAGTCGTGTGTTGGGTAGTTTACCTCATAAGGCTTTAATTGTCTCGAAGAATAAGCAATCACCTTCCGATTTTGCATCAACACACAACCTAACCCGAACTTTGACGCATCACTATACACCTCATACTGCTCACTTCCATCAGGCAGAGCTAACACAGGTGCCGTAGTAAACTTCTCTTTCAATGTCTGAAAAGCCTTCTCACAATCTGGGTCCACTCATACTTACATTCTTTCCTCATTAGGATCGTCATAGGCCTTGCAATTCTCGAGAAATCCTTAACAAATCTCCTATAATAACCTGCTAACCCAAGAAAACTCCTAACATCTGACACACTCCTTGGGGTCGGCCATTCACTTACAGCCTTTATCTTTGCTGGATCCACCGATACTCCCTCTTTAGAAATCACATGACCTAGGAAAGCTAACTCTTCCAACCAAAAATCACACTTTGAAAGTTTGGCGTACAATTGATGCTCTCTCAAGGTTGACAATACCATCCTCAAATGATCCTCATGTTCTTCCGGGTTCCTCGAATACACCAAAATATCATCGATAAACACCACAACAAACTTATCCAAGTATGGCCTAAAAATTCGGTGCATTAAATCCATAAAAACAGCAGGTGCATTGGTTAACCCAAATGGCATTACAGTGAATTCATAGTGACCATAACGAGTCCTAAAAGCACTTTTTGCAATGTCCAACTCTGCTATCCTCAACTGGTGATACCCTGACCTCAAATCAATTTTCGAAAATATTCCCGCCCCTTTCAACTGGTCGAACAAATCATCAATCCTAGGCAGCGGGTACTTATTCTTTATCGTCACATTTTTCAACTCTCGGTAATCTATGCACAACCTCAAGCTTCCATCCTTCTTCTTCACGAACAAAACTGGTGCACCCCATGGTGATGAACTAGGCCGGATATATCCTTTCTCTAACAAGTCGTCTAACTGAGTCTTCAGCTCTTTCATCTCAGCCGGGGCCATCCTATATGGAGCCTTTGAAATAGGTCATGTCCCGGGCACTAAGTCTATAGTAAACTCAACATCCCTCGCAGGTGGCATCCCTGGAATTTCTTCGGGGAAAACGTCAAGAAATTCATTTACTACTGGAATATTTTTCCCATCATCTCTACTTTCTTCTTCTATCCTTTGGACGCTACACCAATATAGTGGGTGTCCCTTTGCTACACATTTCTTAAGTTGCAAAGCAGATATGATTTTTAACCCTGATTTCTTTCCTTCCCTTCGATAGGTTACCCTAACTTTGCCCGGGCCACACAACGTGACCTTTTGGGCCTCGCAATCAATTTGGGCCTTGTACTTGCCCAACCAGTCCATCCCCAAAATAATATCGAGATCTTGTAAGTCAAGCTCGATTAAGTCTGACGGAAACTCTACACTTGAAATAATAAGAGGTACACTCTGATGCATTTTAGTGCAACTCACCACTTCCCCTGATGGGATAGCAATGTCTAAGGAAACAGACACCAGATTCTCTAACTTGAGTCTATCTACTAAAGTTCTAGAAATAAAAGAGTGAGACGCCCCTGAATCAAATAAGACTTTAGTAGACATAGAACAAATAAAGAAATTGCCAATTACCACATCAGAAGCAGTTGCAGCCTCATGGTTGTTCATCACGAACACACGACCCTTGGGAGTGGCTCCACTGTTGTTGTTGGGTACAGGCTTAGGATTGAATCCGCTAGACTGAATTGGCTTGGGTTGGTTCTTCTCATCTTGGGGTTTACCCGATTGCTCATCTGAAACCTTCTTGTAACACTCTTACTCACGGTGGCCTAGCTTTTGGCAGTAGCGGCAGGTCACTAGGTTTCCCTCACAATCCCTTCCTGGGTGGTTCTTCGTACATCTCTTGCAAAAATAGGTTCTCTTGGGTTTGTCTCCATTCCCTTGGTTCCCATTCCCTCGGTTCCCATTCCCTCTTTAAAAATTACCCCTGTTGTCCCTTTTCCCATTGAAATTCCCACTCGGGTTCCCCTCAACTTTGGGTTTCTTCTCACTCCCATTGAAAGTCCCACTAGGCTTCCTCTTTTCCCCGGAAAATTTTCCCTCTAGCTCTCTCCCCTTGATCCCATAAAGGTGCGCTGCTCTCCCATAAACCTCATCTAAAGTTTCAAAGGTCACTCCTCCTAGTTTTCCTTGAAGGGTCAAAGTCAAACCTTGCTCAAACCTCAGTGCCTTAAGTGCTTCAGTTGGTACTACCTCAGGTGCAAATCTCATCAACTCAATGAACTTGCTATAATACTCATTAATTGTCATGTTCCCCATCCTAAGGTTTGTAAACTCCATACACTTTTGTTTCCTCAAGTAGGAAGGGTAAAACTTCTCTCTTAAAGCTTCCTTAAATTCAGCCCACCCAAAGTTAGGATTACTCAACAAGTCATCTCTCCTTTGACTCCACCATAAATCGGCTTCCTCTCTAAGATAATAAACAACATTATTGACTTTTAATTCCTCGGGACAATTTATAGCATCAAAAAGTTTATCAAATTCTCTCACCCAATTTTCTAAGCTCGCTGGGTCTACTTTTCCAAGGTAAGTGGGTGGTTTGGCCGCAGCTATTCTTTTAAAAACTTCCCCAAAAGCATCAAGGTCATTATGGGCTTTTCCCTGGTTTGAGACAATACCGGCTATGTTTTCGGTTATTTTGGTTAGCCTTTTGATGACAGAGCTGACCTTGGAACTACTCCCTTTCTTAATTCGTTTCCTTAGAGACATGATCCTGAATAATGTGGTAGTTAGACACATGAATTTAAAAACAATTTATTCATCTACCAGCTAAGACTCAGAATTGTGATTACTGTTCACAAGATACTAAACGTTTTATCAAATTGACTGGTAAGTTTAAATTGCCATCTAAAAGCAACTCTAGATAGCATCTCAAAATAAACCATCACAAGATTTTATCATAATTTGCATGCAATTATGACACACAAATTAACAAAACACTTCATCATATAGTTCACATAAGAGTGCAATTCACCTTCCAATCCTTTTCCAATTTAGGAATAATTATCAAATAATAATCCATAAACCTTCATTAATATACCTTGGGATATAAAATTCCCAAAAGACTACCAATCTCAATGCAATTCGAATTTTAATTCGAACCTTTGTATTCTAAAATATAATTTGGACGTTTGCATAGTCCATATGCACATAATTCACGTAAAGTTCGAAATTACTTTTTGAATACGTTTCAAATTCTTAATTTCGAAAATATTACATATATTTGTAAGTTGAATACTTGATTCATAATGTGGATTAATTGGACCAATGAGATCCCAGGTAGGAGAGGTTAGGGTCGACGTTGCCCTGAGCCCAAGTCCTGCCTTAGCCAGAGTTCATTGTCAATCCAATTATCCCCACTATTAATCTTTCTTCGTATTAAAATAGAAAGTAGTTTTTATTTAAATATATACTTAATATATACTTTCGGAAAAACAAACGCGAAACTCTATCCTATATCCCTTCTTAGGTCTACCCATCAGTTTTATATACACATTTTTATCTTTTTAAGACCCGAAAACTGATACCACTTTGTAACACCCCAAATTACTCTCTAATATTAACAATAATAATCCAACTGTAGGGAGTAACATGGGAGTATTACCGCCACGTGATTACGTAAGGTTTAACAGAGTTTTGCAGCGGAAAATAGTACTTAACTTTCATTAATGATAATAATAGTAGTAATAATAGTTTGATACATTTTCAAAATAACTACACCACTAATACTATGTCTACTAGATTAAACTAGGTGATCACCGCCCATCATTCCCCATGCAGCATATAGTTCACGTTGTTCGATCGCCATCACCTATCTACTTATCAAAATGATAAGTAGGGCCAAGCCAAAACAAAACAAATACGTATTAGCCAAAATGCTAAGTACATACAAATGCTAGACATGTAAAATCAATTTAATTAATTAAACGTGCTTTCGAAAAGCTTTAACTTTATTAAATCATAATTTATCCAAAGCATTCCTGAATATAAATTCACGTATAAAAGCTTGTCAAAAGAACCAATTTCCGAAATAACCAACTTTCCAAAAATAATTCCAAATAGGATGGATCAGTCCGTATTTTCAAAAATCATTTTATCACCTAAGTGTGAACACCCCCCAAGCTAGTAACTCCTTTACATAGTGCTATCAAGGGGAAAGACTAGGTCATACAAAGTCCATAGTCTTAAACTTACTCCGCACAGTGGGAGTTAAAAATCCAAAGATCCAAGGAATAAATCCTGATAAATAAACTTCCCAATATCCCATACTCGGGATAATTTAAACAACAAAAATTCCTTCTTGAATATCAATACAAGTTTATAATCAACCGTATAAAATATTCAAACATGTGAGATTAAGCGATTAAAACATGCTTCACCAAAATTTATATCATAATCATTTAAACATGGTTCGAAATCACTTAACATATAAATCACGTTGCATATAAAAGTCACTTTATAAAAGATTTAGCCACGTGTACGTACCTTGATCTTTGAACACAATTACGGAGCTCCTAATTCCGAACACGAAATTCCTCCTATAACGATCCAATAATCCTAATCAAATATATTTTTTCAACCCATAGGCACGACTTAAAATATCGACTTTACTAGTTGTGCATGAACAATTAGTTAATTTAACCCCTTTTTAATTTAATAATTACTTTTTATAAATTAGTCTTTAATAATCCATCAAGGTTATAATGATAATAGTTGTAGTGGCTTTAATATGAGTAGTATATAGTAGTAGTAGTAGTTATACGTAGGTAGTAGTAGTCATAATAACAACAACAACAGTAATAATAATAATAATAATAATAATAATAATAATAATAGTAATAAAATATAGTAGCTACAATTTGACAGTAATGTACATAGTAATAATTAGATAACGAAAATGACGACGAAGATGCTAAAAACGTGAGTTCTCATATATATCCAAGTATAAGTTTAATGTAGTACAAAATAACAAACAAAAATAGGGAGGAAATAATTTTACTCTGAACAACGCAAACAAGGAAGGAAAAGCAACAACAGCAACCGTACGCTGCGACGGCTCCGACTGTGGCTAGGCCGCGGAAAGAGAAGGGAAAGGAGGGGCTGCGGTGGTCGGAAGCCGAGGCACAGATGAGGGCAGCGATGGTGGTAGTGGTTTTGGAGGAAAGATTTGAGGCTAGTGAGGAAAGGTATGAAGAAGAACTTGAAGAAGAGAGTGGAGTGGAGTAACTAGCTTGATATGCATGGCTATTTATAGATAATTCTTGGCACTATTCCACCTTTCACCATTAATGAAGGAGGCAAGTGGGTGGTAGTTCCCCCCTTGCCGACATAGTTTCATTTTTTTTTTTATTATTATTATATATATATATTGAAGTAGATATTTTTGTGTAGTACTAGTGTACTACACATATAAATTGAACTCGTATATAAATAGCGAATTTTGTACTTTGTCGTCTGAATCGGGTACAATTTATTAACGGTTGAAAATTTGATTTGGGTACGACAAATTTTTGACTTGTCTCGTATAATTAAAATCATCATAAAATATAGGTAAAAAAAATTATTATATAAATATTTTGTATGATAAAATATATCGGAAAATCCATATTTAAAAATTGCTAAATGACTTAAAATACGGGGTATTACACATGCCTACAATCCAAAGGTTGTTCAGTACTTGAACAGTACCACTGAGGATTGGTCAAGGCATCAGTTTGAGCCAGCAATTTGTTGTGACCATAACACAACAAATTTTTTGGAATCATTCAACTCTTGCACCAAGCCATACAGAGATTTACCTGTGTTAAAGCTACTTGAAGGTTTAAAAAACATTTTCTCTCTTGTTAAATCATTTTTTGAATGCAATTTCTACCTTGCTTTACTGTAATTTCTATCTTGCTTTCTATTTTGCAGCTATCAGGCAATGGTGCATGAACAGGATGGCTCCAAGGTTTGATAAAGCAACATCAATGGGGGATGGGGAGCTCACTGAGTATGCAACTAAGATCTTGCAAACAAGATAAGATGAGTCTAGGTTCTGCTATGCTACACCATGTGTGGGTGATGAGTTTGAGGTGAGGGATCAACATGTGTACTTTCCCATTAAAATTGGGGCTGGAACTTGTGGTTGTGGAAAGTGGCAACTTTTAGGGAGCCCATGTAAGCATGTGATTAGGGTGATTTACCACCAAAGGATGCAGGCTATAGATTTTGTGTCACCTTATTTCAAAGGGAGAGCATACAAAAGCACTTATGCTGAGCATATGCACCCAATGCCTGACCAAACCCAGTGGCCTTCATTCAACCTCCCTGACATACTACCACCCCCAGTGAAATGATCTAGAGGCAGACCTAAGAAGTAGAGAAGAAGAGGTGCAAGTGAAGCAAGAAAAGGGAAGAGGCATTTCACAGTTAAGTGCAGCCTATGCAAGGAGTTGGGGCACAACATGTTGACATGAGCTGCAAAGAAAAAGATTGCAGCAGCTGAAGCAACAAGTGCAGCAACTAACAACAATGCAGAAGCTGAAGCAAGCAATTCAAGGCCCAAGAAGAGAGCAAAGAAAGCTGCTTGAGCTCCAAACCCCTGCCCTTTTGAATGCACAACATACTTGTTAATGTAGTATAGTTGTTGAACAATATAATTCCAATGTGTGCTGTGTTGTGTTGGTATTTTTTTGGGAAATATTCTGTGTAAACTTTTGAGAAATACATTGTCAATTGTGGCCTTAATTTTTTGGATGAACAGTGGCCTTATTTTTTGGATGAACATGATTGAAACAGGAAGAAATATATGAAAGACATGTTCAAGTTAACACTTTATTCAATTTCATCTCAATTACATTTTGTTCACTTCATCATTACAATCACAAATATCACACACATCAATACACCTAATTTCAAAACAGAATTTAGAACTTTTTGCTGTTGTTTCACTTTCTTTTTCAATTGCTTCAATTCATCATGCAAATTGCTATGTCCCAGTCCATCCCTATCATAGTAGCTTCCCGTGAACTTCTTGCGCCTTCAAAACTTTGCACCATTTGAAGCTAATACACGAGTCACACTTGAAATAAAGCCTTTGTGGATTTGATGTTGACTCCGAACTTCTAATCGCGTATTTTCTGCCACAACCGCAAAATTTGTTTGGAACGCGCACATATACACACTCGTGTGTTGAGGAAGATGTGTTTGATATCAAACTCATGATTATGAAAGTAGGAGGGATGCAATGTGTGTTTTAAGTCTTACATTTATACAAGAATGTGTGTGCAACGGCTACTGTGCCCCAACAATAATTCAAAATTGTTAAAAAAAACTAGTCGTTACTTTAGAGGTATACCGTGTAATAACTGCAATAAGTAATGGCATTTGGTGAAATTAGTAATTATTTAGTGGCATTTGGTGAATTAAGAATCCCATTAACGGACTGTTGACATCCAGACCTCATTAATGGCACGATGTGACATTATACTGTTTGTGAGTGGCATTTGGTGAATTCTGAAAAGTGCGATGGCATTTGGTGAATTTTTAAATTTGTCAGTGGCATTTGGTGAAATTTCCGTTTATTTTATAGAGAGGAAATAATTAAGTCAACCATGGTATGTGAATTATGCAAGTCAAAGTGATGCATTTAAAAAAAATGGAGAAAGTATTTATACTAAGTTCTTTTCATATGTCCATTATTATATCAGATAATGTTCTTTATTACTCCCTTCGTTTTTAAATACTTGCTCCACTTTTTTTTCGGTTGTTTTTAATTACTTGCTCCATTTCCTTATTTGGAAAGCTTTTACAATATTTAATTAATTTATCTCACCAAGTGGACTCAACTATATTTAATTTCATATTCTCTCTCCTTTAATTCTCTCCACTACTTTTGGGTTTTTTTATTTTTATTATTCCACCAACCCCACTACCTCCATATTTTATTACTTTCTCCAATTTCTCCTAAAACTACGGGCGGGAAGAATAAAACAGGTATTTAAAAACAAAGGGAGTAGATCTTTTGTTGATAAACTATTGTAAGTATTCCATGTTCGCTAATTGTAATAAGTCTAATATACTTTTATTTGTGACAAAATGTTCATTGATTATTGTGAAATGTTATTTGAATTTTGTTTTTAGATCATGGTGAATAAATATAAATAATGTTCACATATAATAATATTATCATGTTCTTTATATATATTAAGGATGTTCTTTAGGTTTGGAAATTAATCATCAATGGAAGAAGCCCCAAAAGAATATTGTCACCAACCTCTATGATGCTCATTTCATTAAAAAAAATGAAAAAAAAATACGGAGTATTTAGTTATTAATAATTTATTTATTTTTAAATAAAATTAATAAATAATATTCAAAATTAATATTATAACAACTATAAATAGCGCTAAAAACTAATTTAAGAATAACATATGTTAAAACATAAATTATGTATCATACAATACCTCAAATAACGTAGTAGTCAAATTCATAATTATAAGTACATAAGGACTAAAACGAAAGAACATAAGGGTTAAATTCAAAGAATATCGGTGCTACAACACATACAAGATTAAAAAAAATAAAAAAGAACAAAAAACTAATTAGAACTAGATAAAGAATAAAACAAAAGAGCAAAAGGGCTATGAAAAAACAACATAAAAGATATACAAAAAAGAATACAAGTAATATGTTAAGAAATAGTGCCTTGAATTGGGGAGCTAGGAAATTCAGGAGTTAGGAAACTTGTATTGCATAGTTGGGACGTAGGTATATATGGGCATGCCTCGATGAAGAAGTTGGGAAGATGCAACGATACACAGCCATGCCTTAGGGAGACATGGGCGTGCCTCAATGGAGAATATGAGCACTCGCACTGACACGCCCATGTCAAAATCTGACATGCCCTTACCATTTTGTTTTCAAGTTACTGCTTTATTTCTGATTCAGGGTACACCCATGCCCTGTATGACACGCTCATGCCTGGAGTTTTTTGGCCGATTTTGAGTAGTTTGCTCGTGGGCCTTATTTCCTTAATTAAGGCCTTTATTTCCTAGTGTAGGGGTTATTATAAATACTCCTAGGTTATTTCCTAGCCGCGACAATCATTAGTTGAGTGATTATTCAGAAATCTGAGAGTCTTTTGTGCATTTCTCATCTGTGAGTTATGAGAGAGATAACATTAGAAATCCAAGAGACAATCAATATGTTTTCTGTGATTGGTCTCAAATCTGTTATGAATCTGTAGTCTGTATTCCCCAATATCAATAAAACTATTACTCTCGCATGCTCATGGACGTAGACAACTCATTGTTGGTGAACCACGTAAATATGTGTGTTAGTTATATTGTTTTGCATTTTTCATTTGTTAATATATATTTCCTCCGTTTCTTTTTAGTTGACACGTTTCTTTAGTCACGTTTGTCAATGCAATTATCAATCATTAATATCTTTAATTATTGATAAACAAAAATTATGGAAAGTTGATGTTTTGAAAGTATATAATATGACGAATCTAACAAGATCCTACATGAGTATATTTTTCATTACGTATAAAGCACAATACATGGTCAAAAAGAGGTGTGTGAATAGTGTTATAGTCAAAACGTGTCAACTAAATAAAAAACGGAGGTGGTATTATTTTAAAGATTAATATTTGTAATTCTCGACATTGAAAAATTTCGAAAAGTGAATTTTAACAAACTATATATTGAGATGATTCAAACAAAATTCTAGTTAATTTTGTCGTAGTTACAAATCACAAAAACTAGTAAAAGATTAATTTACGAATAATGTAAAAGTTAAATACTGTCAACTAAAAAATCATCGGAGAAAGTACGGAGTATAATGTAAGTATTTAGCCATGAAAAATGTGTGTTACTTTTTTATTTTTTATTTTAAATTAACTCTTAAATGAACCAAATATGTTACTCGGTATTATTATTTTTTAAAGGTGACCTCTCATATATCAAACCAAGCTAGGTGAGGAGGACAAAACACTTTGAAAAGTGGGAAAAACAATAAGCGAATAAGATGCTCACCAAGTCTCGTAATGAGTTTGCTGACTTGATCCCACGATTTTATAATTATAATCGTAAAACATAAGCCTTTTTGTTACTATGTGCATCCTTTGATAGTCCTCTATGATAGGTAAAATTTTACGGAAATTAAGAAACTTAAATAAAAAGTACTCCGTAATAAAAGTACATTCGAAAGGTAATTTTATACAGGGTATACAAAAAAAAAAAATTGAGAGATAAAGTAATAAAAGTATATGAAAATGCAAAATTTACATAAGGAAGCTAAATTTACACAAATATCGTTGCAAATTAGAGGAAATTTTGTCAAATTAGAAAGTAAATGAGATTATTATTTTGAAACCTAAACTAGGTCATAAAAGACTATCAATAAGGGATAGAGTAAGTACTATGTAGTATTTTAAGTCGGTCAATAAGGGATGAACGAAAATTAATACGGTCAATAAGGAAGAATAAATGAGTAGCTCATTTGTAATTTCAATGGAATTTGCTCTGAAAAGAGTGTGCATTTTATTGATGTGATGTACCACACACCTAACTTGTAGTTGTGGGCCTTTGGGCCCGACCAGTCAAGTTAGCAAAATTTCAAAGATTCTATCCCGTAGTAACGTTCCTTTCATCAATTTTTTTTAATCGGTCGTTTTCCATCGTCTCCACCAAAATATAAATACGAAGTACGGAGTACAATAATACAATACCACTTAATGTATCACTAAAAAAAAGTGTAACTATTAATAAAAAAACAGATAAAAATGAAAGCGAACGATAACGTAAATGGTTAAATCCACTCAATTTAAAATGATCATTCTTTTTTTTTTTAGGATGAGAATCGATTCCAGGATCTCTTGAAATCGGAAGGGAAGCTCTAATCACTTGAGCTATCCCTCACTCTCAATTTAAGATGATCATGGAATTAATTCTCATCATCCGCTCTTATAGCTTTTTTTCAAAAAAAAAAAAAAAAAAAAAAATTAAAAAAAATAAAATAAAAATTGATACAATAAATCTCGTAGCTCCCAATCAATCAACCCATTTATGAAAGTAATCCCATTTTTTCTAATATGTCGAGTAAGGTCCTTTTTTTAGTTGCTGAGTCTGACTGTTTTTTTTTTTTTTTTTTTTTTGGTGTTCTACCCGATTCACCCTTTGGGTTAATCCGGATTCGGTGATCAGTTCTGGGTGGTTAGGTTCCAGTCCCCTCCTGATTGTTGTTGCGGGGGATCGAACACGAGTCCTTCCTACCAAATGTAGTCCCAATCACCACTACACCAACAACCAATTGGTATTCAACACAACAACCCTATTACATAATTATTACTTTAAATGTTAAGTGGCCACACTATATGTATGGCTAGTCACATACTTATAAGATTTCATAAAATATATATTGTACTCGTAATTAATTAAAATAGAAGTAGTGTAATATTTGTGATACAAGTATTTTTTAATTAAAAGACGAGTAGTGTAATGTTAAAAAAAACAAAAGTATCTGTATCAATAGTGCAATTTTATTTAAAAAAAAGACTTGAAGGGAATAGTCTTGTAGCCAAAAACTGGAATATTAGGTATCAAAGGAGACTCCGTAGTAAAGTATGTTACTACTTCACCCAATTATTTTACATGCAAATACTACCAAATGTCCACGAAATTTCCAATCTAATGCATGCACTATTACCTTTTTTTTTTCCACATGTGATGAGACTATTATAAATAGTTCTTAGAATTCATCACAATAATGAGTAGAACACACCAAACTCACTAGTAACAAACTCTCTCTTACTAACTAAAACTCCCACCATACCATTTTTAGCCATGCCGGTCCAAGAAAGAAATCTAGTTGATGAGGTCTCCGGTTGGCTAAGGATTTACGATGACGGTTCCGTGGACCGGTCTTGGGTCGGGCCACCCGAGGTAAAGTTCATGGTTGACCCGGTTTCGGCCCATGAAGAATTCATTGACGGGGTTGCGGTCCGTGATGTGAATCTCAAATCGGGTCCTCGGGTTCGGGTATACATGCCCGAGACCCGACCCGAGGATGACCCGAATGAGAAGTTACCCGTGATCCTCCACTTTCCGGGTGGTGGGTTTTGCATAAGTGAGGCCGATTGGTTTATGTACTATGTGTTTTACTCAAAGTTAGCCAAGTTGGGCCGGGCCATTGTTGTCTCGGTCTACCTTCAGCATGCTCCCGAGAACCGGCTCCCGTCTGCTGTTAATGAGGGGTTCTCGGCCCTTTTATGGCTCACCTCATTGGCCCAATCCAAGGCCCATGATGAGTGGCTCACAGGCCGGGCTGATTTTGGACGGGTTTTTTTAATTGGGGATAGCTCAGGTGGTAACCTAGTCCATGAAGTGGGGGCCCAAGGTGGAAAAACTAATTTGAGCCCATTGAAACTAGCCGGGTCGATTCCGATCCACCCGGGTGTGGTTCGAGCCACGAGAAGCCGGTCCGAGTCAGAAATGCCCCAAACTCCATTTTTGACCCTAGACATGGCTGATAAGTTTTTGAGCCTAGCCTTACCAATTGGGAGCACCAAGGATCACCCAATTACATGCCCAATGGGCCCAGCCGCACCGCCTTTAGATGGGCTCCAATTGCCACCAATTATGTATTGTGTGGCTGAAAAGGATTTGTTCATTGACACACAAATGGAATTCTATGAAGCCTTGAAGAAGGCTAACAAAAATGTGGAGCTTTATATGAGTGAAAATGTGACTCATAGCTTTTACCTCAATAAAATGGCCGTGGACCATGATCCTCAGACTAAGGCCCAAACTGATAATCTTTATGATGCTATAATTGATTTCATCAAAAGGCATTGATTGATTGGAGAAAAAGACTTATCAATAGACAATAGTCACAATAATGAAGGTGTTTTTGTCACTTTAGATGTGATTGGTGGTGTGACATTGTAGTAATGTAGCTTCATGTTGTCCTAATAAATGATTATGTAGTTTTAATGGTGATGTAATTTAGATTAAGATCCTTGTTATTTGGATTTTGTCGACAAACCATTTTATGAATACTTCTTGCTCTCTCTAGTTTGGTCTTTTCACTATTTTAGTTATGTGAATTGTGGACTAACCAACTCTTGATGGCTTGACTACTTGAGTAACCAACAAAATTAAAGTCTTAATGCTATGTTTGGATAACAAATTAGAAGGGAAATCGAAGGGAGGGAAATAGGAGGAATTGATGAGCTCTATTTTCCCTCCAAATCTCTCCAATTTTAAAGGGATGGTCTTTATTAAAGGTGGAGGGAAAATGGATCCATCCCTCCCCCTCCCCCAACATATTATTCAAACAAGGAAGTTGTCTCCCTCCCTTTCCTTCCATTTTTTGTTATCCAAAATAGTTTTTTTGAAAGAAAGAAAAGTTTTAGTTTACTTTTTTTTTTTAAAAAAAAAAAAAGAAAATTTCATTACCAGTATTATTTTTAATTTTTGATGGGAACTTTTATTTTTATTTTTATTTTTATTTTTTTATTTTTATTTTTATATATTTTTGATACCTCCAAAGCCCAACTGACTAACCAAATCCTCACAAAAACACTACATTTACCCTCAATGTACAAATTAATTTTACGCACTATAAATAGAATTTGGACAACTCAACAGGTCACATAAAAAATAAAAATAAAATAAAAAAGAAAGAGGGAAGCTGAAATTTTAGGAAGGAGAATTAAGAGGGAAATTTTTTTGGCATTTTCCCGAACAAATAGTCTTTGCAGCGGAAGATATTTGGATGGCACCAACATAACTATGTGAATTTTAATTAGGAGAGAGAAAGTATCTTATTTATCGTCTTCTTCAATCCATGATTTTTTTTTTTTGAAGAATCAATCCATAATTTCATCCCAACTTTGTTCTTCTCAATTTTTTTTTTTTTAAATATTTTAATCAGCTTAAACTAATTACTATATATCCTCTCTCCTCCCTTTACGTGGGCGGTGATCTTCGGGGTGGGTGGTGGGCAAATGCAGGTGGTGCGTTTTTTCGATGGAGATTTTATAATTGCATAACATAATGGATGAATTGGCTCAAATCCAAAGACAAACATGTCTGCAATAACTCAGAAAACCATTGTTATTCTTACAGTATTCGATTGCCGCTTACAAGGTGTTCGACAAAATGCCTAATGAGTTTTATCAATAATATCTCTCATTCGATACCACCAAAATATACAACTTGTTGGCTATTGTGGCAAACTTAATATCAATCAACCTTTGTTATGGAAAACTATGGACCATTATCTTGTATCATTTTGAAGGATCATCATACACTTTATAAGATCATTTAGGTATTTACACTTATCTTACCCTTTAAAGGATCATTATACACATAAGGTCAAAGAATTGGCGATTTAAATCTTAAATTTGCTGTTTTCAAATTGGAACAATGGATCGAAAAAGTACTTTTAGTTGATGAGTTACTATCATTTTCACTAAATAACCCATTTTGCTAGTGAATAATGGATCGGAAAATTCCTAGTGAATGGTATTATTCCATTTTTCCATTTTCCATGTAAAATTATTGTTATAAAAAAAACCAATTACAATGTCCATGGTGAATAGTTGAATACTCATAAGTCATAACGAATCAATCTCCAACCTTACGCACACAATCACCAAGTCCCACCACCCGCAAAAACACCATTTGCTAATCTAATTCCACCAACCATCCCCGCCAACAAACGACCAGCAACAACAACCCAATACCACAACTCGCCGCCCACCAAATCACTCACCAAGTCACCATGACCAACCACCTCCCACGACAGAAAAAATACCCATTAATAATCATTTGATAACATAGACAAATTCATACAGATATAAGTAATTTACAACAAAATACCCAAAATTAAAATTTAATTTACAAGAGAAATGAAAAGAGACCTAGATTAAGAAAGTTGGAATGTCTTGGCCTCTTGGTATTCCACAATTAACAAAAAGTTTTTAAGATTTGACTCCTAACAATTAATAATATTGAATAACTGTATATACTATCTCCGGTCCAAATTACTCGCAACTTTGAAATATTTATATCTCACAAATAATACCCCAAAGTTGCGAGTAATTTGGACCGGATGTAGTATAAAATTATATTAATTCAATGGTGACATACAATTATTTCAATCAAAAGCAATGTACTTTTGAGTATGAACATTAACCGTACTATAAGATTGGAGAATTTGGATTATCTATAGTTCTATACTAATATGTTAAAAGACGTTTCTAAAAACGTCTCAACGCCACATGGACCCCTCACTACGCTATGTCACTCACTCAACTTCTTATTATGCCACGTCATCCATTCAATTCTTCAATATGTCACATCATCCGCACTACTAGCAATACTTAGGGATGACAATCTAGTCCAGATCCGACCCTACTCTGCCCCGATTCGAGGTAAAATATCCGCTCCGAGTCCGAGAAAAAAGTAATCCGAGTTTGACTCCGTTAAAATAATCTGACTCCAAGTCGAAGGAGGGTCGGAGTCGGATCCTACAAAAAATCCGAGAAAAAAAATCCGACTCCGACAAATGTCCGACTTTAACGGATTATTCGACTCCGACTCTAATAGATAGTGGATTTTTGTGTGGGACATAGTGGCATTCGGTGTGGGTTGTAAAGGCCCAAATAGCCCAACATCTCAAAGTATATTGAATAATGAAAAAAAACTCGGAGTCGGAGTCGGAGGTCGGATATTGAAGTCGGAGTCGGAGTCGGAGTCGGATGTCGGAGTCGGATTTAACCTCCGATTTCCTGTCGGGTTGGAGTCGGCTGTAGCATAATCCGCTTCGAGTCCGACCCGTTGCCATCCCTAACAATACTTCATGTTGCCTCAAATATATTGGAAAAAAAAATATGGATGACAAGGTTCAAACACTTGACCTCTTTGAAGAAACGTTATTGTTTAACCATCTAGGCTAATAATCATTTATTCTTTAATGTTGCACAATAAATGATATTATACTTTACAAGTATTGAAAATACATACTACAACTACATACACACTAATAAATGCTCTTAAAAATTAGTAGTTGTACAACTACGTACAGAAGTAGTATCCTGGGGCAACGTCAATAAGAAGCATACTATCTTTGTTATCTAATACTTTTGTTTATTTAATTTATTTCTTCTTAAATGTAGTTAATGTATTGTTTTAAAAAAAAATGTAGTTCATGTATGACATGAATTAAATGCTCTTAAAAATTAGCAGATGTACAACTACAAAATTAGTATCCTGAGGCAACGTCAATAAAAAGCCATACCATCTTTGTTATATTTTTATTATATTTTTATTTCTTTTTAAAGGGAAAGGGAAGATGATTAGTTACAAATTTACAATAAGGCAAAAATAAAAGTATAAGGGGATGAATTTTGAAAATTGTACAATAATTAATTAAGGGCTTGTTTGGCATCATTTTTGGTTTTCAGTTTTCTTTTTTTTTTAAAAAAACCAAAAACCAAAAACAGGAAACAAGAAAAAGGTGTTTTCACTTTTCTGTTGTCAGTTTTCAAAATTTTCATGATTTTAATAAGTTTAAATATTTTTGATTCATTATGAGGTATTGTGGGGAATAAATTTCAAGCGTTAACCCCCTTGCTTGAACCCCACTGTGATCATATACTAAAGTACGGTGGCGTCCAAAAGGGAAGAAGATAGAGCAAAAGAGTCGCTAACAAGTTTTAGGAACTTGTAAACCATTCACGAGGTGAAGGTTACACCCCTTAACGATCCAAGAGATCGTCAACTCCATAAGGTCTAGAACCAAATAAGGGTTCGGGGATGAAGGTACAAATCCAACCTAAAAGAGATTGAACCTGCCCTAATAATAGGCCTCTACTTTATTCAAATCGTATTCATGTGCGCTTTCTAAATAACATGCAATCATTAGGATTAACCCTAAACCTGTTTATCTATGTTGGTTGAATATAATGCACAAATAAATCTATTATTGGTGATCACTTGAATTATAATCAAATTAACCCTAAACAAGGTTATTAATTATCTTATTAAGCGTGATTACAAGTACAAATTCCCTTTAAACATGCATAGAAGGCGTGATCAAGCAATAACAATAAATAAGCATCAAGCAACATAATAATAATAAAATAATAATAAGTATAATCATGACCATAAAATTATAACAATGTAATAATCATCATAATAACAATCATATTAACCATAATAATAATCATGTTAATCATAACAATAATAATTATAGCAATAATAAAAATATAATCATAATCAAAACAATCATAAATCATGTTAAAGCATAATAAAAATAGCGAGATCCTAGGCATGATACTAACAAGATTAATAACAAACCCTAGCATGTCACTAAGCAATAAAATCAAATCTTTAGCCCTAACAGGATACTAACAATCATAAATATTAGGAAGAGAATAAAAGACATCGCAGGAATCATAATAAGCATATTTAATATTAAAAATACCCTAGACATGATACTAGGAACATCATAACAACAATTTAAACATGATTTCTACATCATAATATCAATAAATCAATTAAAGTACTTACTTTGATGCCTCGTACCTCTTTCTAATAATAAAATACACACGTTAGTAACTTCAAGGAAAATAATAAACAAAACAATTAAATTAAATAATTGAAAGAGAGATTTGGGACCAAACCCTCAGAAATTAAACCTTTCACGTCTAGGGCGAAGGCAACTTCGAATATGGCTAGGTGTTTCTAGATCTAATGAATGCGGAATTTTGTATTATAAAGCAAGTTTAGAAAAAGAAAGAGAGAGATGAATTAATTAAGAGAGAATTAGGGAATTAATGATTGCGAATGAAAACTGATTGTAGGTGAGAATTCGTGAGAATTGGTGAATCAAAACGGAGTTTTTAATACGTTATTTACAGAGAAATCAGCCAAAAAGATAAAATATCAAAACAGAGCACTTGGCGCACGTAAAACGAGATTGGCGCACCTAAAACAGAGTTGGCGCCAGAACCAGCTAATTGGCGCCAGGCGCCAATGGCTAGCACCAGGCGCCAATGGCTGGCACTAGGCGCCAAGCCTGGTTCCAGGCGCCAATGCCTGGAGTCAGGCGCCAGGCCTGTTTTTGACGCGTTTTCGAAAATCAGATAAGTTTGCCGTACTGGAGGATAAAATCGTGTCTTTTCCTCGAAAATGCTTTTTGATTTTAATTAAAACTCTGAAAAGTCAACAAAAGTCAATTTATCAATGCTAATTGAATTAGGAATGAAAAGAACCTTCTAGAAGAATTTAGAAGACTAAAACCATTCCTAATTGCATTAGGAATGATAAATCATATTAGGCCCTTCTCTAGATCATTGGGCCGCATATAAAGCTCAAACCGAGCCCAGTTTAGTAAATTGGCCATAACTTCCTCAATATTCATCGGAATTGGGCTTATAATATATCGTTGGAAAGCTCTTTGCAAGCCCCATCCAACTACACTACTATTAGACCCATATCATGGACCAACCAAACTGGATTGGCTGTTTTCTTAAAATAAGTTTTCAAAAACAGAGAGAAGAGAAAAGAAATTAAAATTATCCGCAACACTAGATTTTCTACACTTTCGCTTCATTCGATTATGATTCAATGCGAAAGTACTCATCACTGGGTTTGGTTTTGTGGAGACACAAATGGGTGTCTACAGGTATATATCATATACTTTTAATAAATAAAAAACCAAAAAACAGAAAACAACAGCAATGTCAAACGAATCCTAAGTGGTTGAAAAGTTAGATTTAATTTCAATTTTGAATTCAAAATTTTAAGGATTTTCATTTCAATTTTAAATGAAAATATTAAGGTTCCACAAAAAAAAAAAAAAAAAAAAAAAGCCTAATTAACCAATCATAAAAGAGTGTGCAAGTTCCTTTTGTACACTGAGTGTAAATGTAGTGTCTCCCAAATCCCAACTAATGCTAGTACCTAATATTACTCGGGCTCTAATTAATATGTACCAAACAAAAAAAAAAAATTTAAGTCAGCCTCTACAGAAAATTTAATACGTACCATAAGTTCTTGAATTATGGTGGTCCTCAAGGACAACAAATATAGCTCAAATAGTCCGATATGTATCGACAATTATTTAAAAGTGCTACAAGTTTTACGCAAATTATTACTCTCCGTTCTCACATTATTGTCCTCCTAAGCTCAAGCATGAATTTTTAGGGAGGAATTGAAATTGCAAACCATCACCTTTGTTCATTCTAATAAGATTTATACCGTTGCTAGGTTAGGAGATATTATTTAAAAGTGAATATACTATCTCCGTTACATATTATTTGCAACGATTAGACATTTCTTTTCCTCTCTACTTTATGTTAAATTGTTATAAATAATATGTAACGAAGGTAGTATAATGATAATTGTTGAAGAAACATCTCACAGCTCCTACATGAGGTTTTATTTATTTATTTATTAATTTGTTTATTTTATATATATATATACACTATGTAGCATGTTAAGTTAGGAGAAATCGCTCTATAGTGAATGATTGATTATAAATGCAATGTTACTTCCTCCGTTCTTAAATTACATTCTTTCTTTTAGCATTTTTTCGTTACATAATAGAAAAAATTAGAAATGGAATTTATGAATAGAGGGAGTAATGTTAGATACAAAGTATAATTAAAATTTTCATTGATAAGTCCAATGTGGGCTCTAATTGAGTATTCATATATGACAAGTAACTGAAATGATAGGCAACAATTGTCACTAATAAATGATATAAACGACCCAAGCCCACGTTGTACTTGCCTTAAATGAAGACCATAATTTGAAAATGACTTTCAATAGAAACGTGAGCGATTTGAACAAACTATACTTGTTCTGTTTTATAGACACATTTCTTACTTTCTTATATTATGTTTATCAAAGCATAAATTCACTATAAATGTCTCTAATTATTACTAATAGGTCAAAATTATCACAAAATTAAGATGGGCATTAATGGCTCGGTCATTAGTAATTACATAAAATTATCACAAAATTAAGATGGGCATTGAGTATTAAAATAGCAACTTTACCTTAAATCAGCAACTAACACAATGCAAGTTTAGGATATAGCTAGCAACTTTACCTTATATCAACAACTAACACAAGTTTATAATATTGCTAATAGTTTGACTATATCAATTCTTAAACGAAGGAAAAAAAAATAACACTATCTAGAGTCGTGATACCACGTTTTATGAGTAAAGCTATATCCTAAACTCGTGTTAGTTGATTTTGTTATTGAAAAACTTGTGTTAGTTGTTGATTTAAGGTAAAGTTGCTATTTAAATAATTTTATGTAATGAACTAATGACTAGTGACTCAGCCATCAATGCCCATGCTAATTTTGTGATAAAAGTTTTTGAATCAGATTTTCACTTTGATTAAGCTAAGTTTTAACTTTTAAATACTACATCCAGTCTAAATTACTCGCAACTTTGGAATATTTTTTATCTCACAAATAATACCTCAAAGTTGCAAGTAATTTGGACTGGAGGTAGTATTATATAGGAAAAAAAACTAAAATTTATTAATGAGATTCAAAGGTGTCCATTGATTGGAAAGGGAAGACAAGACACCATAGAAAAACTTATATATTTGCTGCGAAGTTCCTATCACGTAGAAGATTTTTTTTGAAAGACATCACGTACAATATTAGTTAAATAGATTATAATTCTGGAGTCCAATAAATAACTCAAATAATCTAAGCTCACGCCAGACACAAATTTACTTCAAGCTTTAATATTACTAGAAATAATACGAGTTTTTTTTTTTTTTTTTTTTTTTTTTTTTTTTTTTTTTTTTTTTTACACCACGCCTAAAAAAACCCAATTATTCAATTAACCATATCGATCATGGGCCGCTTTTAAAAGAACAAAGTAATCCCTATAACATTGACAGAGTACCTCTGTAATATTGATCGAGTAAATTCTTTTAACACTAATTGAGTAACCCTATAACAATGACAAAATAATTCATATAACACTGATTGAGTAACCCTTATAAAACAAACGAAGTAACCCTTATGATGATTGGCCACACACAACGTGTGACCAACCTATAAGGATTTGTGATTATTTTTTTATCATTTCTCTCTCTCTATCTCTTTTTTTTTATTTATTTTTTTTTTATTTTTTTGTATTTTTTTTTTTTTAGTTTTATCTAACCACCTTTAAAAAAAGTTAAAATATTAGATTTTAATAATCTTGTAACATTTCTTTATGTTCTAACTTTAGAAACTTTGACTATAATTTTACATTAATTTATTAGATAATATATAATCATACGTAATTCTATTAGATGCATTAAATGTGTATATATTAAAATTAGAAAGTTATTTTTATTTTTTGGTGTTCCACCCGCTTCACCTTTTGGACTAATTTAGATTTGTGGATCAGTTTTGAGTGGTAATGTTCCAGTCCCCTCCCAATTGTTGTTGCGGAGGATCGAACATGAGTCCTCCCTACCAAGTGTAGTCCCAATCACCACAACACAAACAACCAGTTGGTAAATTAGAAAGTTAATAAATTTTATTAATTCAATTCCATGTATCATACTCAAAAAATAGGTAGATCATTCCCTAATAAAATAACTAAAATTTAATATTTAACTCATTTAGATTTAGATGTCTTGTTTAATCACTTTAATGTATGTATTGGCGTACAAGTCATTTTTCTTTAATACAAATCAAATTAGTCTTGTTTAATGTATGTATTGGCGTACAAGTCATTTTTTTTTTTTTTTTTTTTTTCCGTATTATGTATAAATTAGCAACAAGAATTTCTCAACGTCATATCCATTAACCAAATACAAGAACCAAAATGCCAACAATTCAAGAAATTGAAGGTGAGTTTCAACAACTTCAACTTTCCCTTCCAATTGATCATTGGATGGGTATTTTTCCCATTAACCTTTACCAAGGCTTTTGGTGCCCACTTCTTGAGCCCACAATCTCATTGCAAACCCATTTCGAGGCCCATGATACCGATATCATTTTAGCTAGCTTACCCAAAACAGGTACCACTTGGTTAAAATCTCTCCTTTATGCTATTATAAATCGGAAGAGATTTTCGGACATTGATCAACACCCACTTCGGAGTCAAAACGCCCACGAACTTGTTCTTCAGTTAGAGGCCAAAGTTTATAAAAATATTCAAGGGTGTCAACCCGATCTTACCAAATTACCCTCACCTCGACTCTTTGCCACCCATATACCGTATTCTTCACTACCAAAATCAATGAAAATCTCCGACTCCAAAATTATTTATGTATGTCGAAATCCTTTAGATACTTTCGTTTCATCATGGCATTTTTACCGCCAACTTAAGGTAAATATGGGCTTAAAGCATTTTTACAGTCAGTTGAAGGTAAATATGGGTTTTAAGCATCTTTTCCGTCAGCTAAAGGTGATTTTAGGTTTTTTCTATTTTTACCGCCAGTTTAAGGTAAATATGATAGAGGAAGATTTTAATATGTTTTCTAAGGGGAAATTCCCATATGGCCCTTATGAAGATCATGTACTTGGGTATTGGAAGGAAAGCATACAAAATCCAAACAAGGTGTTGTTCATGGAATATGAAGGGCTAAAGGAGGATCCGAAAGCCTATGTGAAGAAATTGGCGGAGTTTGTGGGTTACCCGTTTTCGAAAGAGGAGGAAAACAAAGGTATCATTGATGAAATAATCAAACTTTGTAGCCTTGAAAGTTTGAAGGAAATGGAAGTGAATAAGAGTGGTAATTTTTATGGGTTTTTTGAGAACAAAGCTTTGTTTAGAAAAGGTGAAGTTGGAGATTGGACTAATTATTTGAGCCCTTCAATAGTTAAGAGTTTTGATCAAAACATCCAAGAGAAATTTAAGGACTCTGGCTTTTCTTTTACACACTATCATCCCCTTACTGAGGCTCCTAAGTAAGCAGGATGAAGGATTTATTCATTCATTTGTAAAGTTTCCATTATAGATTGTTTATAGTGCTAATTGGTTATTAGTTAATTGAATTAATTTGTTTAGCTCTCCTATTTCAACAATAAAACACATGTATATAATTTTTTTTCCCTACTTTCTTTTTTACCATATATATATATATATATATATATATATATATATATATATATATATATATATATATATATATATATATATATATATATATAGGGGAAGACTCCTGTGAGAATTTTTCTTATGTGAGAATTTTTCATATGTGAGAACACTCTTTATGTTCTAAATTTTTACTCGTATGTTCTAAATTTTAAATATGATGTTCTAAACTTTTCCTTAGGTGTTCTAAATTAAATCAAATGTTCTAATTTAGTACTCACATGTTCTAAACAATAAATTAGTTAAGTTTGATGTCATAAATTTTAAATAACTTGTTCCAAAATTTTAACTTATATGTTCTAAATTTTAAAACGTGTGTTCTAAGATTTTTAATTATATGTTCCAGATTTTAAAACGTATGTTCTATTTTTTTTTACACGTATGTTCTAAATTCTTTACTCACACTTTCTATATTCTATATCAGTTTGTTCTAAATTTTTATTCACATGTTCATAATCTTAAGTCAGATGTTCTAAATTTTACTCATATGTTTAAAATTTCATAAAGCAAATTTTAAAAATTTTTAATCACTTGTTCTAATTCTAAAATCAGATGTTCTAAACATATTACTCACACAAATGTTCTAATTTATTACTCATATGTTCAGAATTTTAATTTGAGTCACATGTTCTAAATTTTAACTCGCATGTTCTAAATTTTTACTCACATGTTCTAAAGTTTTACTCACATGTTCTAAATTTTAAATCAGTTCTCATATAAGTATGAATTCTCACATATGGACCTATTCTCACCGGATCCCTCCCCTATATATATATATATATATATATATATATATATATATATATATATATATATATGAAGTGGGGGTTCGGTAGCGTTACAAAATAAGATATAACCCCCTGGTCTTTTTAAATTGCAACGTTGAGGATTTTACGCTTGTCAATGGAAATTCTATACCTTAAATATCTTAGATCACATTTTTGTAAAAATTAAAGAAAGTTGATATCATTAAAGCATTTTTTTTTTTACAAAATTAAAGCATTTTTCTAGATGAATTGAATCTAACAAGATACCATTTTACTATACCTATTTTTTCCCAACATGAGAATAAATTAAAAAAACAGTAGAAGGAGTGTGAGTAAATATTGAAAATTACAAATGTTGCAACATTAAATTTGAATGTAGGTTACATGGTAATCAAACCTTTGTCCTTCAAGAAAAAGGGGTTTTTTTTTTTTTTTAAAAAAAAAAAAAAGTAAGAAAAGAGAAGCAAAGGGGAAAAAAGGCTGAAAAAAATAAAAACTAAATAAAAAGGTTGTAACAAAGAATCAAACCTCTGACCAATAAGCCCGAAGCACAACTAATGTGCTAGGCCAAAACCACTGAGCTCCGCTATTTTCCAACTCTAATTTATGCACATCAATTGTATATATCCGTTTTTTATGCTTTATGAACAAAAAAAAAAATATTAAAACTAATAATTTTTTTTCAAAAAATCTGTGGGTTCAATGAACCCCCTTGAACCCCTATATATATATATATATATATATATATATATATATATATATATATATTTGAAACAACCATTATATACAAGTATTATTTAATTTGCAACGGTTTGACATAAAATATGAGTAGAAAATGTATAAACGTTACAAATAATATAAAACGGAGGTAGTAACTTAATTTATCTTTTCTAATAATTTATATATCAAATAATATACTAGTATTATGTAATATAATACTCCCTCCAATCATTTATGTTATTTCCATTTAAATCTTTTTATGAGATGAAAAAAGTAAAAGTGGGAAGAACGAACAAATAGCTAGGATAGGACAACGTAACCAGTTTATTTATTTATCTTATTTTATAGAATTGCATGATTTCTCAATTGGCTTTGCTTTCTTAATGAACAATGAGACAATGATCTATTAATGTATTACACCGTAAATCATACAACCTCCGTTTCTAAAAAATATCTTTTGATTTTGTATAGTATTAAAATTTAGGTTTGACCAATATATTGATTTCTAAATAATTTTTTTTAAGAATTTCATATTATATTTTTTTTGAGGGAAGACTTTCATAAAACTACACATTCAATGAATCTATGTGTACGGTGTATCTCATATAATTACGTGTAGTGACATTTGACATTCAAAATAATGTGTACATACATGATACATCCTTTATTTCTTGTTTTGGTCTTAAATGTTGTAAATATTTTAATACACATATTTTTTTTATTTTTTTTTTTATTTTTGATAACTTAATACACTTATTTGAGTGTCAATATTTTCAATTATGCATTACAAAATATATTAAAAGTAGATATTTAACATGATTCCACATTATTACTTTTAACTTATATTTACCATAGATTTTTTTTTAATAGTATATTTACCATAGATTATTCATGGTTAAAGTTTTTCTCTACTCAAATTAAAGATTCCTAATGAGATACGGAGTAATACTGTGTATAAAAAAATGGAAGGAATAAGGCATTAAACGTAAGATCATGCTATGTGGGTTTTGATTAGCTCAAAGATGACCTGGCGTCAAAGGCTAGAGATAGACATGAAATGCTAAGCCAGCTACATACACTCTAGCTATTAATTACTCCTATTATATGTTTTAGCTTAATTAATCCTTAAGAAAACTGTGTTTTGTCTTTTAAAAAATTCATGTCATCATCTTAGGTGTTGTTTGATTTGTTAAATTAAAATGTACTAGTAAGAAATCTCAACTAAATTAAAGAGGTATGACTTCTAAATCCCATACTAATTTGGATCGGAGTTGATCGATTTATATACTGAATTGATTAATGGAATGAAATGTAATATTATTAGAATTCATAATTTTAAAGATCATTAGCACCTATATTATATCATATGGATTATTTCGTAACTAATACATAAAACTAATATAATTAGTCAGGCCATGAAATTAATAAACAATAATACTACCTCCGTTTACATTTACTTGCAACTTAGGAGTATTATTTGAGAGACATAAAATATTCCAAAGTTGCAAGTAAATGTTAACGGAGGTAGTATTTGACACTTTAATTTTCCACCATTTCATCAAATGTCGTGCCATGTAAACACTTAATTTTGTCTCTCTAACTCAAACCCGATAATGGGTCGGATTACATATCCGATTAAAAAATTGTTTGATCCATTTTTATCTTGATCCATTCGTTTCAGGCCCAAACATTTTATATTAACCTTTTCCTTATTTTTAGGGATTTGTTAAACATCGCCCACAAATTACTACATAAAGCCCACAAAATTCACTTGATTTCCCAAAATTGCCCTTGACCTTAAAAAAAAAAAAAACACTCACACTCTCATCACTCACACTCTCATTGCTCATCTTCTTTCAACCTCTCTAAAAAAAAAAAAATTTCAAAATAACGGCAATGTCGAGGCGGCAAGGCAAGGAAGTGGCGGCGGCGGCGGAGGGAAGGATGTCCCAAGGAGGAAAGGTATATTTTGTTTTAAAAAAAAAAAAGAAAGGGGAAAACCGCCGTGAACGCGGTGGGGCGCCTTGGCTGGACGCCCAGCCGGCGGTGGTGGCGCCAGATTCAGACGCCGCCACCAGTTGGCTGGCGTCTGGGCTGGACGCCACCGCCACGGTTGTGGCGTTTAGTCTAGGCGCCGCAGCCGTGGCTGTGGCGTCCAGCCCAGACGCCAGCCAACTGGTGGCGGCGTCTGAATCTGGCGCCACCACCGCCGGCTGGGCGTCCAGCCAAGGCGCCCCCCCAATTTTTTTTTTTTATTTTTTTTTTAATTTTTTTAAAAAATTGTTTTTAATTATTATTATTATTTTTTTTTAATATAATTTTGAATTGTTTTTATATTTTGTTGTTTATTTTTATAAATTTTTTCAATTTCGTTGTATTTTTTCTACGTTTATATTTTGTTTACAATTATTTGTATGTTTTTAGTGTATTTGATTTGCGATGATGATTATTTATCGTATAAATTTTTGTATGTTTATATATTTTAAAATTTTGTGTAGGGTCGTCATGGTGGGGGGAAGAATATAGAGCTTCTTAGTAGAAGTTATTCAGTGGAGAGGTCGGGGCATAGACATGTCAGATCCCGTGGTATTTCGGCCTCAGTTCGTAGAGAACGGATCCACCGTCGGGATGAGGATGACGATGACGATGATGATGCTGAGGAGGGTGACCAGGAGGAGGAGCAGGAGGAGGGCGCAGATGAGGATGAGGATGTGGACGATGGCAGTGGACCGTATGATGATTACGGTCCATTCAGTCAGAGGGTTATTGTATTATGTTGGACATTATGTTGTAAAATTGTAACATTTTAGATTGTTCTTTTAGCTTCCAACTTAAACATATTAACAGTGGATCCGCGCAACTTACCCATGCAACATGTAGAATGCAGTAAGCAATACAATATAAAATATTAATGTTCTCATTAAAAGAGCAATGTACAAATAAGATTACAAATAAAGAATGTAAACAAGAAAAACTAAAATGCAGCTAGGGTGTTCCATTCGTGGATCCGGTCATTATATAGCGCACCCCAACCCTCTACGCTCGTTGTGCGAATGTTGTACCACCGAGGTATAATCGGTGGCACCGGAAAATCGGTTGACATGTCTAGTCGGATGAAATGTCTGTATGACGACCCAAGAAACGCAATAGCTAGCTCTCTGACAAGTGTGGTGACAGTCTCACGCGACCGCCAAGGGAGAACCGTGGTACAAGGATAATAAGCTTGACTATGCACTCCCAGGCCGAAATGCATGACTGCGCATTTGTAAATGTTTGCAACGGCAAACAGATCTAGGGGCGCGTCAAAATAATGATTTTCGCCGCAAGGTCCACCTCCCCACAAGGAAAAGATGAGTCACCTCCGCTGTATCTTCATCAGAATCAAACCAGAACAGGTAACCACGTGATTGTGCCTGGTGTAGCAGCTGCTGTATAGGGTTCCTTCCCTATGACCGTTCAAACCTGAGTTGCTGTCTGACGTTGTAGATGTGTCTTCGGTTTGGATGGTCTTCTGGAAATTTCTCTAACACAGATGCTAATATTTTAGCAGGCTTCACTTGAGCATCACTCATTTCTTTCACAACTAGTTTCGCAGCAGGACTTAAGCCGCTCAGTTGTCGATGACCCTCTTCATATACTATCATCTCATGGTTGTGATACCCCCATTTAGAGTAACCTATCACTTCCCAACCGTCACGACTCCGTAGTTGTCGAACCTTTACTCTGAACTCACACCCACAACCTTTCCGCTTTGTGTCAAACCGAGTGGCTGTACGAAAATCTCTTTCTTCTCTTTTGCGATAACGGTCACATCTCAAAATGCGATCCATTCTACCATCCCGTTGAGATTTATGAGTTTCTACTACCAAGCAAAATCCAGCTGCAATTGCAACCTGTTTTGCCCAATCAATCGCCTGTTGAGCTTCTTCGAATGGACCATCATGTCCAAATATCTCACTGTAATCATTTCCGTCTCCACCATATTCCTGCATCAATTATATATTACAATAAATACATTTAACGGATAATACATTTAATTTCTATATTTCCACATAATTAACACAAAAAAAAAACATAATTATATATAATCAAACTTAATTTTTATAAAAACCCAATTCGAATTTTCAAACTAAATTTAAAAATATACCATTTCGAATTTTCAAATTTAATTTTAAAAAAACCTATTTCGAATTTTCAAATTTAATTTACAAAAAACCCATTTCGAATTTTTTTAAAAAATCATTTTCGATTTTTTATTTTCACAAAAAAATTAAATAAAAAACAACAACAAAATCAAAAAGGAAAAAATAAAAATTAATTATTAAAGGTGGCGTCTGCCAGGGCTGCCACAGCCACTGGACTGGCGCCTGGCAGGGCCGCCTCACCCAGTAGAGTGGCGTCTGCCCAGGACGCCAGTCTGGTGGTCTGGGCGTCTGGGCTGGACGCTACTCTGGTGGTCTGGGCGTCTAGCTTGGACGCCACTCTGGTGGTTCTGGCGTCCGGCTTGGACGTCCAGGCTACGGTTTGGGCGTCCACCCTAGGCGCCGGAGCCACTACGACGGTAAACCGTGAATTTTAGCGGTCACTTACCTCGTTTTCCGTCGACGACGACGTACCTCCGGCGTCCCCCGCATCTCCGGCCTGCCATCCGGTCTCCCCCGGCGAGCCAGTACGACTCCACATTTTTTACACCGAGATTATCTCAATTTTAGCAAAAGGGCATAATGGTCAAATCATAACATATTTGTGGGCTTTATATGGTAAATTGCGGGCGATGTTTAGCGTTTCACTATTTTTATCCTAAGCCTAATCCATTTAATTCTAGCCCAAATGCTAATCCAAGCCCTATTGGAATAATCTTGACTTTGAAAACGAATGAAATCGGCCACTAAATAGTTCAAATTTCATTAGAAACTGGATAATAACCTTTTTTTTTTTTTTTGAGGGGAAAACTGGATAATAACCTAATTAGCAAGGATCTTTCTATAAGTTTTTTTGATTGTCAGACCACGACAAAACTGTAAGACATCAAGAATGTAGAGTATGTGCATGATTGCACTCTTGGCTGTTAATATATTGGATTAATTTGCTTATATTTTTTACAAAATTTAGTAATTTACTCGGCTCGTTTTCTTTTTAGGCAATATATATGACTTTAATTACTTTTTTTTTTTTTTTTTGAAAGGATGACTTTAATTACCTTGGTAATCAATAGCCTAATTATTTATAAAAAATAAGTTTAATAATGTATATTGGAAAAGATATCAGAGTATAGAAACTCTTATATTCTTGTCAAAAGTATGGAAGCATCTATTAAGGGAAGGTTAAATCCAAATAAGGTGTTTTGACTCTGGGGTGGTAAAATATAGTTTTTCCAGTTTTCTTTATACAATTAAAATTTTAATTCTTATCCATTTTCTATTTATAATTTATCGCTGTCATCTTTATTTTATTGTTCGAAAGGTTGAGCCATATTATTGCCTTAAAATAGAGTTGAGTACCAAATTATGAAAATGGAAGTATGGAAACCACGATCTTTTTTAAATTTTTTTTTTGGACGAAGTGGAAACCACGTTTGATAAATATGGTTGTTCCACAAATTTGTTATCCTTCCAACAAAACCCCTTAGCTACCTTTCTATATATAAATGTGATTGTTCCAACTCATGCAAGTTTACATAACTAAGCATATACAACAAATTAACAAAATGAGTCAAGCGACAAAATAAGGTGGTGTTCGTAGCCATGGCAATGCTTCTCATGGCCTTTGTCGCGGTCTCAGCCACCCGTCCTTTAGTGGCCGACGAAACACCAGCACCCGGTACTCATAGAAAACTTGCTTTACTTTTCCTGCACTTCCATGATAATTTTGTTGCTCCAGGGGGACATTAAGGTTATACCTAAACCAACACCAAATTCATAATATAATTTTTATTATTCAGATATCGTCAATCAAGGATCATTTGCTGTAGCTGTAGTTCTAGACATGTAATATTCATTCTCTTTTCATTTGCCTCCAATAATTGATTTTTAATGTTTATTCATCTTATATGTTGTATTTATATATATAATTTTTTTATTGAGGAAATATATTATGTTAACTTTATTTGATGATGTACAATTAAAGCATAGGAGAATTTAGATCGATTTATTTATCGTTATAAATAAATATTTATAAATCGACCGGTACTTCATCACATACACATGTCTAATACGAACAACCTCCTAGCTCGAGTGTTATTTATAGTGTAGAGAGGCACAAAGGCATGACATAAACTATACTTAATCTTGTTTATGCTAAATGTTGCACTCGTGATTGGTTGTAATTTATAAAGTATAAAACATATTTCTTGACCTCAACCATCAGTTTAAACTTTTAGTTGAGTTGGTTCCTTAACATGGTATCAGAGCTAGTGTGACACAAAAGTCACGGGTCCAAGTCCCATTCATCCCTCCTTTTGCATTTACATTTCAAGCCCAAAGGTCCCTCATGTGAGGGTGCGTGATAGAGTATAAAACATATTCGATAGATAGAAGAATAACCAAGTTCAAACACTAAAGAGACTATTAAAATCTGTTGAACGCCATTAAAATGGAGCTAAGAACACAACTTGAAGGAACGAAGAAGGAACTTCTACATTGAAAACCTGAGAAAAATACAAATAGAGTTTTGGAGTAATTAGATGAATCCCGTGCGATGCACGGTTTGTTAGTATTTTCTAAAAAAATATTTTCATATTTATGTGATTAAATTGTTATTATATTAGTTTAAAATATTAGATAGAATTCCTAATCTCTAAAGATAATATTTTGTAGGAAAATTTGTCTAAAAGGTACTTATATGTGTACCTTTTTGTGAAAAAGGGCCTTATATGTTCAAAGTGGTGAAAAAGGTCATTATAAGTTACTTTTGTTGTGAGGAGAGACCTTGACATCGGAATATGACCGCTGACTTTACTTTTCCGGCATTGACCATCATGTAATATGCGCGTGATGTTTTAAAAATGCCTTTTCCTACTTTTTTTTCTCTTGATTTTAAGGAAAGAGAAGGGATTTCAAGAGAAAACTTGGGGATAGTAAGAGAGAAAATGTGAAAACGTGGGAAAAAATGAACGAAAGGGCCTTTTTAAAACATCACGTGCCACGTGAGTGATGGTTAACACCGGAAAAGTAAAGTCAATGGCCATATTCTGATGTCAAGGTCCCTACTCACAACAAAAGTGACTTATAAGGCCTTTTTTCACCACTTTGAACATATAAGGTCCTTTTTTCACAAAAAAATGAACATATAAGTACCTTTATAACAAATTTATCTATTTTGTATTTAATTATTATAAACTTTAAAATCTCATTCGTCAATTTTGCTTTAGTGACATTTGAATTATTTAATTGTAAAAGAAATTAATAATCTCTTATTTAATTGGCTACAACTTAAATTTATAATCCTACATGGCTCGCTAATAAAATTAAATCCGACGTGGCTCTTCAAAAACTTGGGAAAAAAAACTTGCGATGCACGGTTTGTTAGTGTTTTTTTTTTTTTTAAAAAAAAAATATTTTTCATATTTATGTGATTAAAATTGTTATTATATTAGTTTTAAAATATTAGATAAAATTCCTAACCTCAAAAGATAATATTTTGTATTTAATTAATTTAAACTTTAAAATCTCATTCGCCAATTTTGCTTACGTGGCATTTGAATTATTTAATTGTAAGAAAAATTAATAATCTCTTATTTAATTGGCTACCACTTAAATTTATAATTCTACATAGCGCGCTAAGAAAATTAAATCTTACGTGGCTCTCTAAAAACTCGGGGAAAAATTCGCCTTTAAATATATATATTAGATTATTCTGAATGAATTTATTACAATGGGTATTTCCCCATTAACTTTTACCAAGGCTTTTGGTGCCCAATTCTTGAGCCCACAATCTCATTGCAAACCCATTTCGAGGCCCATGATACCGATATCATTTTAGCTAGCTTACCCAAAACGAGTACCACTTGAAATAGTCTCGCTCTGGGGTTAGGGTTTCCTCTCAACAGGGGTCTGAGTGGGTTTTCTCTTGCTTGTTCAAGCGTTTTCTCCCTCTCCGGCGGGGTTTCTACGGTGGCTATGGAAGATGATATTGTTGTGAAGTGTTCGAAACTTAACATAATGGCAGAAGAGGATGAAATTGCGAATTTGGGCGAGAACATTAACGAGGATCAAGAAAGCAAATTAGCCTTATCAGTGGTTGGAAAAATCTTAACTATGCGATCGTATAATTTCGAGGCGATGCAAAGAACATTGAAACAGGTCTGGTCGCTGAAACGTGAGGTACTCTTCCGTAAGATAGAAAATAATTTATTTGTGATTCAGTTTTTCCATTGGCGGGATAAGGAAAAAGTTCTAGATGGGGCTCCTTGGAACTTTGATAACCAATTATTGTTGTTTAAAGACATTCAAGTTGGCGAACAACCTGAATCGATTGAACTGAAATTTTGCCCGTTCTGGGTTTGGATTTACAACCTTCCCCTTGATAGTAGAACGAATGATGATGTGAAAATGATTGCTAACAAAATTGGCTTTGTTATGGAGGTGGAGGATGGCGTGTTAGGATGGGACAAATCTAGGAGGGTTCGAGTTATGGTTGATACTTCTAAGCCTTTGCGTAGACTACAAAAAATCAGAAACAAGAGGGGAGACGTTTCTACCATTCAGTTTAAGTATGAGCGTCTGTCTTCTTTTTGCTTTATGTGTGGCATTCTTGGCCACACTAAGAAGGACTGTCCGAATATAGCAGAAGATGAGGAGCCTGAAGAGAAACAATGGGGCCTATGGCTGAGAGCGTCTCCTAGGAAGGGTAGAGCAAAGATGGTGGAGGAGATGGGAAAGCTTATGTCGAATAAAAAATCGCTTGTTTTTACTCAGAAGCCTACAAATTCAGCATCTACTACCACTATAACTGATGTTCGAAGGGATGATTTGGTCTTGGTGGATAGTCAGAGTGTTAAGTCTGACCTGGCGTGTGCAAATATGAAAGAGGGAATAGGCTTGAGTTTAGAACAGAACGTTGGGAGGAGTGATGCTCAATGCTTGAAGTTGGTAAATGTTGGTGGTGAAGGGGTGTCTGGGAGTGATGGTGAGGGGAGATTAGTAGAATTAAATAAGGCAGGAAGTAGTAAAGGGGTGGGGTCTGCTATGAGTAGGAATATTAGTAGTCAGAAGGAGGAGGGGGAATGTTTTGCTAATATTTTTAATAGCTCTCATAGTGGGGAAGGAACAAATGTGGAGGTAGGAAGTGGGGTAGTGCCTTTTGTTTTTGAGGCAGGTGTTATTAATAACTCTACTAAGGGGAGGAACAAAAAATTTAAAAAAATTAGTAGGGAGAGGGAGCAGTTTGATGAGTATATGGAGCCAGTAGAGGATGGAATATTGGGCAAGAGAGGGAGAAATACTCCTGACCAAATGGATGGTAGTGTTGACGGAGCAAAGAAGATGGTGATGGTTGATGAAATTTCTGGATTGCGAGTGGCGGCGGCTGTCGAGAAGCAGCCCCGCCAAGCTCAATGAGTACCTTGAGTTTAAACTGTAGAGGGTTAGGCAATCCCTCTGTAGTTAGTGGTCTTCGGGATCTTATCCGGAGAGAGGCCCCGTCTCTGATTTTTTTGTCGGAGACTAGTTGAGTAGTACGGAGTTTGATAAAATTAGAGTAAAGCTAGGGGAGTTTAATGGTGTCTCAGTTGATTCTATGGGTCGTTCTGGAGGCCTAGCATTGTTGTGGAGGAAGGGTTTGGATGTTGCTCTCCGTACTATGTCAGTGCATCATATTGATGTTGAGATTCATGTTGGTGGTGATGATACATGGAGGCTTACTGGATTTTATGGCTGGCCAGAGGTTGCTAATAGACATCTTTCTTGGAGCTTGCTCACTGACTTAGCCTCTCAATCTGATTTACCTTGGGCATGTATTGGTGATTTTAATGAGATTTTGTTTGACTCTGAGAAGCAGGGTGGGGATGATCGTGCTGAGTGGCAAATGAATAATTTAGAGATGCTGTTAGTACATGTGCTCTTCGTAATGTACCTTTTTCAAGATATGCTTTCACTTATGATAATGGTAGAGAGAGTGTGCATAATACTCAATGTCGTCTTGATCGGGCTTTAGCAACGGAACCTTGGATGTTGAAATTTCCGGAGGCGAATTTAGTGCACCTTAATAGAGAGTGGTCGGATCATGCCCCTATTAAGCTTGTTTTGGAGTCACATAGGAACGAGAGGTTGGGCGATAAACCCTTTCGTTTTGAGCTGGCTTGGCAAATGCATGAGGGGTGTGAAGGAGTTGTGGAAAATGCGTGGAGTAGTGGGGCGTGCTTAGAGCACAAACTGGCTGCGTGTACTTCTGAGCTGAAGGAATGGAGTGTGAACAAGTTTGGGTCTGTTTTTCGTGAGCTTAAAAAAAAGAGAGCAAGGCTTAAAAATTTGAATAAGGGCGGACTCACTGGTGCTCAACTGGACAGGAGGCGAGCACTCATTAGAGACATAGCAGGACTTGTTCAACATGAGGAAATTTTGTGGAAGCAGAGGTCTCGAGTTTTATGGCTTACGGAGGGTGATAGGAACTCAAAATTTTTTCATCAGAGAGCTTCAAGTAGAAAAAGGCGTAACACTATCCAGAAATTAATTGACGATGATGGTGAAATTTGTGCGGGTGATGAGAAAGTGGGTAGTGTCGCTGTTGCCTATTTTCGTCAATTATTTACTTCTTCTAATCCCCCTTTAATTGAGCAGGCTTTACATTCTTTCCAAGCTAGAGTTACGTCTGATATGAACTTAGCTCTGCAAGCCGAATACACTTGTGATGAAGTTAAGTATGCCTTGAGCCAAATGCACCTAATTAAAGCTCCGGGCCCGGATGGTATGTGCCCCTTGTTCTTTCAATCTTATTGGCACATTGTTGGTCCGTCGGTCTCTAGTTGTGTGTTGTCTAATTTGCGGGGTGCTCCTATCCCTCATTTCTTGAATCGTACTTACATTGCCCTTATTCCGAAAAAAGATAATGTTGATCGTATGGTTGATTTTAGACCAATTTCTTTATGCAATGTGGTGTATAAACTGGTTTCGAAAGTGCTAGCGAATCGTTTGAAAATTTTTCTTGATAAGATTATATCTGTTAATCAGAGTGCTTTTACTCCGGGGCGTTTGATAACGGATAATATTCTGGTTGCTTTCGAATTATTTCACTATATGAAGAATTTGCCGAATAAGGGTGGGTGTATGGCTATGAAGTTAGATATGTCGAAAGCGTACAATAGAATTGAGTGGGATTTTCTTGAGACTGTCTTGGAAAAGTTTGGCTTTGATCAGAGTTGGAGGAGTAATGTGATGAATTGTGCGAGATCGGTTTCTTTTTCTGTGCTTGTGAATGGCCGGCCTACGAATGAGTTTTCTCCGTGAAGGGGTATTAGACAGGGTGACCCGATATCTCCATATTTGTTCATTTTGTGTGCTGAGATCTTTTCTCATCTTCTTAGGGAGGCAGAGGAGAGCGGCAGTCTTAGGGGAGTTCGGATTGCCCCTTCTTGCCCGTCTATTAGCCATTTGCTGTTTGCAGATGATTGTATTATTTTTTCTAAAGCAGCGATGGGAGATGCGGAGGTTATTCAAGATGTGCTTAATACGTATGAGTTGTCGTCAGGTCAAAAAATTAATTTTGACAAAACAACTACTTCTTTTAGTAAAGGTGTCTTGGAGTCGAAGCGCACGGAGCTTGCTAGTATGCTTGGGGTTCGTATTGTTGATATCCATGATCGTTATTTGGGCCTTCCTACTGTGGTGGGGAGATCTAAGAAGGTGATTACTAGAGGTGTCAAGGAGAAGCTTTGGAAAAAGCTCCAAGGGTGGAAGGGGATGGTACTTTCTAAGGCGGGTAGAGAGATTATGATAAAGGCAGTGGCCCAATCTCTCCCTACCTACGCGATGAGTGTTTTCAAGTTTCCATCGTCTTTTTGTGATGAATTACGATCTTTGGTGTCACAGTTTTGGTGGGGGCAAAAACAAGGGGAGCGCAAGATACATTGGTTGGCTTAGAAGAAGCTATGTAAATCCAAGAATGAGGGTGGTCTTGGGTTTAGGGATTTCAAGCTATTTAATTGGGCTCTATTGGGAAAACAAGCATGGAGATTGCTGTTGAAACCGGGCAGCCTGTTGGAGAGAGTGCTTAAAAGGCGGTATTATCCTAATTCCTCTTTTCTTGAAGCTGATGTTGGAACTAATCCAAGTTATACTTGGAGAGGGATAGCGGAGGCTAGATGGGTTGTTCGAAGGGGAATGAGATGGAGGATTGGCAATGGTGAGTCTGTACGGGTTTGGGGAGATCCTTGGATGCCAGGTACTCAATCTCATTTAGTACTTTCTCCTCAATCAGGTGATTTTAGTGCTGATATGCGGGTCAGTGAATTGTTTTTGCCTGGCTCTGCTTGCTGGAATTTTGATAAGGTGCAGCAGGTCTTTTTACCCTTTGAGTATGATCGAATTGTTAGCATTCCATTGAGCTCAAGGTTGCCAGAAGATAGTATTTGCTGGGATTTAGAGAAGAGTGGGGAGTACACTCTGTGAAATCAGCTTATAAAGCAATTTTTGACGATAATTAGAGGAGTGAAGAGACTGCTACTTCGGCTCATGCCCACTCAATTTGGAAGAGAATTTGGCAGCTTCAAGCCCTTCCTCGGGTCAAGGTGTTTGCTTGGAGGGCTTGCCAAAATGCGCTTCCTACTCGCCGTAACATTAGCTTTCGGATAAAGGGCTATGATTTGGAATGCTGCATATGTGAGCGAGATTTTGAGACAACAATCCACGCCCTTAGGGACTGTAAACTGGCTCGTGATGTCTGCAAAAACAGCAGGTTTGCTCATGTTGCTTTTTCACGAACTAGTAATGTGGTTGATTGGTGGGACGGATGTTTGGGTGAGTTTGATGATGATGATGCTGCTAGCATCATTACATTGTGCTGGGCTATATGGGGTGCCCGTAATTCATGGATTATGGAAGGGGTTGTTCCCATTCAGAGAATGTTGTTAGCAATGCGGAGAAGACTAACTGCGAGTTTGCTGATGCGATGCCTAAGAGTGATTCTGCGGCTGCTGGGGTTCCTTTACCTGATACGTGGTCTCCTCCCGCTGCTAGCTGGTGCAAGGTGAATGTAGATGCGGGTGTTGTGGGCGCTATGGGTACGGGGTTGGGTGCCGTTCTCAGGGATGAATATGGGGCTGTTCGAGTGTGTGGTGTTGCTCAATCACTTGATAGGTGGGATACGACTGTGGCAGAGGCAAAGTCCATGCTCTTTGGGATGCAATTGGCGAGGGATGCAGGGGTAAGCAGATTGGTGGTGGAAAGTGATTGTTTACAAATTGTTCAAGCTCTTAAGAATAAAGCAGGAGGGTCTAGTTCTCTTTCTTAGATTTTAGATGATATTTTGCTTTATAGTTCTTACTTTTCTTGTGTTAGTTTGTCCTTTGTGAAGAGGGGAGGGAACAAAGTAGCTCATGATTTGGCTCATCTTCAACCTTGGGAGGATGGTCATCGTGTGTGGCTTGATGATTTCCCGTCTCATGTAATTGAACTTGCTACGGCTGATTTGGTTATTTAAGTTTGCCCTTTGGGGTTGTTTCAAAAAAAAAAAAAAACGAGTACCACTTGGTTAAAATCTCTCCTTTATGCTATTGTAAATCGAAAGAGATTTTTGGACAGTGATTGACACCCACTTCGGGATCAAAATGCCCACGAACTTGTTCTTCAGTTAGAGGCCAAAGTTTATAAAAATATTCAAGGGAGTCAACCTGATCTTACCAAATTACCCATGCCTACACGTACTCTTTCCAACCCATTTACCGTATTCATCACTACCAAAATCAATGAAAATCTCCGACTCCAAAATTATTTATGTATGTCGAAATCTTTTGGATACTTTCGTTTCATCAAGACATTTTTACCGCCAACTTAAGGTAAATATGGGCTTAAAGCATTATTTTTACAATCTTTTAAAGGTAAATATGGGTTTTAATCATCTTTTTTGTCAGCTAAAGGTGATTTAAGGTTTTTTTCTATTTTTACCGCCAGTTTAAGGTAAATATGATAGAGGAAGATTTTAGTATGTTTCGTGAGGGGAAATTCCCATATGGCCCTTATGAAGATCATGTACTTTTTTTTTAAGACGGTGATGATCATGTACTTGGGTATTGGAAGGAAATCATACAAAATCCAAACAAGGTGTTGTTCATGGAATATGAAGGGCTAAAGGAGGATACGAAAGCCAATGTGAAAAAGTTGGCGGAGTTCGTGGGTTACTCGTTTTCGAAAGAGGAGGAAAACAATGGTATCATAGATGATATAATCAAACTTTGTAGCCTTGAAAGTTTGAAGGAAATGGAAGTCAATAAGAGTGGTAATTTTTATGGGTTTTTCGAGAACAAAGCTTTGTTTAGAATAGGGAAGGTAGGAGATTGGACTAAGGGTCTGTTCACATTTACTTAATTTCAGTTCAATTCAGTTCAGTTCAGCTCCAATTAGTTCAGTTCATCTCCTAATTTTCCTCTCTTATACAATATTTATTTCAGTTCAGTTAAGCTCCAATTAGTTCAGTTCAGTTCAGCTCATTCTAGTAAATATGAACAGACTCTAATTATTTGAGCCCTTCAATTGTTAAGAGTCCCCTTAGTAAGCAGGATGAAGGATTTATTCATTAAATTGTAAAGTTTCCATTTTTTAGATTGTTTATACTTTATAGTGCTAATAATTGGTTATTAATTATTTGAATTTATTTGTTTAGCTCTCCTACTTCAACAATAAATCACATGCACATAAGGATTTTTTTTCTTTGATTTTTATTTTCTTAATGGTTTATATATAATTTTTTTTTATTACCATTTTAATTTATGAGACGAAAAAAGTAAAAGTGGGAAAAATGAACGAAAAAGATAGGAAGGAGTATGTTGGGCTATATATATCTATATAGTAGTGTTTTATGTAATTAAGCCTTAATTGGGCTTTAGGTTACTTAAGATTGTACTATATATACTGTGTTAATATGCAAAACAAAGTAAAAAAATACATTTACATAAATCTTAAAATGGTATTAGAGCCCTAGCAGCCTAGTAAACCCTTACCTCCTCGATTTTTTTTCTTCACGAATTGCTTCATGAACATCACCAGTGTGTGTGTTCTTAGCACAATTCATGCAAATGCCACGGCAGGAACACTGGGATGATGTCATTCGAGTCGTGCACTACTTGAAAGGGAGTCCAGGTCAAGGTATAATACTTCGGGCGGATGGTTCACTAACCTTGTCTGGTTGGTGTGGTTCGGATTTGGCTAGTTGCCCTTTAACTAGGCGATCTGTCACTAGTTGGCTTGTGTTCCTTGGTTGTTCTCCTATGTCTTGGAAAACCAAGAAACAACATATTGTATCTAAATCGTCCGCATATATATAGGTCGAATATAGGTCTATGGATGACATAACTTCGGAGTTGAAATTGGTTGAAAGCACTTCTTGGGAGTTTGGGCGTGGCGCATCCACGTGCGATGGATTTATTCTGTGACAGTAAGTCGGCTCTTCATATTGCTCAAAATCCCGTGTTCCATGAACGTACTGAACATATTGAAATTGCTTGTCATTATGTTAGGGATGCTATTCAGTAGGGTATTATATCTCCTAGTCATGTTTCGACGGGTGAGCAACTAGCTGATATTTTTACCAAGGCTTTAGGCAAGCGGAAATTTCTGTACCTTTTTCGCAAGTTGCGCATTTCTGATCTCCATGCTTCAATTTGAGGGGGGTGTTGGGCTATATGTATCTATATAGTAGTGTTTTATGTAATGAAGTCTTAATTGGGCTATAGGTTACTTTAGATTACTCTATATATACTGTGTTAATATGCAATACAAAGTAAGGAAATACATTTACATAAATCTTGACAGAGTAGTGCACGAAGGTTAATGAGTTTATTTATTTATCTTACAAGTTTATAAATTTTGATTTCTCAATTGACTTTGCCTCTACAATGAACAATGAGACATACTTCGTAGCTAATTTTATCTATTAATGAACAATGAGACAATGATCTATTAATCTATTTCACTAAATCATACTTCGTAGCTAATACATAAAGTAATATGATTAGTCAGACCAATGAATAAATAAACAATAATATTTGACATTTTAATTGTTCACCTAGTTTCGCGATATGTAGACACTTAATTATGTCTCCTTGATCCGAACCCGGTGATGGGTGAGGTATTAAGGTTGCGTATCATATTAAAAAATTGCTTGAGATTTTTTTATTTATAGCCCATTCTAATTTGGAAAATTTGTTAGAAAAAACCTTTTAAGTGCCTCATTTTGCAAGAAAAAACCTTTTAAAAGGATTTTTGTTTTAAAAAACCTCCACGATCACTTTTTTTGTTAGATGAAACCTCCCTTTGCTTTTCCGGCATTGATCGAGGGTTTCAGGCGTTGACCCCTTATTTTATCTACATACACTCAAGTAAGTTTATATTTGTACTCCATCCTTCTATCTTCCCTCTTAACACTACAAGAAAAAGGTTAAATACCGACGGAAATTTTCCCTTGCAAAAAGGTCAATTTCCGCCGCAAACAGCATTTCCGACGGAATTACGTCGTAATGTTCCGTCGCAAAACCTTTCGTAGGAAAAAAAAGAATTTCCGAGGGAAATTCTATCGGAAATGTCTTTTACGACGGAAATACCGACGGAATATCTTCCGTCGCAAGAAAATCTGACTTTCAAGTATCATCCGTCGCAGATTTACGACGGAAAATTCCGTCGCTGAATAATCACTTACGACAGAAAAATCCCTCGCAAAAGTTCAGAATTTGCGACGGAATTGTATTTCGTCGGACGTTTGCGACGGAAAATTCCCTTGCTAAAATATTATTTGCGACCGAAAAATCCCTTGCTAAAATATTATTTGCGACAGAAAAATCCCTTGCAAAAAGATTATCTGCGACGGAAAAATCCCTCGCAATATTCCGACGGAATTTAAATCCCTTGCAAACTTTCAACTTTTGCGAGGGAAGTTTCCGTTGTTAAGGATTCTGTCAGCGACGGAATGTTCTTCATTTTCCCGTCGCAAATCAATTCCGACAAATTAAATATTAATTATTTCCGTCGCATAATATAATTCACAAAGCCAAAATTCTAGTTGTCCAACATTAATAACCTATGTTCCTGCACCTAATACCTGTGAAAATTAAAATCATAAACCAATTTCGGAAATATAAATATATATTTCTACAAAAGCTATTCTGAAGTTAAACATATCCAAAAGCTACGTAATATATAATAATTCTACAAAAGCGGGAAAATCATCAAACGCTACATAAATTCTAATTAACTACTTGTCCGTACTACATAAACCTAAGCTAGGCTAAAATACTGCAGGGGTACCCTGGCTTGCTCCTCCACTACCCGGGTCATCCCTAGGGTCTCGTCACTGAGGCTGAATCCTGGAACATGTGTCGTTGCCAAATCGTCTCATGAAGTCATTCCACCTCTCCTCGGCTCTCCTTTCCATTTGGGCTACTTCAGCTTGAATTTGAGCTTGCATCTCAACTTCCATTTCACTCCGAAGTTCACTTCGTATTTCACTCTGTAGTTCATTGCGGATCTCACTACGAAGAGCCTCCACCCTATGGTCCATCTGGTCCTGCATCTGAAAAACAACAGACGGTGTGTACTGTTGTGAAGACCTAGAACCTCGACCCGTCCGGTTGCCAAAGTACAGCTCTGCACTTTGGCCAAGTCCCCTCACTCGACCCTTCTTGTTGCGACCACCCACACTCTCCCAATACAACTCATTAGGACTCTTTTTAATCCCTTGAGTGGTGGCTTCTTCAACATTCTTCTGGTAGTTCTCCTACAAGAAAGACATTATACAATAATATATAGTTTAAACAATTAACCAACAACATAAGTTACAAGTAAAGCAAATAAACATATAAGTGAAGACTTGAAATCACATAAAAGTAGCAAATTTATAAGTTTATGGGTCCATATTCTCAAAATGAAGCCATTTCAAGCCAAATTGGATTCTTACATGCCTATTTTATTTATTTCTTAACTTTTGAACTCATTCTTTCTCAAACCATCCCATATTTACATATTTATAAGAGTTTATGACTTGAAATCACGTAAAAGACGCAATTTTACTAAGTTTATGGGTCCATATCCTCAAAATGAAGCCATTTCAAGCCAAAATGGGTTCTTACATGCCTATTTTCTTTATTTCTTAACTTTTAAACTCATTCTTTCTCAAACCATCCCATATTTACTCTCACTAGAGAATGTATGCCAGGTTATCAATTCTATGGAAAATCCGGCAGCATTTCCCTTATGTTCTCCAAGTACACGATGTAGGCTATTAGATAACCCGTCATATGTACCCAGAGAACATTTTAGAGAAATGATAAGCCAGGATATTCCCTAGAATCAATAACAAGGCATACATTCACCACCTAAGTGAGAATAAACGTCCAAGGACAGTCCCAACTGGGGACTATCCAAGACATACTCCTAATGAGTATACCTTGAACAAGTATCTAGGCAAATGATGATGCAAATGATTCATTCATAAATATATCAAGTAAATATAACATACTCATTTAAAAATATGCCAAGCAAATTACATAACACAATCATTATAAGTAAACCAAATATATCATAATCATAATTAAATTGATATAATTAAACAATCATATATAAACAACTAATATTCGTAATTAAATTGATATAAACAATTAAATAGTAATCATTACATTTAAAATTATATAAAACAAATATTTTTTACTAAATTAACTAACATGCATTAAATTAAACTAACATACATTATATTAAACTAAACAAAACTAACATACATTATTAAATAATAATAAATTAAACTAAACTAACATACATTATTATAATAAACTAAATCAATGTAAACTAACATATCATGCGGTACATTATTATAATAAAATATCAACCTAAACTAACATATCATGTCATACATTATTATACTAAACCAAACAAAATTAACATGTCATGTCTTACATTATTATAAAAAAACCAAACCAAATTAAACTTAACTAACATATCAACCATTATTATTTATTATAATAAAAACAAAGCAAACTAAACTAACATTTATCTAAGTCACTAACATGCCAAGTATAAACTAAAATAACAATTTTAGAAATTAGAATGTCACGAACCTATAGATCTGCACTTTTTATTGAGATTCAAAGCAAGGCAAAGATACAAATCCTACAAATAATAACAATCAAACATTATTTAAGGTGTAAAATGTCAATTTTTATTTAAAAAAAATGAAAAAGGTCAAATTGTGTTCAATAATTTACAAGCGGGAGGATGAAGGTGGTGGTGGTTCTGGTAGGAGGCGGAACGGTGGAGGAACCTGAAACAAAAGGGGTGTTGGTGGTGGTTAGGGTTAAATCAAAAAAATAAAAATTAAAACATAAAAATAAAAAAAATTATAAAAATACCTCACCGGCGCTGCAGCCGGAATTCTTGGAATGCCGCCGGCCGGGTAGGTGTGACAGCGGCTGCTACAAGCCGGTGGTGGATGTTCACAAGCCCCGGTGGTTAGTGGTGGCCTTTTGCGAATTTAAAAAAAAAAATAAAAAAAACCTAACAGCGACTTACCGTCGGGGAGAACAGCGGCAGCGGGATCCGGTGGTCGCTCAGGCGGAGGCGGCGTCCTCTCCTCTTTCTCTTTCTTTCTCTCTCTTTCTCCCTTTCTTTCTTTCTTTCTTTCTTTCTTTCTTTCTCTCTCTTCCCCCGTTTTTTTCCTTGTTCTTTCTGGTTTACAAACCTAATATCTAGTTCAAATTTTTGCGACGGAATTTATTTCTGTCGGTAAATTTTTTCCGACGGAAAATTCCGTCGCAAATAATTTTGCTACGGAATTTTCTGTCGGAAATATAATTTTCAGACAGAAATAAATTCCGTCGCAAATTTAGCAAGGAAATTTCCGTCGCAAATCATATTTTCCGACGCATTTTAGCAACAAACTTAATTCCTTCGTTGAAATTAAAGTTTGCGACGGAAAAATAGGTCCGTCGTAAAAATTCCGTCGGTATTAAGCCGTTTTCTAGTAGTGTATTTTCCTCCAAAGTAAATTCCCTATCTTCTCTCTCCTTTACTTCCATGAAGGCTTTGCACTTCAATCATATTTGGGCTCTTTCTCTCTCTCTCTCTCTCCCCCTCCTTCCTCTGGTGCACAAGCAACACTAATCTAAAGTTAGTGTAAATTCATTAAATTATTGTTGTAAATAGTATTATAAATGTTTTTTTTACTCACCTTTCTACTTTAAGGAGGGACAAGAGGGTCGATTTCGTGGTTGTAGAATTTGCAAGACACTCTCTTTTTGGATTTTAACGAGCCCATGAAGTTCTCTTTAAATTTCACACCCACAATTCACCATAAATTATGCAAAATTAGACAAAAATTAAGGAATTAGAGGGATGAAGAAAGAGATTTGACCACTACAATGGTGGAAGAAAGAGTATTGGCTACTAGAATGGTGGAAGAAAGAGAATTGAACCCTAATTTACCTTTTCAATTGAATGAGTTGGGTAGTTTTTCCCTAATTCATCGTTCAATGTATGTAGCATATATACCCTAACAAGATAAAGAGGAAATTGAGGAGCCAAAAAAAAGGAAAAATTACCCTAAATTTGGCTACAAGTAGAGAAAATAAAGGGTTAATGCCTGAAACCCTTAGTCAATGCCGGAAAAGGGAGCAAAGGTTTCATCTAACAAAAAAATTGATCGTGGAGGTTTTTTTTAAACAAAAATCATTTTAAAAGGTTTTTTTCTTGCAAAATGAGACATTTAAAAGGTTTTTTCTGACAAATTTTCCTTCTAATTTTATCTTAAACCATTTCGTTTCAGGCCCAAATCTTTTTTCAACCTTTTTCTTATTTTTATTCTAAGCCCAATCCATTTATTTCTAACCCAAAAGCCAATCCAAGCCCTTTTGGAATAATCTTGACTTGAAAACGCATGAAATCGGCCATATATATTAAGCTCGAAATCAAGGATTGACATCATTCGTTGTGCCATATATTTTTTTTTGGTGCTTAGAGAGCCACAAGGACGGGGGGGGGGGGTGAGAATCGATCCCATGATCTCCTGGAACCGAGAGGAAGCTCTAACTACTTGAGCTATTCCTCACTCTCATTCGTTGTGCCATATATATTATTGCTTCAAAATCATTTTAAGTATCAAATAACACACTAATCGGAAATCACCTCTTACTTAATGTAACACATAAATACATTTGGATTAGAGGTGATCATTATGGGCGGGTTTTGGGCTAAATTTTTTGGCCCGAAATCAGGACGGGCTCGGCCCGACTTGAATTTTTTTGGGCGGGTTTGGGAATGCGTTTTTAGGCATGTTTAGTTGATTTTTTAGGGCTGACCTAAAAAGCCCGACCATTTTGGATGGGTTTGGGCACAACCCGAAGCTTAGCCCAGCCCGACACTACTCGTCCCGAAAAGTAGGCTTATTTTTTTTAGCTTCGGCCCGGCCCGCCCAATGATCACCTCTAATTTGGATATTATAGGGTTACAATCGTCAAAGTGGACTATTTTGATCGTGAATTAGAATTTCATCTTAATCCCATTGTCCCTCCAATGGATCTATGGCATTATCACCAATAATAATCTCCTTCACGACATCTTAGCTAATTAATTACTAAAATTTGCTAATTGAGGTTTTTGGTGGTGAATTGTTTCAAAGATCTTATTCCACCAAACAAAGTAAGAGGTTTTTCAATAGCTTATCCAAGTATTTTGAGGTGAAATAACGACAATTATACCCTCATTAATTCTAAAACCCTACCACATTAAAATATAACAAAGTCATTATTGGTCATTTTGTATTCCTTAAAATAGAGTTGAGTACCAAATTATGAAAGTGGAAGTGTGGAAACCACGTTCATTTTTCGAGTTTTGACGAAGTGTGGAAACCACGTTCGTATGATAAATTAAATAAGGTTGTTCCATGAATTTGTTATCCATCCAAAAATCTACCGATGTATCTATAAGTATGGTTGTTCCAACTCAACTTTACATAACTAAGCATATACACAACAAATTAACAAAATGAGTAAAGTGACAAAGTATCTTACTAATAAGGTGGTGTTCGTAGCCATGGCAATGCTTCTCATGGCCTTTGTCGCGGTCTCAGCCACCCGTCCTTTAGTGGCCGACGAAATACCAGCACCCGGTACTCATAGAAAACTTGTTTTACTTTTCGTGCGCTTCCATAGAAAACTTGTTGAAGCTTCTGGTTATGTGTATGCTGATGATACTTATGATGCTCCAGGGGGATATTAAGGTTATACCTAAACCAACACCAAATTCATCATAGTATAATTCTTATTATTCAGATATCGTTAATCAAGGATCATTTTCTGTAGCTGTAGTTCCAGACATATGAGATATGACCTTGTTAGTATTTATTGTTGCCTTGATTGATTCTCTTTAATTTATTTACCATTACTTGTTTTTTGTACCTGCTGGCTTTATTCTCTTTTAATTTAATTTGACTCCAAATGTAATTGATTATTACAATATTGTTTATCCATCTTATATGTTATATTTATATACAAAGCATAGGAGTATTTTGATCGGCTTTATCGTTACAAATAAGTATCTGTAAATTAATTTGTACTTCGCCACGCATGCCTGACACGAAACAACCTCCTAACTCGAGTGTTTTTAAGTGTAGAGAGAGCCCAAGGGCATGTTATAAGCAATACTTAATCTTTTTTTTTTATGATGAACGTCACACTCGTGATTGGTTGTAATTGATAGAGTATAAAACATATTTTTAAGCCTCAACTATTAGCTGAAACTTTTGATCGGGTTAGTCCTTTAATATGGTATCAGAGCTAGCATGACACAAATCTTTTAAAGTGAAATATTTCGCATAGGGTATGCTAAAGGCCCATGCCGCATCCACTTTTCAAGTCCAAAGAACTCTCATGTAAGGGGGCGCGTCATAGAGTATAAAACATATTTCTAGGATTCAACAAAAACATACTATATCAATAATAATTGAGCAAAGTTGCGAAAACTAAAATTAAATTTTTTATGAAAGAAAAATACGAAAATAGATAGAAGGATAACTGTTAGAATATCTTCCTGTAAATATCTTGTAGATATTTTGAGTTAGTTACAGTTGTTAGAATTCTGTTTTAGCCTAACAGAATTTAGTTACGCATGTTGCGTGTTTTGTATTTGCTATTTAAACTCTCAAAAGAGCTCTATTTACTATAAGATCATAATTTCTTATAATAAGATTTCTACCTAACCTTCTCTCTTTAGATTTCTCTCCTTCAACTCTCTCTCTATTCTCTGCTCTTCTTCTTCTTTTTCTTCTTCCTGTATTTTCTGGAATCAAACTGCTGAATATTTACAGTTTGTTCATAGGGCCAGGTTTGTTGGGCCGTTTATAACTGGTTATTTGTCAAGCCACTGGTTAAGGGGCCTCTATTGGATGTTCATTCCCAAAGAGGATTTATAATGTACTTTCTAGTGTGCTCTAATTCTAAAGACACTCACAAGTGAGGGAGAGTGTTGGAACCCCAATATATCTCACTTGTGAGTGTCCCACATTAGAGAAATATCTAGGAGAGGTGGTTCCACTTTATAAGATAGAGGAGCAACTCCTACTATTGCCAATTGGTTTTAATAAGGAAGCTCCGAAGCCTTATTTGTGGACCAAACTCTCTTCTTCCATGTTCGGGTTGCCCAGACCCATTTCATATTGTCTCGAAATTTAACATTCAAACACTAAAGAGACTCTTCCAAAAAAAAAAAAAAAAAAAAGACTCATTAAGAAAAGCCACAATAATAAAGATAAGGAGTTAGGGAGCCACTGGCACCCACTAGATCTTCACAACATGAACACTATCAATGGTTTAATTAAAAAAGTTGATGGGAACAGGTCGTGAATCCATAAAGGTTGGAGTTTGGTTAGATTTGTTTCAACATCTATTTTTCATATATCATAAATTAGAAAAAATGTTTAGATAAACATGTTTAAATGAAATAAGTCATCTAATGTAAAACAGAGGAAGTTCGTCAATTGTCAGAGTATAAAGAATTACTCTCTTCGGTTTTTAATATTTGCTCCCAATCTTCATGCGCAAAGTTTTAGAAGAAATTGAAAAAGTACTCCGTAATAAAATATAGAGGTAACGAGATAGGCGGAAGAATAAAAAATTATAAAAAACAAAAGTAATTGAAAGAATTAGGTGAAAGAGTAAATAATTAAATATTTTACGAATTTTTGTATGTGGCTGGCCACGTGGTGCGCCAAGGGTTACTTGTAGGGTGTTACTGGTTTTGTCAGGGATTACTTGTAGGTGTTACTTGTATTCTGGGGTTACTTGTATGGGTGTTACTGGTTTTGGTCGGGGTTACTTATAGGGTGTTACTGGTTTTGTCAGGGGTTACTTGTAGGTATTACTTGTATTCTGGGGTTACTTATATGGGTGTTACTGGTTCTAGTCGGGGTTACTTGTAGGGTGTTACTGGTTCTAGTCAAGTGTTACTTGTATTCTAGGGTTACTTGTATGACTGTTATTGGTTTTGATTAAGGGGTTGCTTGTAGGGTGTTACTGGTGTGGTATAGGATTTTGGTCTAGATTTACTCAGAATATAAGTAACACATACAAGTAACCCCATGATACAAGTAACCCATACAAGTAACCTCATAATATAAGTAACACCCTACAAGTAACTTATACAAGTAACCCAGAATACAAGTAACCCTAAAATACAAGTAATCGCGCCGCATCATGTGACTTGTCGCACTGAAAAACCTCTGTAAATATTTATGTTTGGTCCACTAACAAATATTTAAAAACGGGGAATACTTCTTTCAAAAAATAAAATAAAATGGGAATACTAATTAGATAAAGTTCCTAAGTCGTACTTCGTAATTAATTACGTGCTCGTAGTAAATAGTACTTCGTATTAGACACAAGGGATTCGACCAAAACATGCTTCACACAAATATTAGGAATCAACACCCCATTTGCTGTCACTTCCGATTGGGATCAGCTTTATGCTCCATGAATCCATAAACCATGATTATTGCTCCATTTTACAGCCAAATTACGATAGTGGAACTGTGGAAACCACGTACATCGTTTTTTTTTTTTTTTTTTCTTTTTTTGATGGAGTGGAAACCACATTTGATGAATATATGGGATAGAGTATAAAACATATTGATGGTTGAGGTCCATGAATATATTTTATACTCTAATAATTTGCTCCATAAATATATATATATATATATATGATAGAGTATAAAACATATTGATGGTTGCTCCATTAATTTGTTATCCTATCTATTTATAAATAAGGTTGTTCAAACTCAACTTTACATAACAGATACACAACATATTAACGAAATGTGTAAAGTGACAGTGTTTTATTAATAAGGTGGTGTTCGTAGCCATGGCAATGCTTCTTATGGCCTTTGTCGCGGTCTCAGCCATCCGTCCTTTAGTGGCCGATGAATCACCAACACGCGACATTTATAGGAATCTTGTTGAAAGTTATGGTTATGCATATGTTGCTGGTAACGATTGGGACCCTGCAGAGGGTAATGGTGATTGACAATTGATCGATCTGTTGGAGCCTCTCCTATCTTCCTTATGTATGATGAAATTATGAGCTTAGTGATAGCTTCCTTTCTTTCTCTTGTATTAAATGAGCCGGTAATGTTGCCCACTTTGTCGCTAGATATAGAGTGAATTTGTATGAACCATTTCCCCAAAGTCTCCAAACTTTGGTTGAAATTGATTATGGGTACTCGTTTTTAATTAAAAACACCAATTTCATATAAGGAAAATGCTAACGAACGTCCCGGGGCATTGAATAAACTAGTTAAAAGCAGAAAGATTAAATTAAAACTAACATTAATTACACTGATCGATGCGTGATTTTAATTTGTCATGCTTTCCCAAATTAATACCAGTTTAGGTAAAATTTTAAATGCTTATCCAATGCCCCGAGGACGTTCGTTAGCAAGATCCTTCATATAATTCTTATTTTGCAGATGTCGATAATCAAGAATCATTTGTTAAGGTTGTACGACCTTGATAATATTAATTGTTGTCTTAATTGATTCTTTTTATTTTATATACCATTACTTGTTTTTTTTTCTTTTTTTTCTTTTTGTAACTGCCGGCTTTATTCACTTGTAATTGGTGACGTGAAAAACCCAACAAAAGTTATTTCACGAGTAGATATGAAAATCTCTCAAAGTTCCACCATAAACGCTAGAATTAAAAAAAATAATAAAAATCCCTTCTCCCTTCAAAAAAAAAAATAATAAAAATAATAATAATAAAAAATACAATGTTTAATTGCAAGTGCATGCTCAAGGATGGAGTAAGTTTAAAAATCGTGTATGTAGAACGAGTGTAACTTTATTTGATGAAAGTAGTTTTTGTAGGTGTGTGGTTGAAGGCCTCCTCAAAAGTAGGAGTACAGGTCTGATATTCTCGTCCTTACTTGGAATCGGTTGGTAGGTAGACTTGGTCTTAGCTTATGGCCTGTTCTCTTCAACTAATTTTCATTTCAGTTCAGTTTCTAATTTCCTTCTCTCATAAAATATTCTGTTCAGTGCAGCTCTAATCAGTTTAGTAAATCAGAATAAGCCCTTACAAAATTTCTCATAACGAATTTCAGGTCTTAAGTACCACTCCTTAAGCCAAGAGGCCCAAGATTTTAACTAATCGAGCTAGTTGATAATCTGTAATTTATAACACCTTAACCTCCTAGCTAACTAGTAATAGGGTTAGTGAAAGTTGATGAACTATAAGGAAATGATGAATTGCTCGGGCTAACACGGTTTCTAAGAGAATTTCAACAATAGGAGAAGGATGACAAAGTTCAAGCACTAATGAGACTAAGAATACTTTCCGTGAATTGCTTCCTCATTGCTCAACCATATTTATACAAATATACATCGAATCATCTAGGCATAATTCTAGGCTAATATCAAGGAAACAATATTAAACTTATCCTATAAACTAGGAAACAAACTATACACTTTGACTAAGCTAATTATTTACATAATTATCTTAACAAAAGCAACAAAGACGAAATAGATAGGGATTTAGGGAGCCATTCCCACTTGATAATCACAACATGAATTCGGTTGGAGCAGTCGTGAATCCGTGAAACACTGCATATTATGAAATGAATATTCAATGACTATATACCCTCTGTTATCTAAGCTCGAAATCAAGGATTGACGTGCGTTGTGCCATATATATTATTGCTTCAAAATCATTTTAAGTATCAAATAACACACTAATTGGAAATCACGTCTTATTTAATGTAACACATATAAATACATTTGGATTAGAGGTGATCAAAGTTAGCCCGACCCGATTATGAGCGGGTTTTGGGCAAAAAATTTTGGCCCAAAATCGGGTCGGGCCTAGCCCGGCCTGATTTTTTTGGGCGGGTTTGGAAATGCGTTTTTAGGCATGTTTAGTTGATTTTTTAGGGCTGGCCCAAAAAAGCCCAACCATTTTGGGTGGGTTTGGGCACAAAAATTCCAGCCTGAAGCTTGGCTCGACCCAACCCATCCCGAAAATAGGCTTAGTTTTTTAGTTTCGGCCCGGTCCGCCCAATGATCACTTCTAATTTGGATATTATAAGGTTACTATCGTCAAAGTGGACTATTTTGATCGTGAATTAGAATTTCATCTTAATCCCATTGTCCCTCCAATGGATCAATGGCATTATCACCAATAACTCTCCTCCACGACATCTTAGCTAATTAATTACTAAAATTTGCTAATTGAGGTTTTGGTGGTGAATTGTTTCAAAGAGCTAGGTTTTTCAATAGCTTATCCAAGTATTTTAAGGTGAAATAATGACAATTATACCCTCATAATTCTAAAATCCTACCACATTAAAATATAACGAAGTCATTATTAGTCATTTTGTATTCCTTAAAATAGAGTTGAGTACCAAATTATGAAAGTGGAAGTGTGGAAACCACGTTCGTTTTTTCAAATTTGACGAAGTGGAAACCATGTTTGAGATTCCAAAACCATCCAAAACCGCTCTCTATATAAATATGGTTGTTCTAACACAATTTTAATATACACAACAAATTAACAAAATGAGTAAAGTGACAAAGTGTCTTACTAATAAGGTGGTGTTCGTAGCCATGGCAATGCTTCTCATGGCCTTTGTCGCGGTCTCAGCCACCCGTCCTTTAGTGGCCGACGAAACACCAACACTCGACATTCATAGAAAAATTGATTTATTTTTTTTGCACCTTCATAGAAAGCTTGTTGAAACTTATGGTTATGCATATGTTGATGATGATGCACCTTCAGGGGGATATTAAGATGTCGTTAATCAAGGATCATTTGCTGGAGTCGTAGTTCTACCTCCCTATTAATTGCTTGCTGCCTTTATTGATTCTGTTTAAATTATGTACCATGACTTGTTTCTTGTACCTGCTAGCTTTATTCTCTTTTAATTTGCCTCCTACTGTTTGATTATTACTGTTTATTCATCTTATATGTTACTTTGTACTTTTTTTGTTAGGAAATTATATGTTTACTTTATTTAATTTGATGATATACAAATCATATGAGCGAGTATTTTGATCTAATTGGCTTTATCGTTATAAATTAAATAAGTATCCATAAATTCACCCGTACTTCATTCATCACTCATCACACATGCTTGACACAAAACAAACTCCTAACTTAAGTGTTGGTTAGTGTAGAGAGAGCCACAATAAATTGTTAGATCGCCTCTCCGTAAAAGCTGTATATTCCAGCGATATGTGCGAAAAATGTAACACAACGCAAGATTTATAAAACGATGGTACCTTTGATGAAAGAAACTTTTAGGTTTTGTTCTCATTGACTGAACTCAACTGAACTGAGTTGAACTGAGCTGAGCTGAACTGAACTTATTAATTAGTGATTTTTAATTATGGATCAGTGATCTTTGATTATTTATTATTACACATATGTGTATATACAAATATATATATTAAAATATTAAAGAAAAATATACTATTATTATTATTATTATTTATTGATTATTATTATTATTATTATTATTATTATTATTATTATTATTATTCAATTTTATGTATTTGTTAATTTAGATTTCATTTATAGATGCCGTGTGACTTTAAATATTACATAATTAATTTTGTTTATGCTGAATGTCGCACTCGTGATTGGTCGTAATAATTGAGCAAGGTTGCGAAAACTAAAATAAAATCTTTACTTTGAACAACAGCTAAAATAATCCGATAATTCACAGAAAAATTATCACAATGTATATAATGTGCTAGGGAATACGGAGTACCTGAAGACTGATTGGATGAAAGAGACGGACTTTTAGCAAACACTGTGTAAGTCACATAATCACGAAGCAAAACAAATGGGAACTTTTCACGAAGACCGCACCACATATGGGGCTGCTGCTGTGCCTCGGTATTTGTGGCACGAGTTGTGGGTTGCTGTGGTGCAGAGCTTAGAACTTGCTGTTGCGGAAACGAGCTGCCATCACTCGCAGTACTAACAGTATTGCTTCCAGCACCCACTGCACAACACTACCAACAGCCTGGTCAATGGCTGGGGTTGCATGCTGGCTTGCTAACCCAACGCCCGCAGCATTCCCAGCAAGCTGACTAGCTCTGGGATGTTGGGAGCTGCTCGAGGAGCTTGCGGCAGATGGCTGGTTGGTGCCACTTGCCCCCTTTACTTCGGGTTCCCCTTCACAATCATCATGAATTTCACATTATTCATCAGCCATATCATACTCCGCATAATCAATATGAATTTCATCCGTTGTAGCAAACTCATTCGAATCTATGTTCACATCATCCATTCAACCAAAAGGAAACACATCTTCCACAAATTTCACATCACGAGAGACAAAGAATTTCTTAGACTCAAGATCATACAACCTCCACCCTTTCTTTTCAAAAGGATACCCCAAGAAAACACATTTGCGACTCCTACTAGCAAACTTATCATCCCTAGTATTTTGATTATGAGCAAAACACAAGCACCTAAAAGTACGAATAACATAAAAAAGGACATTTATTAACAAGTTTCAGACGGGGTTTATTTTGTAGGAGAGGCTGTTAAGACACATTCCCCCCTCCCGGAAATAAATGGACAATTTGGCTTGAAATTTCAAAGCTCCCAACATTAAGAATATGTTTATATTTCCGTTCCACTCTCCCATTTTTGTTTAGAGGTTCCCACACATGAGGTTTGAAAAAGAATACCGGTTGCAACAAAATAATCAATCAAGCATTTAAATTCAGTCTCATTATCACTTTGAACAACTTTTATGATTTGATTAAATTGTCATTCAACCATAGCAACAAAAGCCATAAACATCCGAAAAACTTCTGTTTTATCAATCAACAAATAAATCCAAAAAGCTCCGGAATAATCGCCAACTATAGTAAAAAAAAATAAATAGCCCCAAATGACGTAACATGACGATATGGAGGACCCCACAAATCACAATGTATTTTTCAAAGATTCTAGCAGAATTATTTTCACTCAAACAAATTGTCTCTAGGTTGTTGAGCACGAAAACATACTTCAAAATCCTTAGCTAAACTTCTTTTATTATTTCTAATATGAGGAAGCAACTTAACTACTTTCTCTTAAGGATGCCCCATTCTTGTATGCTAGAGCTCCAAATTTGATGTAGCTTCAACCATAGACACACGTTGCACCTTATCTAGTTTGCTAAAATAATAGTTCGTCTCGCCTAAGTCCTGTTCCAATCAGCTGCTTTAGTCGGTCATGTATAACACACATATATAAGTTAAATTGGACAACAACATTTAATTGGTCACTAAATTGAGTAACATAGACTAAATTGCAATGAAGATGAGGCACAACATGAACTCCAGTAATTGCAATTTTATCGGACAAACGAAAGGAACCTTCCAAGGTAACAAATACACGTTCACCGTTCAGTAAAAAACCAATAGGACATTCAATATTGTGTGTGTTAAATAACCAAGAACTATTACTGGTAACATGATGAGTCGCTCCGGTATCAATAGTCCGGCGGTGAAGGCTGAACCTAGGAGAGAAGTCGCACCACGAGGGACTGATTTCCCCCCGCCATGGCTGCCTTCGCTCGTGCCCCTCCTCGGCTTTGACCAAAGTAGTATCATGTTGCTGCCCTCCATTTCAACAAGTAGGATACCTCGGCACTTCATAGCAACGATGAAAATCGTGCCCCTCCTTGTTGCAATGAGGGAATGGAGATTTAAACTAACAACTTGAAATATTATTCCCCGGTACGGTGGTGTTTGATCATCACCGACCATGGGTAATTATGAAAAAAAAAAATCAACCTGGCTCTAATACCAAGTTAAATTCAGAAGAAAATATAATTGTGTGGCTTGCCTTCTCATTAATCACCATGTAACATATATATATATATATATATATATATATATATATATATATATATATATATATATATATATATATATATATATATATATATATATATATATATATATATGGAAAATTTGTCAGAAAAAATCTTTTAAATGCCTCATTTTGCAAGAAAAAACCTTTTAAACGATTCTTTGCTAAAAAAACCACCACAATCACTTTTTTTGTTTAATGAAACCTTCCGGCATTGACTCTAAAATTCAGGCGTTGACTCCAAACTTTCCCTACTTGCAACCATTTTTAGGCGTTTTTCTCTCTTTTGTTTTTCTCCCTAATTTCTCCTCTATAATATGCCCAAATCAGTCCAACGAAAAATTAGTATTGTATACGAAGTAATTCGTATGTTAACTTTATTTTATGATCGATATACAGCAGGGGCGAAGCCAGGAGATAAGATTTAGGGGGGCCAAGACTTATACGACATATTAAGTAAAATAGTAATGTATAATTGTATATACTGCTTTTCTTATTGTAATTTTTTTTTATGTAGTGGTATTAATTAAATTTGACTAGTCCTCAAAAAAAAAAAAAAAGAAAGAAAAAAGACTGCAATTGAGCTAATAATTTAACATCACTATAACTATGCAGAAATTAACATTTTATACTATTTATTTAGGGGGCTAGGTTTAAAAATAAAGGAGTTGGCGATTGGGCTAGTGGGGCTGGGCCTCCACCAGCCCCCCTGGCTACGCCCTTGATATACAGAGCATATGAGTATTTTGATCGGCTTTATCTTTATAAATAAGTATTTGTAAATTGGCCTACACTTCATCACATACACATGCCCGACACTAACAAACCTCCTAGCACCTCAAGTGTTGTTTAGTGTAGAGAGAGCCACAAGGGAATGATATAAACAGTTATTTGATCTTGTGAATACTGAATTTAGCACTCGTGATTTGTCGTAATAATTGAGTATGGTTGCAAAATAAAAAAATAATAAAAAAAACCTACAATTAAATCTAATACTACCTCCGTTACATATTATTTGCAATGATTTGACATAAAGTAGAGAGGAAAAATATCTAATCGTTGCAAATAATATGTAACGGAGGTAGTATGAAAGAAATTAAATTGCAAAAAAGAGACAACATAAGCATATGTTGGTGACGCTGGAAAATATAATAATTGTTAAAATAAACCATATGTACATCATATCAGTATATATGAGAATCTACTAGACTTTCATTATAATCACTAGAATTGAAAAGAATAAAATACAATGTTTTTTTTTTTTTGACAAAAGAACTTACAAGAAAAAAAAAACTACAACAGAAAGAAACAAACTAGAACTGAAAAAACAACAACTGTCGTCGCCGAGGGGAACCAGCTAACCAGTGAGCCGGAGAAACCCATGACCGGGGAACCTTACGAATTTGGCATACCAAAAATGACTCTACAACAGCCCGCAATTCTAGAATGAGCCACCAAACCGAAATGTCCATTGGACCTGAATTCAGAATCATAGAAAGGAGGGTCGCACAATCAGAATGAATCCGAATCTTCAAGAAACCTTTACGAACCGCCGCTTGAAGACCCCATAAACAAGGTTGTAGCTCAGACTGTAAGGCCGACCCGGACAAAAAGGCCCTACTACCTCCACCCAAAACCTCCGAAGAACAAAGGTCACGGATAACCCAACCTGCACCAGCCCTACAAGTGGAGCAATCCCAAGCTCCATCAACGATCAAACAAACTGTGGGGGATATGTCTGGTAATCCCCTCAAACACAACCATGGATCCCCTGAAAGCACATGCGAACTAGGCGAACAAGATCCCAATACAGATTTCTTCCAATCTTGAGACTGGACACAACGATGGAACCAATCCTCAGCCAAACCTTCAATTGTCCTGGGTGACCAAACCGCATGTCTGAATCTTAACTGGTTCCGAGAAAGCCAAATAGCCCAAAGGATAGCAAATAAAGACATGATACCCTTCCAAAATTTGTGAGAATAGAACCGAGAAATGGTGTCAGCCAGCCACTCCCCGAACTGGAAGAACTGCCAAAGATCCCAACAAACCCCTAACGTTCCCGACTGCCATAAAGATCGCACAGCAGGGCAGTCTCTAAAGGTGTGCGACACCTCCTCCCACTCTTGATGGCAAAAAGCACATACCGGGTCAACCGGAAAACCACGGGAATGTAGAAGGGGTTCCATCGGAAGAGCATCATGTAATATTTTCCAGCCAAACACTTTCCACCGAGGAAGAATATGAAGCTGCCAAAACCTCCGCCACCAGGTTGGAGTCAACCGGCTACCAAAACCAGGGGTCATAGGGGACTGGCAAAGAAAGGCATAAGCCGATTTGGTGGAGAAAACACCATCTCTAGTGAACTTCCAGTATACAAAATCATCCATTTGCCTCCCCGGCCGATCCAAAGAAAGAATCCTAGTAGCTGACAAAGAGTCAAACAACCTATGAACAATCAAAGTATCCCACGCGTAAGAATGCGGATCAAGTAAAGAAGATACAAAAGTCGGTCTAACCGCCTCTGACGGAAAATCCTTGAACTGAACCTGTCCACCAGGAGCCCAAGAATCCTCCAAAATACGAACCCGAGAACCCGAACCAACCTTCCAAACCAAACCCTTAGACAAAACAGACAGTCCTGAGAGAAGACCCCGACAACCCCAAGAAAGGCGAGAAACCGAGGACGCAACACCCCCTGCTAAAGAAGGGCATTTAGCAAACAGAAGACGAGAAACCAACAGTTGCGGGGATTGAATGAGTCGCCAACTCTGTTTTGCTAATAAGGCAGAATTAAACGGAGCAAGACTACGAATACCCAAACCCCCTAGTCCCTTCGGGAGGTGCAGTAACTTAGAAGAACGAAGAGCCATCCCGCGACTCGATTGTGAAGATTTCCACCAAAACTTGGCTAGCAAATTGTCTACCCTAGAGCAAATAGAATCTGGAATCTGGAAAACTGATAAAATATGATTAAACGAGGCAAGGAGCACCGAGTTAATGATGATCAACTTCGCCGCAGGGGAGAGGTGTAATGCAGCAAACACCTCAAGGCGTTTAGCTACCTTATCTACAAGAAAACCAAACTCGGAACACTTACTACGACCTAAATCAACAGGAAGCCCCAGATAAGTACCAAATCGTGATTCAGAACGTAGCTGTAAACATTTAGACAAATATGCCCGATAATCCTCCGGAGTATTCGGGCTAAACTTTACAAACGATTTCTGCATATTAAGCATTTGTCCCGAGATAGCACAGAACTCAGAAAGAACATTCATCACCTGTTCATAAGAAGTAGGCGAAACATGGAAGAACAATAAAGAGTCATCCGCGAAGAACAAATGTGATATAGATGGTGCTCCCCTCGAAATTTTGATACCATGAAACAACTCCTCCATCTCAGCTTTCCTCAGCATCGCAGAGAGCACTTCCATGCAAAGAACAAACAGGTAGGGAGAAAGAGGATCCCCTTGACGTAAACCACACTGAGGACGGAAAGACTCGGAAGGAGCACCATTAACAAGCACTTGATATGACACCGTTGAAACACACTGCATAATTAAATGAATCCAATAGGGAGGAAAACCAAAGACCTGAAGCACCTGGGATAAAAACTCCCAACTAACCCTATCATAGGCTTTGTTCATATCTATTTTGAGGGCCGCATAAAAACGTTTCCTAGCTTTGGAGGCATTCGTGAAAGAAATCAACTCATGCACCATCAAGCAGTTATCTGACATTAGCCTACCAGGAATAAAGGCATTCTGGTAGTCTGAGACTAAATCCGGAAGTACACCGCGCAATCGATGAGAAAGACATTTAGTAATGCATATATAGACGACATTACAAAGGCCAATAGGACGGAATTGAGAAATAAACTCAGGATGATCAACCTTTGGGATTAAAACCAAGAACGTACGATTCCAGTCCTTTAGTAAATACCCATGAGCAAAAAAGAATTGAACAGCCGTGATCACGTGATTTCCTACCTCATGCCAATAGGTTTTGAAAAATGCCGAAGAAAAACCGTCTGGACCTGGAGATTTGTCATCTGCAATGCTAAACATAGCCCGCTTAATATCGTCAGCTGAGAAAGGAGCTAGTAAGGACTGGCGATGCGTATCAGATAAAGATGGCAAATGAAGAGAATCCCAAGAAAACCGAGAAACAGAGGATTGAACCGAGGAAGAACATTGTGAGTCCCCACTATAAAGAACCTTGTAGAAATTCAAAGCAATCGAACGAATACCCCCCACATCTGATACCCAAGGCCCATCAGTATCTCGCAAACCCAGAATATAGTTTTTCCTTCGCCGAGCCTGAACAGTTGAAAAAAGTAGTCGGGTATGCTCATCACCAAACACATCCCATTTCAATTTGGCTCTCTGTTTCCAAAAGAGAAAAGCCGCCTGGGCCTAAGAAATCTTCTCCTTTTGCACTTTGTGGAAAAGGCAACGGTCGTAACGGGAGTTAAGAACAACAGACGCTTGAGAAACATCAGCAACCAAAGATTTCCAATCAATACCCCACATCTTCTTGTGAGTAACACACCAAGCTAACAAACGATGACGAAGAATACAAAGCCTTCGAGATAATGAAAACATATGAGAAACCGGAACATGAATTGCAAAAACAGACCTCACCATGTCTGCCACAACAGCAGATCTGAGACACTAGTTCTCAATTCGGTATGGCCGTTTACAATTACACGTAGAAGAAGAATCACTCAAAATAATAGCTGCATGATCAGAAAACAAAATAGGTTGGTGCTGAACAAAAGTAGCAGGCCTATCCTGTAACCAAAGGGATGTAGCATAAGCTTTGTCCAATCTCTCAAAAGTAGGATCTGACATTAACCTCCCATTAGTCCAAGTAAAACCAGGTCCTGTAAATGGGATATATAATAAACCCATGTCTAATTTCCATTGCATGAAATCATGACGACCAGGAATATCCAAATTCCCCCCTACTTTATCCGATAAATATTCTTCCTGGTTAAAATCACCGACTAACACAACATTCGGATAAGTGGCTAAAATATTAGAGATTTCCGACCACACAGTCATACGATCAGAAACTTGAGGCGCTCCATACAGAAAAAGGGCATATTTTATTACCAAATTCTCCACAATTCGACACAATATTACATGCGGAGAAACCAAGACAGGATCAATCACAACTGGGGAAAACCAAAATACACAAAGACCACCACTAAGACCCACCGAATCTACACCCACAAAACCTGAATACGACAGAGAAGATAACTTATGCATTGCAGAATTTACACACACCATAGTTTCAGCTAAAAACACAACATCGACACTATGAGAGCGAACTAAGGATGCAATATAAGGAACTTTAGGGGAGTCCGCTTGACCCAAACCCCTACAGTTCCAAGCCACAATCTTCATCTATCTCCTGGTGGCCTTAAACGGGCGGCCACCAAACCCTCAGAAGAAGAACCAGCTCGAGACATCTGAATTGGAGAAGAAGTACCGATCCCTTTACGTTTCTTAAAGGGAGGCCAGAAAATACAACCAAGAGCAGCAACAACCGAACCTTTATCCTCAAAACAATACTTTAAAGTCTTAACAAAACCCGAAGACGATCTCTTCATAGGACAAACTAAATTCACCCATCCCCACATTCTTCCATGGCGTTTGAGCATATTTGGCTCAACCTTCTTTAACGACACAGGACGTCGTGCTAATTTCTTAAACGGAGGGTTCCGCTGTTTAAGAGAATGTAATATGTGTGAGGAGCAAGACGCATTAATCATCTTGGGTTAAAATTGGGTGGGGGGTTGCAGAAGGTGAGAAATGGGATGGGGTTGGAATGTGGGTAGGACTTATAGGTGGAGGGGTAACTTGTACTGTGGATTCAGAGTACATATTCCTTTTTTTCGAAGGGGGGAAAGCTGGAGAATCCAACATAAGCGTTCTTTTTCTTACCAGGGTACTCTGGGGTTGGGGTGGGATAATGTCTCTGTAAAAACTCCGAATATCCACTCTAGATGTTCTAAATCTTTCGGTCCTTTTTAGGCCAATATTTGAATTGGAGAGATTATGATTCAGATTAACCATTGACGACCTTGACGTACACAATCCAATTCTATTGGCCACCAAAGAAGTAGGTCTAAGAGAGTTCAAAAGACAAGAGTTCTTCCTATGTCCAACTCGATTACACCTAGAGCACATAATAAACAAATTCTCATATCTGATATTAACCCATTTAAACTCAGAATTGCCAAGGTCCAAGAAGAAACCTGCTAATAACGGTTCAAAAACATTGATTAGGAGCTTTACTCTAAGTAGGCATGTAATTGAACCTGGCGGGGGGTCATCAACACACAGAATGTCCCCGACCAAAGATAGCATCGGTCTAATAACATCAAGCTTGCATAAATTTAGAGGAACCTCATCAAGTTTGACCCATATAGCAGCTTTACTAAATCTGATATCCCTGATTGAGTCACCTGGAGTCCAAGGCTTTGAAAACTAGAAGAGTCGCTTGATACGCCAAAGCTCCCTGCTCCAACATAGCATCTCCATCACGAGCATCTTCACATAGAAATAGAAAGATATTTTTGAACCTCTGAACTGTAATTTCCCCAAATTTTATCCACTGATTAGACACCCAATCTTGAATTCGACATTCGGAGAAGTGACGATAGTCTACAAATTTCCCGAGAATTAGATGACGGTGGAAATTGGAGTATTGAGGTTTGTAACAGGACTGATCCCGGCTTGGATAATCAAAAAATTGAGATGAAGCCATATTAATGGAACGAGGGATATAGACAACCAAGGAACTTGCAATCAACAAAACGAAGAATAACAGGCAGAGCTAAGAGAATAAAACCTCAAGAAACAGAGCTTATGCTTGCGTAAAACGAAACCACTTAAATGACAAGTAACACTAAGCTTTAAACTTAAGGAGTAGAGACTGAGTAAGAACAAACCGTCGCCGGTGAAACAGGAGCGTCACTGATGAACATGAAAAGCCGCCGGAGAATAACAAGAAGCAGCAGCAAATTGAACCCAAAGGTAACATAGAACAGCGAATCGAACACCTCCACTTTGTTCAGTAAAATTGCGGCTTCCGACCATATGATTGTAACAGTTATGAAAACTTGGTGTGATTGAAGTGAGTAAATGAGCGGTGGAAGAAAGCGGTGTTGGTTTAACGTTGGCTGGAGTGATTGAAAGGCTCTAGTAATTTCCTAGAGAGAGAGGCTCCCTGAGTAATTGCTAGTATATCCTCAAGGAGAAGTTGTGTAAGTAGAACGAGTGTAACTTTATTTGGAGGTAGTTGTAGTTGTAGGTGTGTAGGTATTATTATCACACAACTAGGGTTTAATTGTGTGGTTGGAGGCTTCCTCGCAAGTATGTATAGGTGGATTACTTGGTCTTAGCTTAATTTTTTTTTTTTAAAAACTACCCATAATAAATTTCGGGTCTTAAGTGACACCCTTGAACTTAAGACTTTAACTAACTGAATTAGTTGATAATTCATAACACAAAAAAATCAATAATAGGAGAAGGACAACCAAGTTCAAAAACTAATTAGACTAAGAAAAGCACCAAAGATGTAATAGCAGATAGGGAGTTAGGGAGCCAATCCCACTAGATCATCACAAAATGAATACCATTAATGGTTTATAATAAAAAAAGTTGACGGGGGAAGTCGTGATTCCCTGAAACATTATTGTTGTTTTAAAGAATACTACAAGAAGGGGGGTTGAATTGTAGGATGAGAATTTAGCCAAACTTTTTGCGGAATTAAAATTAAGTTAGCTAAAGGAACAGAAAGATTAACTAAAGGAACTAAAGAATGCAAGAGAGATTTTACGTGGAAAACTCCTTGGCCCTAACAAGGAGAAAAACCACGACCACTTGGGATTTTAGGAAAAGAATCTTCACTATAATAGGGCAAATGAACCTATTACAAGCTAACGACTCAAACTCAAGTTCCTCTACGAACTTGAGACCCTGAGGAACAAGTCACCCAACTTGTTACTCTTCTCTTCTCTTTCTCTCTTCTCACTTCTCTGTTCTCTCCTCTATTTCTCTTCTCTTTCTCTTTTCTCTTTCTCATATACAAACGTTCACTCGAACTTCCCCATTCCCCAAATTACAACTCGAAAGATAAACAAACTCTAGTATAAGAACATTAGAACACTCTAATGAACTTGTGTAAAATTGACACTTGACTCGATTTGAAGCTTGAAAACTTATGTGAGCAAGGGTGAGTTTTTCCAACAGAAATCAATGGCTATTTATAGATCAACAAATGCTTTGGAAAATCCTCTTTGTGCAGCAACACCATTACGCCACTACTCATACCCACTAAGAAGATCATGTCCCTATAATTAAGGAACCATGAACTCCTTAATGTGCAAACTCATGACTGAAGAAGAACATGGGAGAGTAGGCCGCAAGTTTTGGAAAACATGGGAGATTTTATTTTGTAAAAGTCATTTTCCGAAAATCAGAAAAAGAAATAAAATAAAATCTTTTTAACTTGAGAAAAAGATAAACGTTTAAATGATAACAATTTTCCTAAAAACTAGCATGCACATATTTCATCTTTTAGATCAATTCCACACAGATTTTTCGAGTGCTATTTAATATCTTATACTTACATAAATCCTAAAATATAAAATATATTTAGTCTTCATGCTCTCTGATGAAGCTTCTTCTCCGAGGCTTATGTTCCCTGGGAGGAACTTCTCTTCTCTGATGAGGTTTCTTCTCTGAAGCTTCTGTTCCCTGAGGGAACCTTCTATTCTCCAGTCTTCATTTCTGAAGCGCCAGTTCCTGTGAGGGAACTCTTCCATATGGATAGCTCTGCTTCTGGCCTTCTTGTTCCTCATGGTATTTTTACAAGACACTTCATTCTCCTAGTCTTTGTAACTAAGTACACACTTAAACAATCAAGCACTTATTAGTTTGTAAGTAAGTGAGGTTGTGTCATCATCAAAATCATTAAGTCCAACAATTATGCTATTCAATGATCATCCCTCTGTCATCTAAGCTCGAAATAAAGGATTGACTTGTGCTATTAATATTATTGCTTCAAAATAATTTTAAGTATTAAATGACGAAATAGTAGTTGGAAATCACATCTGATTAAATATAACGTATATAAGTGATACACTATATATTCATTTCCTTTATTTCTTTTTGTTTAAAATTAGGAAAAATTGTCAAAAATAATACGGAGTAACACTCTTATTTCACCTGTCTTTCTAAAATAAAACGACATTAATCATCATTCGGTCACATTTTATCTTGAGCGAGTGCCTCTCAAAGGTCATTTTATTTTGGAATTGAATAATCAAAAGATCATTTTACTTTTTAAAGCTCGATGAAGTTAAGGTCAGATTTTTTTTTTCTTCTCAAAAACTAATATTTATTTGCCTTTCATACAATTACCATTGTACTGATAAGCTTACCAAGTTTTAGACCATTTGAATATTATAAGGTGGATCACTACCAAAGTGGACTATTTTGATGGTGAATTAGAATTTCATCTTAATGCCATAGTCCTTAGCTCCTATATAATGGATCTTGTTAGATATTTTAATATATATAGATCTAGAGAAGGAATGAGAGAAAAAACAACCAAAAAACTGATTCATTTCACAGACTAATTCACGATAATACAAAGGCATTATATATAACCGATGAACATAACAACATAAAGCTATACAAGGGGAGGCACGATCACATGATCAACAAAATGCCTAACTATACTCCACTAACGGATACAACTCAACACTACTCATCATTAATTCCTAATTTCTAGCCACGTTTAAACCCACAATTACAAACTATAACTAATTTATTTAGGGGAAGCAATACACCAACATGGGCATTGATATCATGTAGAAACTATACTTTTTTTCTTTGCTAAGAGATCTTAAACTTTACTCACAATAATCTCATTAGTGATGGAATCACCATAGATTCTCATCTGACTTACTATCATCTATGTCATAATCACCAATAATAATCCCTTCACTATATCCCAGATTCCCAGCTAATTGACCCCTACAAAATGCTTATTCCACCAAATATGCTCATTTTCAATAAGTATCTTGAAGTAGCTTTTTCAAAACTTATTCAAGTATTTTAAAGAAAAATGACAATTATACCCTCATTAAATCAAAAAATTATACCAGACTAAAATATAACGATGTCTTTGTAAACCATAAAAATTCAAACCTGCAATATATAATTAAAGAGGTAGAAAAATATACGGGAACAATTATTTCATTAATAATTTGTGGGTTACAACTCTCGTAGATCTCTTGATTCCTCTTTCCGAAGGGCTAGCTTTTGATATTTGTCGGCTTAATCCATACTATATACCTACAATGTTTGGTAGTAGGGAGGAGATGGGGTCTTTGTGACTTATTCCATCCGAGCCTAATTAAACCCTAGAAACGACCCTCTTTATATAGAGTGTCATAGAGTAGTAAACAAGATATCTATAAAAATATTCTACGAGATCGTGAAGATAATATCTTATAAGTTTTGATATTATCTCCTTATTTACATATATTTGACACCTAATAATTAACAAAATTTCAGTGTCAATAGTCTTTATTGGTCATTTTGCATAATTAAACATCTTTTGAAAAATCAATTGTTTACACAACACTTTTATACAATTAACTAATAAAATCAAATCAACTTCGAAAAAAAAACTAATATAATCAAGGTTGACACTGTTGGAGGAAAACTCAGGTCATAGTTAGGATTATTAAAAAATAAACCTTAGTTGGGATTATTAGAAGTAAATCGGCAATAATTGAGATTATTAATGTGTATTTTTCCTATAATCAAATAGTCAAATAAGTTAATACTTGTTCTGTTCTTTTTTATTTGACCTGTTTTCTTTATCACCCTTGCCAATGTAAAACTTTAACGATCAATTACTTCAATTCTCTATAACAAAATATTATAAAAGTTATGTATTATGATAGTACTTATTAAGACGAATCCAAAAAGATCAAACATAAATATATTTTTCCTTACATATTATTAAAAAAAAGGTCAAAAAAAGGGTGGTGAAAAGTGTAAAAGTCAAAGCGGGTCAAGCAATAAAAAACGGAGTAAGCATAATCAATCAATCAGTTAGAGAAAATCAGCTAACACTATGAATTTTAATAACTTTCAATATTTCATCGGACATGACCAATATTTTGTCTTTTTCTTTGCTGTAACCTTTGAATTTTTCAATCTCTTATTTCAATTTATTGATCAAATAACCAGCTAAAATGCTACATGAATGTTTAGAACCGGAATCAAATATTTTTATGCGTTACGGGAGCAGCAGCAATGTTACTATATTTGTTGCATGAATGCATTATCATTGGGATTCACTTACCAATACTCCCTCCATTTTATAATGTTAGTCCCATATGAAAACAATCACATAAAATAAGAAAAAAAATAATATTTGGAATCTAACATTAAGGTACAACATAATTCATAATTAGTTTACCTTATTACTTTTTGATTTTTTATTAGAAAAGCACAAGTCATAATTGCATAATTTAAGGTAAATATTTCCTTACTTAGAGTCATGTCATCAATCCACAACCAATTAATTCAAAAAAAAAAAATCAAGTTATAAATGAAATATATTCAATATGGGTAAATCATTTTGAAACGCCCAAAATAGTATATGAGACTAACATTATGAAACAGAGGGAGTACCTTTTTTTTTTCTTTTTCAAAACAGCTTGAATTGTATCTATGTTACTCCTTACTACTGTATATATACGTATATCATTAATGCTTTAAATACTATGGGGATCTACTTATCAATATTTGATTTCAATTTGTTTTATTCATTCAATGGAAGTTATTTATTCTATACATCATATAAGCAATAATAATTGTCTTCAAAGGATAAAAAATAAAATATATATAAGCAATAAGCAGTAAGACCTTGTAGCCAATGGAACCCTTAAGAGCATAGCCAACGTTAACCATTTAAGATGGTATTGGGAGAGAGAATGTGGAAAAATAATTAAAAAACGAAGAGGGAGATTGTGTGGTGGGGTTGGGTAAAAGTAAGAGAGATAAGATGTGTAACCATGATTAACCATTGGGCTATATTGGTTATTAAGTGAGTATAAGAGTGATTATAAATGAGGCGGAAGATAGAGAAATTAATTAAATCAGCTCCACTTGGTTGCGTCCCTCCTTCTATTTTACTAAACACCAAACTTTATACTCAAAATCCCCATGAACTTGTTCTTCATTTTGTGTATCTACCTTTCAACAACACTACTAGAGTCTGGAACCCAACCTGATTTGACCAAATTATCTAACCTCTACTTTTAGCCACCCATATACCATATCTTTCACTATTACAATCAATGAAAATCTCGCTCAAAAACTCGAGTTATTTATGTACGCCAAAATCCTTTAGACACTTTATTTCATCATGGCATTTCACTACTCAGCTCCCTCCATACCTTATACCTTAATTATGTGAACCAAACGTCCCCTTATTATATGTTATATTTAGATACAAAGCAATGAGTATTTTGATCGCCTTTATCGTTATAAATAAGTATTTGTAAGTCGATCTGTACTTCGCCACACATGCCTGACACGAAACTGTTGGATTGATTCAAAGTAACTAGCTATTCTTTAGGTGAATTTGTTAAATGTCGTTGATAAGTTAGAGTCTTTATTCTTTAAGGAGTAAATGGTTGGTGGCTAATTACGTGGGAGTTAATCATTGTTACCGTTAGTGAATTTGTTAAATGTCGTTGATAAGTTAGAGTCTTTATTCTTTAAGGAGTAAATGGTTAGTGGCTAATTACGTGGGAGTTAATCATTGTTACCGTTAGTGGAGTCATGCATTGTGGGTTAGTTAGATAAGATCATGCATCTTTGTATTCATGCATCTTTGTATTCTCGTTGAGAAGAGCAGTGAGTGCAAGTGAATAAAATCAGTTTTGTTTTCTCCATTAATATTATTCTTCCGCTTTAGTATTTGCTTCAACAGAAACAACCTCTTAACTCGAGTGTTGTTTAGTGTAGAGAGAGTTTTTTTTTTTTTGAAGAATAGGGCATAATACAAACAATACTTAATCTTGTTTATGCTAAATGTTGCACTCGTGATTTGTTGTAATTGATAAGATATAATTATTGTCATACTATATCTCTCTCTAGTCCATCTATCACTCCGAGTTCACCATCTACTCCTGGCTCCTCAGGTACTCCTTATCTCTTAGCACACTTTGTAAATTGTAATAGGAAATTTTATAAAAAACCACTTTTTATAAGCAATTTTTTGCAAGAAACCACTTTATAATTTTTTTTTTGCAATAACACACCTTAATCAAAATTTTTTTGCAAATCAATACCTTTATGTCGAAAAATGAGGTTTGACCCCATTTTCCGGTGTTGACTACCCCAATCTACCCACGAAACCACTTCTCTCCCCAACCCCACCCACGAAACCACCTCCCTCTTAAGCCCCACCCACAAAACCACCCTTTCACGACGTTGACCACCATAAACACACCCCCTTTTACGACGTTGACCACCCTAAACACACCACTTTAACGACGTTGACCACTCTAAACCCTCATCTATAGCCCTAGCCACCCTTCTCCCCTCCACTGTTAGTTTCGTGGGTGCAAATGGCATAGTCAACGCCGGAAAATAGGGTTTGACTCTATTTTCCGGCATAAAGGTATGATTTTGCAAAAAAAAAAAAATTGATTAAGGTGTGTCTTTGCAAAAAAAAATTTATAAGGTGGTTTTTTTTGCAAAAACATGCTTATAAAAGGTGTTTTTTTTTTCGTAAAATTTCCCATAGTAATAATTTTTCCTTGCGACATCGCGTGTTTATTGCAACCATGGAACGATGGTTGAGCCTTGTAATTTTCACGAGGCAATGCAACATGAGGGGTGGAAGGAGGCTATGCAAAAAGAAATCATAGCTCTGGAAAATAATAAAACATGGGTGATGGAAAAATTACCTCCGGGTAAGAAAGCTCTTGGGTGCAGATGAGTTTACAAGGTTAAGCTTAATTCATATGGTTCACTTGAGAGATTGAAGGCTTGTCTTCTTATATTCGGTAATCATCAAGTTGAGGGTATTGACTATAACGAGACGTTTGCTCCCGTCGCTAAAATGATCACTCCTCGTGCTTTTCTGACTGTTGCTGCTAGGGATGGCAATGGGTCGGGTCCACTGAGACCTAGACTCGGAATTTCAATGGTGGACCCGGATCCGATCCAGACCCACTGGGTCTAAAAAAATCAAACCCAGACCCAAATCCATCGGGTCTAGCGGGGCTCGGATCTAAAACGGATCTAACTATGATTGTTATTAATTTTTTTTATAATTTTGTATATATATTGTAAATTTATAATTATACTACTACTTCAAAATAATCAAAGACGCATTAAAAAAAATGTGTTCATATTTTTGACACACAAATAATTTGTTCATTAAAAAGTAAAGACAATGCAAGAAAAAAAAAACTGTACTACGCAAAACTTAATATCTTGGTTGCTTGATGTTTTATTTGTTCACTTTCACTAAAGTCTATCTTCTCAACCTCTAATTATGTAGTATATTAAGTAATTTTTTTAATAGTATTATTACTAATATATATTTATTATTTATAAAAAATAAAAAATAAATAAAAATGGGTTCATGGGTCGGATCTGGATCGGGTCTGGGTCTACAATTTTTGGACCATCTACAGGTTTATATGGTCAATTTCGACCAAGAAAACTCTAGATCTGGAATTGTTATGGTCGAATTTGACCATAAACCCCAAACTTCGTGTGTTGCTTTTGATGGTGGGCTTTTCTTTTGACGGTGGCTGCTCAATTTGTTCATGGTGAAGAGAGGAGATGCGAGAGAAAGAGAAGAAGATGAGGACCGTGAAAAGAGGAATAAGGAAAGAGAAGATGGAAGCCATGAACTAAATGAGGAGAGAGAAAGAAAGAGGAAGGGCGTTCAGAGGGTAAAGGGAGGAGGAAAGAGAAGACAAAGAAAGAAGAGGAGCGTGAGAGAGAAGAATAGAAAGAGGAGATGTAGCTGCCGTGGAATGAAAATTAGGGTTTGAGAACCCTTATATACCCGTTTTTTTAAATATAAAAATAGCGGCCGTGGAATGAAAATTAGGGTTTGAGAACCCTTATATACCCGTTTTTTTAAATATAAAAATAACACTATTATGCCGTTAAAGGCGGTCGTAATTTTAGGGGTGAGCATGGATCGGATATCCGATCCGAAGTTGGATTTCGGATCGGATATCCGTATCCGAAAATGCAAATATTTGATATCCGTATCCGATCCGAAATCTTCGGATATTCGAAGATCCGGATATCCGAAAATTTCGGATCGGATAGTTCGGATATAGGATATCCGAACCTTTTAATGATTTGGTTTTTTTTACACGAATAATTATGTTAAAATAATAATTTATTGTCAAAATTAATTTGTTTTTAAAGTCAATTCATGACTGCAAAGTGCAAACTCAAACTCATAATTACAAGCTACAATTCTTCATATAATTTGAGTTTAATAATTCTACAAATTTTAAAATATAACAATCCACAAATTTCAAAATCTAAAATCAAAGATTAACAGTAACACATACCAATAGAAAGCAGAAAAAAAAAAAAGAAAAAAAACCCCCAAATAACAAAAAACCAAAATTAATTCACTGTCAAAATGGAATAAAAATTAAAAAAAAAAAACTCTTGTAATTATGTACATTATACAAGACAAATAAAAAAACCAAATTAAATGAAAAAATGTTGATCTTGAGTGAGGACGACGAAGACGACGAGAGTTGAGACTTGTGAAAGGCAAGCTTCTGGTTGTGACTTGTGAGGACGACGAAGACGCGAAGGTTTGTAGATCTAAGAGGTTGAAATTGAGAGGCTAGGGGTCTGAATTGTTGAGGGATTTTGAGGAAATGTTTAAGGATTTTGAGGAATTGTTGAGGGATTTTGAGGAAATGTATAGTGAAGCAGCCATGTACTCATGAAGACGAAGGAGGAGATCTGAATTTTGGGAGAGTAAGGAGGAGAGAGAAAGAGAGGACAGAGAGAGAGAGGAAGGAGGAAACGGCTGAATGAGAGAGGAGAGAGAAATAATTAGATTATTAGGGTTTGGTACTTGGGCCTTTGGGGAATGGGGAGTTTCTAAAAAGTAAAAACTGATGGATGTTAGGAGGTGTTGATTTTTTTCGGATATTCGGATATCCGAAATCGAAATTTTCGATATCCGATATCCGATCCGATATCCGAAATATTCAGATCGGATATCCGATCCGAAAATCTTTTCGGATCGGTAATCCTAAATTTTTGGATCGGATGCGGACCGGAATTTCGGATTTTCGGATTATCAGATAGTTTTTCTCAGCCCTACGTAATTTTGCGACTGTGTACGAAACGGTCGCAATTTGTGCAATTTGCGACCGCTTCTAACTGTCGTAAACTCCTAATCGTATAATTTTTTTTACAATTATTTTGGACATGTATTTTTTTTCAAAAATAATTGTTAAACACTCTTGCGACCATATTTTGGCCCAAAAACGGTCGTAATTTTGCGACCGCTTATGAAACGGTCACAAATTGCAATTGCGACCGTTTTTGTGACGGTCGTAGATAAACGGTCGCAATATGACCGAATTCTAGTAGTGTCCATCTTATGTGAAGACCACTGATCATGGCAAATATATTCACCAAGGCCCTAAGTAAAAACCAATTTTTGTATCTACTTGACAAGTTGGGCATTTGTGACTTGCATGCTCCAACTTGAGGGGGGGAGGTGTTAACATATATATTAATGTATAGTAGTTGGGCCAATGTGTTGAGCCCTATTCCCTATTAGGTTTTATATTTTATATATATACTTGATTAGTCTCTAATACAAACACACTGAATTATTCTCTCAATTATTGTCACATATTTATGGGCATTAACCATTAGTTTAAATTGTTGGTTGAGTTGGTTTCTTAACATAGTATCAGAGCTAGCGTGACACAATTATTGTCACATATTTATGAGCATTAACCATTAGCTTAAACTTTTGATTGAGTTGGTTTCTTAACATAGTATCAAAGCCAGCGTGACACAAAGGTTACGGGTCTCAATCTCATCCACCCCTCCTATTAAGGTGGAATATTTCGCATAGGGTATGTAGTCAATTCGTAAAACTCATGTTACATCCACATTTCAAACACAAACTCTTGTGGGGGGCATGATAGAATATAAAACAATTATAAGATTTTGTGTTTAAACAATTATGAAAGTGGAAGTGTGGAAACAACTCGCTCCCATCCCTTTTTTTTTTTTTTTTTTTTTTTTTTTTTTTTTTTTTTTTTTTTTTTTTTTTTAATGGAAACCACGTTTGATGAACATGGTTGTTCCGTAAATTTAGATCCACCCAAAATCCCTATCTATCTATATACTAGTATAAATATAGTTGTTTCAACTCAACTTTACATAACTAAGCATATACAAGTATATACACAACAAATAAACAAAATGAGTCAAGTGACAAAGTGTCTTACTACGGTAGTGTTCGTAGCCATGGCAATGCTTCTTATAGCTTCTGTCACTGTCTCAGCCACCCGTCCTTTAGTGGCCGACGAATCACCAACACCCGGCATTTATAGAAAACTTGATTTATTTTTTTTGCACCTTCATAGAAAGCTTGTTGAAACTTATGCTCATGTAAATGGTGATGATGATTATGATGCTCCAGGCGGGGGATATTAAGGTTGTACCTAAACCAACAGCAAATTCGTATGTATGCAGATTTGCTGTAGCTGTATGACCTTGATAGTATTACTTGCTGCTCTTTATTTTATTTACCATTACTTGTACCTGCTGGCTTTGTTCGCTTTGATTATTAATGTTTAGGTAATGTTTGTATTCATCTTATATGTTAACTTTATTTGATGATTGATATACAAAGCATATGAGTATTTTGATCAGCTTTATCTTTACAAATAAGTATCCGTAAATCGACTTGTACTTCATCACATACGTACACATGCCCCTTCCGACACGAATAACGAACCGCCTAATTCAAGTTGTGTAAGTAGAACGAGTGTAACTTTATGTGGAGAGGTCCAATATTCTCGTCCTTACTTGGAAACAATTCAAACAGCTCAAGACTTTAACTAAGTGAATTAGTTGATGATCTATTCACACAGAGAAAAATCAACAATAGGAGAAAGATAACCAAGTTCAAAAACTAATGAGACTAAGAAAATCACCAAAGATGTAATAGATAGGGAGTTAGGGAGCCACTCCCACTAGATCATCACACATGAATACCATTAACGGTTTATAATAAAAAAAGTTGACGGGGGAAGTCGTGATTCCCTGAAACATTATGCATATTGTAATAGACTAATAGTATATATTAATGAATATTCAATGAATATCACTCTGTCATCTAAGCTCGAAATCAAGGATTGACTTGTGCTAGTAATATTATTGCTTCAAAATAATTTTAAGTATTAAATGACGAAATAGTAGTTGGAAATCACATCTGATTAAATATAACGTATATTAGTGATAAACTATTTGTTACTGACATCATTCTTCTTGCTTCTTCTGATGATCTCCGGTGTTCTATTATGGCTATGCTTAGCTCTGAGTTTGCTATGAAGGATCTCGGTCCTTTAAATTATTTTCTGGGTATTGCTGTGACCCGTACATAGGGGGGTATGTTTCTTTCTCAAAGAAAATATGCCGAGAAGATAATTGAACGAGTAGGGATGTCTACTTGTAAACCATCTTCTACACCGGTTGATATGAGTGCTACTTCTGGTTCTATATTTGATGATCCTACTCTCTATCGGAGTCTTGCAGGGGCACTCCAATACCTCACTTTTACTCGACCGGACATTTCTTATGTTGTACAACAGGTTTGTCTACATATGCATGATCCCCGGGTGGATCATTTTTCGGCTCTTAAGCGTATTATTTGCTACAATTCAGGGTACTTTGGAGTACGGCCTCCACTTGTATCCGTCCTCTTTTTCCTCTCTAGTCTCTTATACTGATGCAGATTGGGGTGGATGTCCGGATACCCGTCGTTCGACCTCGGGTTATTGTGTATTCTTAGGTGATAATTTGACATCTTGGTCATCCAAACGACAACCCTGTTAAACTTACACAAAAAATAAGAGAAAACGGCTTAATGAGCCTTTACCATTAATCATATATATACAGGCTTACAACATTAACCTAACACACCAAAAAACTCCTAATAATATATACACAAATATATTCACAAAATATATCTAACTTAACATAAATATATCATAACACTCCCCCTCAAGTTGGAGCATGTAAATCACGAATGCCCAACTTGTTAAGGAGAAAACCAAACTGTCGCTTCCCAAGAGCTTTTGTCAAAATACCTGCTAACTGATGACCTGTAGGAACATAGGCAGTAGCTAGATTACCATTCACCAACTCATTACGAACAAAGTGACAATCTGCCTCTATATGCTTTGTTCGATCATGAAAGATGGGATTTTAGCAATATGAAGAGCATATTGACTATCACAATACAACTTCATAGGCTTGTTATGCAAAATACCAAGAGATGACAACAAAGATTTCAACCATTTTAACTCACAAGTTGTAACTGTCATAGCACGATACTCAGCTTCAGCAGAAGAACGAGATACTGTCGGTTGTTTCTTAGTCTTCCATGAGACAGGGGAACGACCAAGAAAAACTATATAACCAGACAAAGAACGACGAGTCAGAGGACACGCCACCCAATCACTATCACAAAAATCCGTCAAACACATGTCCTTCATAGGACGTAACAATATACCTTGACCAGGACTACCTTTAATATAGCGTAGTACCCTGATAGCCGCATCCCAATGTTGCACCAGCGGGTTACTCAAAAACTGTGCAAGAGTATGAACAGAGTAACTCAACTCTGGACGAGTTACAGATAAATAAACCAATCGCCCAACTAAGCGACGATACTGATCAGGTTGAGAGAATGGCTCCCCCTCGGCATATGCCAGACGATGATTTTTCTCCATAGGAGTATCAATAGGCTTAAAACCTAGCATTCCTGCTTCAGATAACACATCTAAAGCATATTTACGCTGTGATAAAAATATACCTTCTGGACCACGAGCAACTTCAATGCCCAAAAAATACTTCAACACACCAAGATCTTTCATATGAAAGCAAGAACTCAAATATTTTATAAAACAAATAATCGCATCATGAGACAAACCAACAATAATCAGATCATCAATATACACAAGGACATGGAGGGAGACGCCACCCTGAATATAACTGAACAAAGAATAATTTGCATATGATTGCTTGAAACCATAAGATTTCAAGGCATTAGACAACTTAGAAAACCATTGTCGAGGAGCCTGTTTCAGACCATATAAAGACTTACGCAACCTACAGACCTTCCCTGGAGTAGCACAATTATAACCCGGAGGTAATTGCATATACACTTCCTCCTCCAAATCTCCATGAAGAAAAGCGTTATGAACATCCATTTGATGCAACTCCCAATTTAAAGAAGCAGCAACAGAAAGAAAGAGTCTAACAGTCCCCATTTTTGCCACAGGGGCAAAAGTCTCATTATAATCAACACCTGCAACCTGTCGATTGCCATACACAACAAGACGACCTTTAAGTCGCTCTACTTCACCTGTAGATGTATATTTAATTTTATACACCCAACCACTACCAATAGCCTTCTTACCTGGAGGTAAGTCCTCCAAAGTCCATGTGCCATTTCACTCAAGAGCATCAATTTCTTCTTTCATCGCTTTACGCCACCATTCATGTTTTATAGCTTCCCTAAACGAGGAAGGCTCTTTTCCCTTTGTAACTGCTGTCAGAAAACACTTATGTCTCATAGAAAAATTGTGATAATCAACATAACAAGCTATATCAAATTGTTTACCTGAAGAACGTGATTAGGAAGCGGGTGCAGTAAATTTTGAAGGAGTGGGGTCTATACAGTGGCGAACAAGTGTATTAGTAACATAGCCACGAAGCTTCGAAGAGGGAAATTTTTGACGATGCCCACGAACCAAAGTTTCACCATTACCTGTAGTGCTAATCACTGCCATGTCACTCGAACTCCCCCTTGAATCAAGAGGGTCAACAGAAGCATTACCATCATTAACATTACTAGTATTTGATGACGAGGCAGGGGCACTAACAACTTGCATGTCACTAGACACATTACTAAATTCATTACCACCAGTAGCATTTATATCATGCATTTCATTAACACCAATCTCACGCACAGGAGCATGCACATGCAAGTCATCATCATAAAACTCATTATCATCCCACAAATTAACTTGATTAAAGTAAGACTCCCAATGCACCCTCTCTGCTGCATTAATAGTATCAATAAACGGGAAAGTGTCCTCAACAAATTTCACATCACGACTTATCAAAAATTCATTAGTTTCCAAATCATAAAATATCCAACCTTTTTCCCATAAGGATATCCAAAAAAAATGCACCGCCTAGACCTCGAGTCAAATTTATCCTTAGTACGAGCATTATCCACCACATAACGTAAACAACCAAAAACACGCACCTCATCATAAGAAGGAGGTTTCCCAAACAAATATTCATGAGGTGTTTTACCATTTAAAGTAGGAGTCGGGGTCAAATTAATAAGACGAACCGCAGTTAAAACACATTCTCCCCAAAAATACTTAAGTAATTTAGCTTGGAAACGTAAAGCACGAGCAACATTTAAAATATGTTTATGTTTCCTTTCAACACGATCATTTTGTTGAGCGGTATCCACACATGAGGTTTGATGCAATATTCCTTTTTTTTCAAAAAAAGGTCTCAAACTCAAGAACTCTTGCCCATTATCACTTCGTAAAACTTTTATTTTTTTATTGAATTGAGTTTTTATTAAAGCATAAAAGTTACGAATTAACTTCCCAACTTCATATTTTCCAACCATCAAATAAATCCAAGTTGCACGGGAGAAATCATCAACAATAGTAAGAAAATATCTAGCATTGCAACTAGATGATACTCTATTTGGACCCCAAATATCACAATGTATCAAATCAAACAAACCAGATGCTTTATTCATACTTAAAGGAAAAGAGTTTTGGGGTTGTTTACCCATAAAACAAATACGACAATAAAAAACAACACACTTTTTATTCATACTACTACTGGCTACTCCAGGCAAAGAAGAAACAACTTTCATCGAAAGGTGACTTAAACGTCTATGCCATAACATACTTGCATCTGGAACATCAACCGAATTGACTTGAAAACTATGAGCACGAACTGGTCTGAAGAGATAGACCCCATTATACTGCACCCCCGCTCCAATCAGGTTCTTCAAAGTGCAGTCCTGAATTATACATAGCTTGTTAGTGAAAAGAACAATATATTTTTGCTTTTCTAATAATTGAGATACTGACAATAAGTTACAATTTAATTCGGGAACAAATAAAACATCTTCTAATATTAAACCATCACTCAATTTTATTTTTCCTTCCTTAGTGGCCGTAGTACTCTTTCCGTTAGGCAAACCAACCGGAGATAAAATATCACACAAATCATAAAACAAATTTAAATCACCCGACATATGATTCGACGCTCCGGTATCAATTATCCACTCATTAAAATTATACATACCGTGAGATGTTTGGTCACTTGAATAATTATTAGTGGGTTTTCCACCCTTTATTGCATTTAAGAATTGGGCCCATTGTGCATCAGTGAGTGTAGGAGCACTTTGACGATCATTCTCATTAATCTCAGACCCACTCAATTGACGAGTGTTGTTGCTCATATTTGCTGCAAACCCACGGCCACCACCACTTGATTGACGACTACCACGACTACCACTACTTGATTGACGACCACCACGACTAGTCCTACCACCACGATTACCACCACGACCACCACCGTTAAACGATTCGGGCCAACCCACAAGATCAAAACACTTCTCCTTCTCATGACCCTTTTTACCACAATGGTCACACACCCTAGCATCACCACCACCGGACCAAGAAGTAGTCCTGGCTTGAGCAGAACCTGACGCTGCAAACCCAACTGCCTCCGAACGAGTATCTTGAGCATCGGAGACCGTTTGTTTACGCTCTTCAGACACCACTTTTGCATAAGCCACATTAAGGGAAGGTACTGGGTCCATCATAAGAAGGGTAGAAACAACACCACCAAATTTCTTTGGCTCCAAACTGATACAAAATTGATGGAGTAGTTCACTTTCAACAATTTTAGCATATTCATGAGCAGCAGTACATGTACACTTGGGAACTTTGACATAACTAGCTAACTCATCTTGTAATTTACGTAACTCACCAAAATACACAGCCACCGGCCTACCACGCTGCTTGCAATCCACAATTTGAGCCTTTAAATCAAGAATACGAGGGCCATTGCCAAGGGAATATCTATCACGTAGATCATCCCACAAAGACTTGACATGGTCTGGGAAACGAACAGTGGATCGAACAGAGACATCCAAAGTATTAACAATCCAAGCAACAAGCATTGAATTAACAATCCCCCATTGATCAAAATCAGGAGACTTAGCATCCGGCACGGTAATAGTACCATCAATAAAACCAAGTTTGTTCTTTGCACGAGGGTTATTGCGTAAAGAACGAGACCACTCCTTGTAGTTATCTCCTTTTAGCAGAATTGGGCTAATCACAACCCTTGTACCTTCACTCGGATGGAGATAGTAGGCAGAGAACGGTTCATAACGAGGACCCGGAGGAGGAGGCGGCGGCGGAACTTCACCACTAGTCATCACAACTCAAACGAAAAAGAAGAAAACAATGAACACACAAAGCGGAAGCACACACCAGGAACTAATTAACTCACGCAAATAATCTTGAAAAAAAAAATCAAAAATACTAGGGTTTGTGTTTGGGAATAAATTAGGAAAAGCAACGTAAAAAAAAAATCTCAAATCAAAGGGCTCTTGATACCAGGTTAAACTTACACAAAAATAAGGAGAAAACGGCTTAATGAGCCTTTACCATTAATCATATATATATAGGCTTATAACATTAACCTAACACACCAAAAAACTCCTAATAAGATATACACAAATATATTCACAAAATATATCTAACTTAACATAAATATATCATAACAAACCCACATTGTCTAAGTCGAGTGCCGAGGCGGAGTACCGTGGGGTTACTAATGTTGTCTCCGAATCTTGCTAGCTTCGGAATTTATTACAAGAATTATATTGTCCGATTAAAAAGGCTACTCTTGTTTATTGTGACAATGTCAGTGCAGTTTATTTATCGGGTAATCCAGTGCAACACCAGCGTACAAAACATATAGAGATGGATATCCATTTTGTTCGGGAGAAGGTTGCATGTGGTGAAGTTCGTGTGCATCATGTTCCTTCCCGTCATTAGATTGCGGACATCTTCACTAAAGGGCTTCCCATTGTATTATTTGAGGATTTTAGGGACAGTCTCTGCGTCCGTAAGCCTACCGTTTCGACTGCGGGGTGTGTTAAATATGTATATATTTTGTATATTATATTCTCTAGTCAAAGGATATATTTAGTTCCTAAATATACGCCTATAGTTATGCCTATTGTTAGGTTTGTAATTTGTATATAACCGAGCTTGATTAACGAAATCAGTCAAGGAAAAATATTCCACATATTCTTTCACTATTCATTTCCTTTATTTCTTTTTGTTTAAGATTAGGAAAAATTGTCAAAAATAATACTCCCTCCGTTTTATAATGTTAGTCCTATATAGAATCAATCATATAAAATAAGAAAACAAATATATTTGGAATCTAACATTAAAGTACAACATAATTCATAATTTTTTTACCTTATTTAGCTTTTTTTATTTTTTATTAGGAAAGCACAAGTCATAATTGCATAATTTAAGGTAAAAATTTCCTTACTTAGAGTCATGTCATCAATCCACAATCAATTAATTCCAAAAAAATCAATTTATAAATGAAATATTTTCAATATGGGTAGATCTTTTTGAAATGCCCAAAATAGTATATGAGACTAAAACATTATGAAACGGAGGGAGTACGGAGTAACACCCTAATTTCACCTGTCTTTCTAAAATAAAACGACATTAATCATCATTCGGTCACATTTTATCTTGAACGAGTGCCTGTCAAAGGTCATTTTGGAATTGAATAATCAAAAGTCATTTTACTTTTGAAAGTTAAGGTCGGATTTTTTTTTTCAATTTATCTCAAAAACTACTATTTATTTGCCTTTCATACAATTACCATTGCACTGATAAGCTTACCAAGTTTTAGACCATTTGAATATTATAAGGTCGATCACTACCAAAGTGGACTATTTTGATGGTGAATTAGAATTTCATCTTAATGCCATTGTCCTTAGCTCCTATATAATGGATCTATGTCATAATCACCTATAATAATCCCTTCACTATATCCCAGATTCCTAGCTGATTGACTGCTACAATATGCTTATTCCACCAAATATGCTCATTTTCAATTTTAATAAGTATCTTGAAGTGGCTTTTTCAATAACTTATTCAAGCATTTTAAAGAAAAATGACAATTATACCCTCATTAAACCAAAAAATTCTACCAAAGTAAAATTAACAATGTCTTTAACTCTTTATTGATCATTTTGCATACTCAAACATCTTTTGAAAAATCAATTGTTTACACAACACTTTTATACAATTAACTACTCCCTCCGTCCCCAATTGTTTAGTCACATTTGCTTTTTTATTGAGAATATATTAGGATATATTTTAGGATCTCTTGAGGATAGTGAATATCTTTTTGATATATTTTCCTTATTTTCCTAGTTTCCTAATCCTATCATATTAGGGTTAACTTGTATTTTATATATTGAGGTTGAAGCCATCAATGAAAGTTAAGTCATTCACTTCTATTTTCTCTCTAATTTAGCATGGTATCAAGAGCGGGTTAAATTTTTTTCGACCATGACCGGTTTTTTGGGTAATACAAAAACCTCATAAATCCGTCTCTATGGTAAATTTAACAACACTTGTTGGATTATTGATACCGGTGCAACTCATCACGTCACTGGAAATAAATCTTGGCTATTTGACTCTTACAACATTGAATGTCCTGTTGGTTTTCCCAATGGTGAGAGTGTACTTGCATCTTTGGCTGGATCTGTTTGTTTGTCTGATAAAATCACTATCTTTGGAGTTCTCTTTGTCCCGAATTTGAATTGCAATTTAATTTCAGTCTCTCAACTTACTGATCAATTAAAAGTTGTTGTACAGTTTAACTCGCATGTGTGTACTATACAGGACCCAATGAAGAAGTTTATTGGCACGGGTCTTAGGCAAGACGAACTCATTATCTTAGCAAGCCGGACGTGGTGTGTGTGTTGGTGGTTGGAGCGACTTCTGAGTTGGATCTTTGGCATAGAAGGATGGTTCACCCTTCTGAGAAGGTAGTTAAGTTGCTTCCTCATATTAGCAATAATAACACTAGTTTATCAAAAGGTTGTGAAGTATGTTTTCGTGCTCAACATTCTAGAGACAAATTTCCTATGAGTGACAATAAAGCTTCTAGAATTTTTGAAAAAATACATTGTGATTTATTGGGTCCATATCGTCATGTTTCCTCCTGTGGGGCTCGTTATTTCTTGACTATTGTTGATGATTATTCCTGTGCGGTTTGGATCTATTTGCTGCTTGATAAAACTGAGGTTTTTTGAATGTTTATGACTTTTTTTGCTATGGTTGATAGACAATTTAATCAAACGATTAAAATTGTTCAGATTGATAATGAGACTGAATTTAATTGTTTGAACGATTTTTTTTGTTGCAACTGGTATTCTTTTTCAAACCTCTTGTTTTGGGACTCCTCAACAAAACGAAAGGGTAGAGAGAAAACACAAACACATTCTTAATGTTAGTAAGGCCTTGAGATTTCAAGCCAATCTTCCTATTTATTTTTTAGGTGAGTGTGTTGTAGCTGCGGCTCATTTGATTAATCGTAATCCTACCCCTATTCTACAAAATAAATTTCCTTTCGAAATTCTTTTCAATAAACCTCCTTCTTTTGGTTCTATTCGTAGTTTTGGTTGTTTGTGTTTCGCACACAATCAAAAGACGAGGGGGGATAAATTTGCTAGTAGGAGTCGTAAATGTGTTTTTGTGGGTTATCCATTCAGGAAAAAGGGATGGAAGCTATTTGATCTTGAAACAAAGGAGTTTTTTGTCTTTCGTGATGTGAAATTTGTCGAAGATATGTTCCCTTTTGGAAGTCCGGATGATGTAAATATCGATGTCAATTTTGGAAATACGGAGGATGAGATTCATGTGGATTTTGATGATCATAATTTGAGCTATGATGACAATGCTATAGCTGTATAATGCTGCAGGCCGCAAGGGGGGTGCGGAGTCCACTGCTACTGCCTCTGCTCCACAACGTCAAGAGCAGCAGCAACACGATAAAGAACAGCAGCAACATCACGTAGAGAAGCAGCATCAACACGTGGAGCAGTAGCCACCTGAGGCTGAAACTGCCCAGTCCGAGCAGCCCTATTCAAGTGCAGAAACTGCCACGGACCAACACAGTAAGTCTAAGCAATCCTCCCCCTTGGCAGATCCTACCGCTCAGCAGGCCTCTCATGAGTTGGGTCGAGGTTTTCGGGATAAATATCCCTCGGTTTTGCTCCGTGATTTTATTACACACACGGTTGTTGCTAAGAGTACGTCTCCTACTTCCAATCTGACTCCAAGTACTCCGTATCCCCTGGCACATTACATAAATTGTGATATCTTTCTGTGAATTATCACAAATTTCTTACAGCCGTTGTTTTGGGAAAGGATCCAAAATCCTTTAAAGAAGCCATGAAATCTGAAGGTTAGCAACGTTCTATGAAAGAAGAAATAAGGGCATTAGAAGACAATGGGACTTGGACTTTAGAGTATCTTCATCCCGGTAAGAAAGCTCTAGGCAGTCAATGGGTGTACAAGACGAAATTTTTGTCTAATGGTGATGTTGAACGTCTCAAGTCTCGTTTGGTTGTTTTTGGTAATCATCAGCAGGAAGGTATATATTATAGTGAGACTTTCGCTCCGGTTGCAAAAATGACTACAGTTCGGGATTTTCTTGCTATAGCCACTTCTAAAAATTGGGAGCTTCATCAGATGGATGTTCATAATGCTTTTCTACATGGTGATCTAGAAGAGGAGGTGTACATGAAATTACCTCTTGGTTTTGAGAGCTCGGATCCGATTTTGGTGTGTCGTTTGAGAAAGTCTTTGTATGGGTTGAAACAGGCTCCAAGGTGTTGGTTTGTAAAACTCACCACGGCTCTGAAAGGGTACGGTTTTATTCAATCTTACTCTGATTATTCTCTTTTCACATCCACTAAAGGCAATGTTCAGATTAATGTCTTAGTTTATGTTGATGATCTTATTATTTCTGAGAATGATTCCGCTGCATTAACTGTGTTCAAGGCTTATCTTGGTGATTGTTTCAAGATGAAGGATCTTGGTCCTTTGAAGTATTTTTTGGGCATTGAGGTAGCTCGTAGTAAATCTAGATTGTTTTTGTGTCAACGCAAATATACTTTTGATATTATTTCAGAAGCAAGGTTGTTAGGGGCAAAGCCAAGCGGCTTTCCGATTGAGCAAAATCATAAGCTTAGCCTTGCTAGTGGTGAGTTACTTGCTAATCCTGAGTCTTATCGCGGACTGGTAGGACGGTTAATTTATCTATTGGTTACTAGACCAGATTTAGCGTATTCTGTTCATATTCTCTCGCAATATATGCAAGAACCTTGCGTTGAGCACTGGGAGGCAACTCTAAGGGTAGTTCGTTATTTGAAGGGTACACCGAGATAGGGTATTTTGTTGAGTGTTGATAGTGACCTGACTTTGCAAGGTTGGTGTGATTAAGATTGGGCGGCATGTCCTCTTACGCCTCGTTCGTTGACAGGTTGGCATGTGTTTCTTGGTAAACCCCCTATTTCGTGGAAAACTAAGAAACAACCTACAATTTCCTATTCTTCCTCTAAATCTGAGTATCGATTAATGGCGTCGATTACACATGAGTTAAAATGGTTAAAAGCTTTACTTTTGAGTTTGGGGGTTCAACACCCTAAAGCAATCAAATTGTTTTGTGATAGTCAATCCGCACTCTATATAGCCAGAAATCCAGTTTTCCATGAACGAACAAAGCACATTGAGATTGATTGTCATATTGTTCGTGATGCTATTACAGAAAGTCCGATTGCCCCATCTTATGTTTCCACCTAGGAGCAATTGGCGAAAATTTTTACTAAGGCTCTTGGGAAGACTCGGTTTGATCACCTTATTTCCAAGTTGGGCATTTTCGATCCCCATGCTCCAACTTGAGGGGGGGTATTGAGAATATATTAGGATATATATTAGGAAATATTTCGTTAGTATCTCTTGAGGCTAGTGAATATCTTTTTGATATCTTTTCCTTATTTTCCTAGTTTCCTAATTCTATCATATTAGGGTTAACTTGTATTTTATATATTGAGGTTGAAGCCATCAATGAAAGTTAAGTCATTCACTTCTATTTTCTCTCTAATTTAGCATTTTTTAAAGTACCATTAACTTTCCAATGTAAATTTTACTTTCCAGTGTACTTTAATTACTTTCTCTCTCTACTTTTTTGCATACTCAATGTAAATTTACTTTTTCAATGTACTTTATTTCTTTAATTCTCCTTAATTCCTGTGATTTTTTTTTCAAAAGTGACTATCAATCGGGGACGGAGGGAGTAATACAGTCAAATCAACTTAAAAAAAATAATATAATCAAGGAAAATTACACTTAATAATCTCAACAATTGCCGATTTACTTCTAATAATCCCAACTAAGTTTTTTTTTTTTAAATAATCCTAACTATGCATTGAGTTTGCCTCCATAAGTCCCAAAGACCGATTACCTGCTAAAAGGGTAATTTTAAAAAAAAAATTTAAACGCTACATGCCAGCACATGATTGGCCTAATTATTAAAAAAAATAAAAAAGGAAAAAAAAGAAAAAAAATTAACAAAACCCATCCTAGCCACCCCCAGCCCACTAGGAAACCGGCCGACCTACCCCCAAAACTACCCAGCCACCTTCCCCCACCCAAAAAATGGCCGACAGGCCTTCCCAACCCCTAAAACCACCCAGCCACCTTATGCACTAACCATCGCAAAACCCTAACCCCACACCGCAAAATCCACCTAAACTTACCAGAAATTGGTCGCATGCCCCACTAACCACCGAAACCACCCAATTTCACCTTTACGATCCCATGTGGCCTAAACCCCGATTCCCAAAACAACCAACAAGTCCAACAAAAGTCCATCGAGGTGGCTGGGTAGGTGGTTTTGGGGGTCGGGATTGGGTCAGTTAGGGTTGTTGAGGTCAGGTCGGCGATGTCCGGTGGGTAAGAGGTGGGGGGAGGGGTGACGGTTTTCCGCTGGTGAGGTTAGGTAGTTGGCTAGGGATTTGCGGTGGAGAAGGTAATTAGGATTTTTTTTTTAAGAAAAAATAATTTATGTTTTAATTTTTTTTTTAATTTTAGACTAATCAGGTGTTAACACGTGTTACGATACCTGTTATAATAGGTCATTGACTTTAAGTTGATCGGTTAGGACATTGGAGGAAAACTTAGGTCATAGTTAGGATTATTAAAAAATAAACCTTAGTTGGGATTATTAAAAGTACATCGGCAACAATTGTGATTATTAAAGTGTATTTTGTCTATAATCAAATAGTCAAATAAGTTAATATAATCACTCAAATAGTTAAAGAAAATCAGCTAACACGATGAATTTTAATAACTTTCAATATTTCATCGTACATGACCAATATTTTGTCTTTTTCTTTAATGTAACCTTTGAATTTTGCAATCTCTTATTTCAATTTATTGATCAAAGAACCTGTTAGGAAATAATGGTGTAATTGTGTTTGATTAATGCGGAACAAGTCAATGAAATTAAGAACGAGAAAAACAATAAAGAAGATAAACAAAGAACACAAGGATTTACGTGGTTCGGTCAAAAATAGACCTACATCCACGGGTGGGGGATTCGAGAGCTTCTTCACTATAATGGAGAAAGAAACAAGAGAATAATACAAGGAGTCCTAAATCTAATGGCTCAAAAGGTATAATCTAAATGATTAACTAAAGGGTCCTTTATAACACAAGGAAACCCTAATAAAACCCTAAGATTGTTTGTCTTATTCTTTGTCTTGCTTGAGCCTCCTTATGTTTGTGCTGCTGGATGATGGTTCATGGCTGCGATCTTTTGTCCTGGTTTGTACTGCATGCATGCTACTGTTCTGTCCTGGCAGGCTGACTGTGGTGTTGTTATCAAGCTGTTTTTATGATGATGCTGGCGGATGGTGTATGCTTTCAAGTTAAGCTGATGCTTTATTGTACTCACCTTATTTGATATCTTTGTATGTATGGGTTTTTACCCACTTTTGGATGTAGCTATGGTATCCTCTCCCTTTAGGAGTTAGAGATTCCGTAGTAGTTATTTTTGTTTTGCCTTCGGGCTTTGGTTTTGTTGCTTCTTTGGCCCAGAGGGCATGTATTGCACTTTCATTTCTTTTAGTTGCTACTTTATGGGTAGTAACTCTTTACTTTTGGTAATAAAATTCTTTACTTACCAAAAAAAAAATAAAAAAAAAAAACCCTAAGATTGTTCCCCAAGTATACTCAAATAGCCGTCATAGAAAAGATATAGTTTTAGGAAATATTCCATAAATTATCCTAGAATAACCTAACTACCGAGCTATAGCTCGGCAGCTAGCTCATACTTGCCGCAAGTCCTCAAAGGGCCGAGCTATAGCTCACTCGCATAGAGCTATAGCTCGCATCCTCGTTGCAAATTTCCAGTTTCGTCAGGTTTTTTCTAAAATGGTCATAACTTTCTCGTTTCTTATCGAAATTGGGCATATGACCTATAGTTGGAAAGCTCTTGAACCAAGCTATCACCTCCAACTTGAATAATCTTAAAATCAATTGTATTTTAAGAGATATAAGCGTTCAAATTCAGCCCTACTAGATTTCGAGTCACAATTTAACAATCTCCACCTTGACTTGAAATTGACCAAAAAACAAGGTAACTCCACCTTGAACCAAAAACCAAGAAGTAATGCTCATAATAAAATATAAAGCCTCCACCTTAAACAAAACTCCATAAGCCTACTCACATTAGGCTATCACCAAACGGACATCTTCCATAACTTGTGAACCGGTGCGTCTCCGAACACAAAATTCCGTACACAAAACCATCACATGGCCTAGATTGAGAGTATAATGTCCCGACGCCAAGCATGTTTATCAAAATTGACCAAACTCTCTTCAAACACTTCTTCATCTCAAAAAATCAAACAAAAAAAAAAACTTAAGCAATCCTAGAAAAATAAAAATTACATCAAGAATTTCTAAATTTCAATTGTACTTAGTAAATCACAAAAGTACCAAAATTGAGATAAGAAAGAGCATAACTAGAACAAAATCTAATGCATAACCAAGATTGCTACTTTATTACAAACAAAAATCAAAAGCAATCTATCATTGACTCCATACCAAAAATCCACACGGTTTCTCGTTTTACCAAGAGATCTCAAAGGGGAACTTATCATGAAGAGATCGTAGAAACCGCAACCCCAAAGCTCGTAACCCTTAAGTTCATAATCATCATCATCGTCGGTATTGGCAATATTTGCGAATTTGTCCTCATTGGACTTCTCCACATTGTTCTTCTTAAATTTCCAACACTCGGCTTTGATATGACCCTTCACATGACAATAGTTACAAACTTTTCCTTTACCAAAATTCTTATTACCACCATGAGCAACTAAAGCATTGTTTAGAGCAGGATTATTAGATTTATTAACCAACTTATTGTCAATTAAATCTCTGTGGGTTAAGGCATCCTTAACATCCTCCAAACTCAAATCATCTCTACCATACAATAAAGTATCTCGAAAATGCTTATACGTAGGCGGTAAAGAACACAAAAACCTAATAGCCATATCCTCATCATCGATCTCAACATTGATGTTTTGCAAATCCATAATAATAGAGAAAAATTCATCTAAATAAGACTTAAGCAGTTTACCTTCTTCTAGACAAAGATCATGAAGTCTAGATTTGACTAGTAGACGGTTGGTCACGCTCTTTGTGATATAAAGTGACTCCAACTTCAACCACAAACCCTCAGAAGTCGTCTCCTTGGCAACCTCTCTCAAAACATCATCAGAGAAACATAATTGAATTGCCGAAAGAGCCTTCAAATCGATCTCCTCCCACGTATCCACCGTCATGCCCGAAGGCTTTTTGGATACACCTTCAAGAGCCTTGTGATAGCCACTTTGAACCAAGATGGCTTTCATCTTCAATTTCCATAGGCCAAAATTCACTTGCCTGTCGAATTTCTCAATATCAAATTTCATTGGCATAATTTAATCCAACTAATCTATAAACACCTAAACCTTAAGACCTTAATTAAAACCTTGGCTCTAGATACCACTTGTTAGGAAATAATGGTTTAATTGTGTTTGATTAATGCGAAACAAGTCAATGAAATTAAGAACGAGAAAAACAATAAGAAGATAAACAAAGAACACAAGGATTTACGTGGTTCGGTCAAAATAGACCTATATCCACGGGTGGGGGATTCGAGAGCTTCTTCACTATAATGGAGAAAGAAACAAGAGAATAATACAAGGAGTCCTAAATCTAATAGCTCAAAAGGTATAATCTAAATGATCAACTAAAGGGTCCTTTATAACACAATGAAACCCTAATAAAACCCTAAGATTGTTCCCCAAGTATACTCAAATAGCCATCATAGAAAAGATATAATTTTAGGAAATATTCCATAAATTATTCTAGAATAACCTAACTACTGAGCTATAGCTCGGCAGCTAGCTCATACCTGCCGCAAGTCCTCAAAGGGCCGAGCTATAGCTCACTCGCATAGAGCTATAGCTCGCAGCCTCGTTGCAAATTTCCAACTTCGTCAGGTTTTTCTAAAACAGTCATAACTTTCTTGTTTCTTATCGAGATTGGGCATATGACCTATCGTTGAAAAGCTCGTTAACCAAGATATCACCTCCAACTTGAATCATCTCAAAATCAGTTGTAGTTTGAGAGATATAAGCATTCAAAGTCAGCCCTACTAGATTTCGAGTCACAATTTAACAGAACCGGAATCAAATATTTTTATGCGTTATGGGAGCAGCAGCATGTTACTATATTTGTTGAATTAATGCATTATCATTGGGATTTGCTTACCAATACTTTTTTTCTTTTTCAAAACAGCTTGAATTGTATACAAATCATTAGAAATTTGACACATCATCAGAATATTGGAGAAAATTAAAAGTCAAAAATAAATTGAATATAATGGAACTTGGGTCCATTATTCTAGCCAATAAAACATGAAAAATTAGAGTTGTATACTTCTATGTAAGGATCACATACAACAATGGTATTTGTAGCCTTTAGCCAACTGGCCTACTGTATATATGTATATCATTAATGCTTTAAATACTATGGGGATCTATCTACTTACCAATATTTGATTTCAATTTGTTTTGCTCATTCAATGGAAGTTATTTATTTTATACATCAGATAAGCAATAATAAGTGTATTCAAAAAGATAAAAAAATACGAGTAAAATATACGAAGTGTTTGAGCAATAAGCAGTAAGACCTTGTAGCCAATGGAGCCCTTAGAAATATCCACAAGGAATTAGAAGATTATGTACATCATATTGAAATTTCACTCCCAAAGGAATTATGGATGGGTGCTTTTCCCACAAGTCAGTACGATGGTTTTTGGTGCGAGGCCGCCCAGGTTTCTCAAATTGATAAACAACAAACGTTTATCAAATGGCATTCTCGTAATTATTTTGCCTAGTTTTCTGCGAAAGGCAATTAAATAATGCATTAGGGGTCCCAGTCCAAGCTGGCAGCGAAGCGACCTTAGTAACGGATAGTTAACGCCTTTGTTAACGATTAGAACAGCTTCGTCAACACATGGAAGTTACTTTTGCAGAAGAAAGAGAAAATAAGACAAACACTGCAGTTTGAGATTAAATAGTATACATAAACATCCCAATATATATATATATATATATATATATATATATATGAGCATGCGATTTGGAACTCGTCGAAGCACATAGCAGGCATTATTGGAGCTGTTGAGGAGAAATTGGATTTGTTTTAGGGCTTATAAGGTACGTTCTCCATGCTTATTGATTCGTACTAATTCTGGACTGTGTTATGCAATTTTTTTTGTAATTGGATCATTTCGAATCTATTGGTTTGTACTTTGGCTGCGTCGGATTGTAATTTGGAGCTTAAATTTGAATTGTTATTATTGGAAACCAAATATTCAGGTGCTTAATTGTATTCAAAATTGAAGCATGAATGTGTTTACTTGAACCTGTGTGTAGGGTTAAGACGCTTTTTTTTATTTAATGTGGTTTGTATAGACTCGTTTATTTAGAGTTATGATTGTTGTTAGCGTTGTGAACAGGTACCTTGTATTATTTTGTAGTATGCAACTCTTAATATTATGATTTGGGGGTATTGATTATTAATTAAATCAGGATGGTTGATTTTCATGACAATGTTTCTGGGGATGGAGTCGGAGGAGGTGAATTTGGGGATTATCTTTATGACAATGGAATTGGTGATGGAGTTGGAGAAGGTGAATTTGGGGATGATTGTTATGACAATGGTACTGGGGATGGAGTTGGGGAAGGTGAAATTGGCGATGATTTGTACTGTCCTAACTCTGTTGATGATATGTCATTAGATATGTGTGTTCCTCCAATGTCACCAATCCGTGATGGGCAATGCAGTAATGTAATTGAATATCGTTCTCCAATTAAGACTGTAGTCTCAACTAACAGGGTATGTTCTGCTCCTTTGGTTGAATCTCCGAAAGTGGGGATGGTGTTTAAGTCATGGTAGGATGTAGAGAAGTATTACAAACAGTATGGTGAGCAGGAGGGTTTTGGTGTTTCAAGGGTGCAAGCAACCAAATTGAAAGTAACCAATGAGCGTTTGACTACAACGTGGAAGTGTGAGTGTTGGGGTGCACCTAACATGAGGGCTAAGAGAGAGGCCAAAAATAGGGCTAAATCAATGGATGTTGCTGGCTGTGGTGATAAGGTTAATGGAGTTATTGGGGCAGATAAACTTAGTCGAGGGAAGAGAAAATTAAAGAAATGCGAATGTGGTGCTACTATATATGTTGGGGTGAATGCAAAAGGGGACTGGGAGGTAAGGAAGGTGATTAATGTGCACACACATGATGTTAACCCCAGCATGTCCAAGTTAGTCAAAGAGTATAGGATGAAGAATTACACTGCTAATGTGAAGAAGGTGTTGCTTAATTTTTATGAAGAGGGGGTGTATGTGTCCAAAATTTGCAAAGGGTTATTGCATGAGAAAGAGGAGGAGGAATTTCCCAGCTTTAAGGACATGCAGCATGAGGTGTATAAAGCAAAAAGGCTGAAATTTGAGGGAGGAGATGCTAATCCCATGATGACGTATTTTGAGTGGATGCAAGAGGATAATCAAAACTTTTATCACACTCATCGGTTAGATGAATTTGGTCGCTTGAAGGATGTTTTATGCGTAGATGCGAGAAGTCGGGCAGCATATGAGTATTTCGGGGATGTAGTTTGTTTTGATGCTACATACCTTACTAACCAATATGAACTCCCGTTTGTAAACTTTGTGGGCGTCAACCATCACGGGCAGTCCATCCTTTTGGGTTGTGCCTTAGTGTCCCGAGAAACCACTGAGACGTACAAATGGGTTTTCCAGCAGTGGTTGGCTTGCATGGAAAATAGAGCCCCCGTAGCTATTTTGACAGATCAAGCTGCTTTAATGCGCAATGCAGTGGCTCAAACGATGCCAACTGCCAGGCACAGGTGGTGCATATGGTACATTGTTAAGAAATTTTCAGAAAAGCTTGGCAAATGCAAGGGGTAAGTTATGTTATATGATGTCATATTGCTTCATGATGAATATTGTTCTATGTTATGTGATGAATTTAACAGTGGGTATGGATATGGGTGTCTATGTTTAGGTTCAAAGATTTCAAGAGTCCCTTGAAGGCAATAATATATGAGAGCTTCACTGTAGAAGAATTTGATAGAAGGTGGTGTGAATGCATGAAAAAATTCAGTCTTGAGGATAATGAATGGTTGGTTGGTCTATATGAAGAGAGACACATGTGGATCCCGGCCTTCATGCGCGAATACTTTTGGGTCAGGATGAAGACAACACAACGTGTGGAGAGCATTAACAATTTCTTTGATGGGTTTGTTAATCGGAAGATGAAACTTTGCGAATTTCCTATGCGATACACCAGGGCAATGACAAAGAGGGTCCAGGATGAGAATGAAGCAGATGCAAAGGCAACAAAGTACATTCGGCGACTTGTTAGTGGTTTCCGACATGAAGCATTTTTCCAAAAGATTTACACTGATGCTAAGTTCCAGGAGATTCAAAGAGAACTATCCCGATTGATGTAATGCTATGACAGGGGAGAACATGTTATTGATGAGACAACGGTTCGATATGTGATCAAAGACAGGGTTTGGATAGTACCGGAAGGGGAAAGTGAAGAAGTCATTACGGACCGTAGGCGCAATTATGCGATTATGTATAACCATGTTCTGAAAGAGGTCACTTGTGAATGCAGAAAATTTGAAACACATGGTATTATTTGCAAGCATTGTATTCGTGTGTTGGATCAGAACATGGTCTTCAAAATACCTACAAAGTACATGTTAGACAGGTGGCGCAAAGATATCGTGAGGAAGCACACAAGGGTAAAGGTCGCGTACCATGACCCCACGCAGACACCTGAGGTTAAAAAATTCAACATGATGATGAATGCATTTGAGGGGGTGTGTGAGGATGCTTCTGCTGTAGATGATGAAACCGTACAGCTAGTGATAGACTCCCTGTCTACTCTCCACATTGAAGTGAAGGATCGGAGCCTAAAATATATGAAACTAATTGCTTCGAGTGATTACCCCATGGTTGAGGATCCACATTCAGACATTGGTTCTAACAGCCATACTGTTAATGGACAGTCCCTTCCTTCGCCGTCCACCGTTCCCAACGTTCTTGACCCTACGTGTAAAAAACGTCGTCGTGGTATACCAAAGGGTTCTCGCAACAAAGCCTATTTAGAGACTGCTTACAAGCAAGTTAAGCCACGAAAATCAAAGGTATGCCTTACATGATCACCCATCTGTCTTAATATTTGAGGATGATAAGCCACAAGCTCCTTATGGTTTTGTGCATTTTGTCAGGCCAAACAAGGTTTGGAGTACGCCCAGTTGCAGGTATATCTGATGGTATATTTGATATGAGCATATTGTTTGACACTAACAGTATGTGTTCTAACATCCTGGCATTTTGCATTACATTACATTTACAGGATGATGATAACATCCACCTTACACAACCTAATGTAGGTGGAGACAGTGTATTGTTAGCCCAAAGTATTTTATGATTGTCCATGAATACTAGTCTTGTATAGTGTCCCAAGATTCTAATTCGGTTTATTAATAATCTTATTGGACTGATTTTATGGGCTAAATATAACACACCTGTTCATTGGCCCAAAACTTTAGGGTTGTTTTAAAGTTGTTGAAGGATTATGACTTTGAGTTGTTTTTTATTTAATGATGGATTATTACATTACATAATAATACTGTTAAAATTTTTAGAGAAGTCTCTCTAGGATTCATCAACAAATAATCAACACAACTAATAATCATCTTCATAGACTCATCAACAGGATACACTCCAATTCTTGAAATAAAGATAAACAAAATGAGCCCAAACAAAATGAACAAAATGAGCCCAATCAAATTGAACAAAATGATCCCAAACTACATTAGTATCCTAATCATAAACTTAAGATAAACAACCACTAATAACCATTAAAACTAATAGAATAGGGCAACATAACCCCATAATCGTTATTAAATTTACTTAAACCTAGCTTAGCCAAATATGTAATTTGGCCAGGACACACATATCACTTCTTCCAGGGAAGGCAGTACACGCGCTTCAAGCTCCTGATGCCAGCATTGCGGATTGTGTGATTTTGTACGAGGACCCTGTTCTTGTGCATTAGGACAAGTTGGCTAACATGACATCTATAGATCTCAGCGGCCATGTAATACAGCTTCAGCACCTTCATGGTCAACTCAGCGTGGACTGTCAACTTCTTAGATGATCCACTAATGTCACATAGATAAAACTTTCGTAATGCAGCATTCATATTATACTCTAGATCCTGCAGTGAACATGTATTAAAATTTTGAACACAAAATTTATTAGGCAAATAAGAATCATTAATTCATAAAATGTTCATAATTTATACCTTGTCGATAGCAAGCACGATCTGACCATTAGTTATACCAACCTCTCCAGCCGTATCAGTAGGTGCAATGGCCTTTCTTGTACGATTATCAGCCAATAAAAATTTCGTCTTGTAGAGGTCTAGTTTGGCAGCATAATCATCGTAGATATGCTCGAAAGTTTAGCTGCTCGTGATGGTGTACATCACACCAACGTCACCAAGGGTTTGGCTCCTTACAAGGATACCAAATGCAGCTTCATCATCAGGCTCATCCTTACCATCGTTCTTCTTTCCCCCACCTGATGAGCTGGATGAGTTGTCCTGACTCACCCCGAGTCCAACCCTCATTGTTTCAAGGAGTTTCCTCTTCACACAGGGTGCAGGCTCGTCCTTCCTGTAGTAGGGGTGCAGCTGATGAAGCATAGCAAAGGCGTTCTGGTTAAGTGTGGCAGCAAGGAGGGTGCTCTTACGCACAGTTGGATCTCTTTACATGAGGGTGCTGATCAGAAGAAGAAGAAGGATTCATAATGTCTTTCCCCTTGTCTCCAGTTGGATATAAAGGTTGACTACGATTCGTAGTTCCATCAGGTGGGGCTTGTTTCTTATCCTTCCTCAGGATCTTGGTGGGTGATGAACCATCACTCAAGTTTTCGCTCATATTTGGGTGAGAGATGACAGCTTTGGATGAAGATGACATGTTTTGCTAGGGTTTTGGATTTGGTTTGTGGTGTGTGTATGGTATCTCAAAGCACATGTTTATATAGTGGGAGATACACAACCTTACTATTATCAAAATATTTTTTAAAATTAACAATTTTGTTGCAAAGCTGCACTATGATTTTGTTTTACAAGTTAATTACTAGTGATAATAGTGTTCTAAAATTATGTTATTAGTGATCATAGTCTTCTAAAAATATGTTTTTTTAAAAAAATAAAATAATGGTTTGATTAACTAAGGTACACATGTTTATTAATTTAATAACTTATATTCCTTGCTTGCTTACTCGCGGCTTTTTTAGCAACTTGAAAATGTTCGTATAAGATGAAATACAATTGTAATTCAAAATTAAATGTTTTTCGCGTAAATGACATTATGATGGACCACTCAATATCATTCGACTCAATGTGTTGATAAGGACCATGCTTATGTTTCGAGCCCTCTTATGGAAATGTTTCAAAAGATACACTGCGTATTGTATAAATCTTTGCGTACCGGCTGTAAGGTCGAAATTGTATTTCGAAGATATGTTGTGATTTATAATTGATGGGCTGCTTAATGCCTTTATGTCACCTTTTTACTGTACACTTGAAAAGGCAATACTCTTTTGTACTAATTTGGTGTATTCTTATGCAGTAGATGAAGCAAAGTAAAAGATATTACCTTCTAAATATGATTCGTAGTCCTATTAATTATTATTTTAATGCTATATTAAAAATAGACCAAGCCCCTACACCCCTACTTTATAGTGAATTGTCATTGTCAAAGCTGCTTTAATCCAGTTTTTGATGCACTACTCCTTTTTTTTTTTTACAGTACTCTTGTTTCAGGCTCTCTTTCCTAGGGGTATGACCAAACTCTACAAGTTATTGCATGATAGTGGTGGAAGACCACAGTTTTGTAAAAGACCATTAGGCACCCAAAGCACATTAGAACATTAGTAATGGTCCTTGTTTATTTATGTCCTTCTTTGTTAATCAACCATTAATTTCAGTGTGTTAAATTAATTATTTATTTATGGTTTTGAAATATTATTAGTAATATAGGTGAATGTAATAGTTTTATCATAATATTTTAATTTTATAACTTAACAAATGAATAAGAACTTATGGAATGCTTATCGTCGTTAATTTGTATTTATGTCCTTCATTTTATTCTATTACTCCTAAATGGATTTTAACAATTCTATTCTTTAATCATATTGTCACAATGTATTTACTTGTTACTCATACAATGTTAATCACTAATTAGCATTTGAATGTTCCAAGTAGCATTTGAATGTGGCAACTAATTAGCATTTGAATGATAATATCTTTCAATTTTTTAAAATTTTTTTTTTAAAAACATAAATAAATAAATAAAATTTTGTATCTTATTTATTTTAGTTTTACTATATGAATTTACTGTTAAGGTCATATGGCTACTTGATTCCCTACCAAACCTAAAATAAACAGAGCTTTGCTTGTTTCAATGGCTTCAATTTCTTATGCACGCCTTCGAAACCCTGTAATTTGTTTTTTCAAACCACGTGGTGGGTTACAACCTGAAATTGATTTCAACAATACAATTTACTTGTGTCCTGCTGCAAATTCACCACACAGTCCTTATGTTTCAAAAGAAGTGCTATCAAATTACATCCTGAACCCTCATATGTCCTCATACACCCACCGTAGGTTGAAAATGCGGTTACCAAACGTCGAAGGAGCACCTGTACCGGCGCACCTGCCTAACATAGGTAACTGCCATGCACTGCCAAAGAGTATGAAACGGCAACTGGAATGGTACCTTAAGAACCACCATGGCGTACCCTTCCACCTACTCCACTTGCTCGATCCAGTCCACGTGCTTGATTTCGCAGCACCAATCTTTCAATTGCAGTTTGATAGGCTATACCTCTGTATGGCTACGTATACAGATGCCCTGCAGATAGTTGAAGCCCCAATGCACAGCAGTGCTCTTGGTTTGAGGGTATTTTGTAATTGGATTTCGGCTCCATCGTCAGGTTCACCTTATCACACTGTTATGGTAGACCCTATAGGAGGCCCTCTCTTTGTTCCTGGGTTGAACCCACTCAATCCTAATACTCGAATAGCTGTGTGGAATATAAAGGGGATTACCCGACCTTCATTCTTGTCAAACTTTGCCCTTCTGTCTCAAATTCATAATTCCTCGATCATACTGCTCCTCGAGATCAGGCACTCCGGCGAGAATGTTGCTACCATGATTAACCATCTCCAGGGGAGATACCATCTCTATGCCACCCCAGTATCCTCTTTCGACGGGGGATGTGCTCTGATGTGGAACCCAGATGTTGTTGAAATTCAACAAAGGCCAACATTTGTTCGAGCTGCAATGGTTAATGTTTTCATTCAGGTTGTCTTAATAATTATTTATTAAACATTAATAGTTTTAAAGTTAATTATATATACGTATATGTTCTTTTGTAATCTAATCCAGGTTTTGTGCTTTAAATTTGCAGGGAGTACCATCATTTCTGTCACAAGCTCCGTGAAGGAGATGCAGTAGCTAGTATCATGTAAATGTAATAAGCTAAGTCACCATTCTCGAGCTACATGTTCTGGGCGACTCAAGATTTAAGTTTTTTTAGAACTGTCTATTTAATTTTTATTTTGAGTTTTTATTTTCCTTTATTTATGTTGGAACTTTACAACTTCAATTTAAGACTATCGTAATTTTCGAGTAATAACAATCCAACAAAGGAGAAAATCTAATATTCAAGCCTTATAACCATCTTATAATATATTACTAATCTAACGACTAAATTTATAAATTATTGCTTAAATTTAAGAGTAAGCGGTTCATATAGTCTGAGCACATTTTGTTTGATCATATTATACTGGGTTTAGCAGTCAAATTATATTAGTTTCTTATGGTCTGATAACAACTAATATCCGGTTATAACATCCGGTTATAACCTTAATATATGCTTATAAACCTCCATATACCGAACAATACACTAACAAACCCTCGGATTCCCTTAAATACCCTTATAATTCCTACTATACCCTTATACCCTAACATACCCTATTTGACACTTATTCCCTTATATATTCATACTATTACCTTAATAATATACCCTTATATAACCCTTATATACACTTATATAACCCTAATATACCCTTATACAACCCTACTATACCTTAATATATCCTTATATAAACCTTATATACCCCTACATAACCCTAATAAACCCCTATATAACTCTATTGTACCCTAATATACGAGCAAATTCAAGTCTATCAGGTTGATAACACAATCCCCGTTTATGAAGGGGCATTCTAGTACTGTCATCTGCAAAGTTAAGGGCAGTTCTGACTTTTTCCATGGATGACAATCTGACGACGTTAGAACCTATTAACAAAGGAATTGACTCTCCTTACTTATTCTCTCTCCTTACAAAACATTTTCTCTCTCCTTGACTATTCAGAGCACTCATTTCCTCTAAAATCAGAGCATTCATTTCCTGCTAATTTCACTCTCCTCCTTTAATTTCTCTCTTATTCTCTCTTAGAGCACTCATTTCTCTCTAAAATTAGAGCACTCATTTCCATAATATACCCTTATATAAACCTACTATACCCTTATAATCCTAATATACACTAAGGGTCTGTTCTCTTACGTTGAAATTCAGTTTAGTTCAGACCCGTTTAGTGCAGTTCAATTCAGCTCCTAATTTCCTTCACTTATAACATATTTATTTCAGTTTAATCCAGTTACGTTCAGCTCCTAATTTCCTTCTCTTCTAATATATTCATTTCAGTTCAGTTAAATTCAGCTTAGTTTAGTTCAGTTTAGTTCATTTCAGTTTAGTTCAGTTCAACTGATTTCAGTCAATGACAAGAGGCCCTAATATACCCTTAAATAACCTAATATACTCATATAACCCCCTATATACCCTTATAACCCTAATATACACTTATAACCCTAAATATAACCTAATATACCCTTATAACCCTAATATAATATACACTTACAATCCCTAATATACATATAACCCTACAATACCCTATTATAACCCTACTATACCCTACTATACCCTTGGGTAATGGTCACGCTCTTCAGTCAATGAGAGACTCAGACACCTCAACATGAACGTAAATTCCGTTACCGGAATATTCGCATCCGAAGATCAAGTTAGAGATCGGAAACGGGGAAGCTTGCATATTCTGTTGTTATACCCTTATTATGGTTGTAGTTATTTAGCTCAGTCTAAGGGCATGTTCTCATTGACTGAACTCAGCTATTGACTACACTCAGCTATTGAGTACACTCAGCTATTGACTACACTCAGCTAAACTTAACTGAACTGAACTGCACTGAAGTGGAATGATTATTATTATAGTAATTATTATTATTATTAGTTATGGTTTAATATTCTTATTAGTTATTGATTATTATTATTATTATTATTATTATTATTATTATTATTATTATCATTATTTATTGATTATTATTATTTTTATTTACTGATTATTAATATTATTTATTGATTATTATGATTATTATTATTATTATTTATTATTATTATTATTATTATTATTTATTGATTATTATTGTTATTGTTATTATTAGTTATTGATTATTTTCTTTCTTATTGATTATTATTATTATTATTATTTATTAATAATTATTATTATTATTAGTTATTGAATATCATTATTATTATTCATAATTTTATTTATTGCTTATTATTATTGTTATTATTATTATTGGTAATTATTATTATTATTATTACTTCCTCTGTTCGTTTTTACTTGGTGACATGTTTATTTTATCACGCTTGTTGATGCATAAGTTTAACTATCAATAACTGTAATACTCTATAAGTTAAAATTATAAAAGTTATATATTGGGATAATACTTAGTTAGACGATTCCAAGCAGAACTGAACTGGTTTTCAACGTATGAGAACTGACCCTAATTCATTCAATCCAAAATATGGGCAATGCATTTTATTTCACTAATGAGCAAATGTATGTGAATTCAATGTTTTCGACCGTTGATTAACAGCAATTTCTGAATTCCCAGTGACTCGTTTTCCAGTGACTCGTTTCCGACCGTTGATTAAAGCGTACTGCATCAATTTTCGACGTGTTTGCTTTAAGATTGCAAAATACTTCCACAACCAGCTTGATTTTAGCGAGTTTAATCAAATTCAAGTTCACACACTGAAAGCAGAAATCTGCGGCAATCCTCTGTACGAATCAACACATGGCAGCCCATTCAGAGTGATGAAAGAAGGAGACGAGGAATACAGACCAACATACATGCCCTTGTTATCAGATCTGAATGGTTACCTACACAAAGGTGCAGGTGAATTCGTGAAGTGGCTATGCCTACAACAGAGCCCATTTGCTGAACAATTGATTCCACAAGATGTGGTCCCTATATTTGATTTGCGATTCGAGATAAACCTACATCAAATATGCAAGTACACTCTTCCAATCTCACAAAGGGAAATTTCCATGGGAGCTTATAATGCTGGTGTTCACGTCATGGTGATAAACGACTTCATTTTCAAAATATCATTCGACATATACTCTTGCAGGACAAGACGAACAGGGAATAGGTACTTTCAAACATCTATACAGTCGGAAAGGGCAAACAAATTTCCAGGCCAATTCAATTTTCAGAGGGGTAGCAGTGTAATAATATGGAATGCCAGAGACGTGCACAGGCCATCGTTTTCGAAGAATATGAAAGTAATTGTGGACAACTACTCGCCACTGATGGTGATTATAACAGAGGCAAGGGTCCGCAAGCCAATGATGCAATTCGTCCGTAATGAGCTCAAAGGAAATTACAAAGCAGACATATTCGGACCCAACTCAAGGTTGGGTGGGGTGTTCTTTCTGTGCGCCACTGGGGCTTCTCCACACTTCTCTCACTGGAAACACTCTCTGTATGATCACGTTTTGGCCATCGACGTCATCGTAAGTCATGTGCTTTAATTATTTGATTAATTACGTGACGCTTGTACTCTACCTAATCTGAAATTTTTTCTTCTTTCTATTAGCCCAGTAAATGTCTGATTGATATCAGACCATCAGATCTGTCCACCGGAACTCAGGGACTGTATTAAAGGCTGAAAATGGGTTCGACAAGGCAAGCAAAAAACTTCTTAATCAACAATGGAGTTACCTTTTGGTAATACTAATTTAGTATCACACGTGCTTAATCCTTCGTAAATTTCCGTATTAGTTGTTGCTATGCGTTGTTGAGTAAAACTCTCTAACAGTATTGTTCTGTTCTATTTAATTGTCAACTGATTAAACAATGTATGTTCGTACTATGAAACTAATTACGATGATGAATTACAATCTTTAAAATATGAAACTACTTTTATACAAGTATTTCGTATATATACGAGTAGAGTTGGCAATTTTTTTCGCAGCTTTGCTCAAATTTGTATTCTTATTAGAATAGACAAAAGCGCCAACAAATAAACCGCCAAATCGAAATTTCAATTTAATTTGCCGCCACTTCAACGAAATTGACATTTCATGACAATACCAATTACAGCCTTTTGGCGCCAAGCTTCATCCCCTTAAATCACCCCACACACACCTCATACCATTTCACACCACATGACAGATCGTAATTCACAATTCAATATACCAAAATGAACTACCTAAAAATAAATGCACACACACTTCAGACAAGAAAAGCTAAAGGCTTTTGTATGAGCAATGAAGGTAGAAAAAAAAATTGTGTTGTTCAAAAATAGGATGGTCCCATTTGTCCTGCTCCGTACCCCGACGCTGACTGTGAAGGTGAAGCCTACACGTCCCGTGGGAGGTTTCCCTGAACAACTTAAGGGGGTATTGGCCATTATACAGCCAATAAAAAAAGGAGAATATCAGGCAATTACTGTGCAGTTGGTCACTGCATCTACTGCAACTACTTGGATAGCCAATGGCCAACGACCGTCTGGTGACCTGTTGCTGTTGAAAAAGAACTCCGTCACACCAGTTCACTTACCAGATCTGTCTGACTTGGCCCTGCTCCCATTAGCTTTGAAGATAGCCATACAGAAGAAACTTAAAGAAGAAGGGGGTGTCCAAGGAATCGAGTTAGAACATGTAATTTTAGAGTGCATCGCAAATATTGTTGACTCCCCATCCATACTACCAACCGTAATGGAAACGTGTAATCTTAACGCAAGAAGGCACAGGATGGAGATCAACAGCTACTCAGATGATTTGAAGATTTTCACCACTTCCAGTACGTTACGCCTGAATGAAGTGTGCGCATGATGGGAGTGTTTAAGTGCAAACCCACTAGATGAAAGAAAGGTGACACTTGACTTCAACATAGTGAAATGTCAGAACAACCTTGGGGGTGCTAGGGTCTTGGTTTGGAACTGCAGAGATGTATCCAGATCATCATTTCTACCTCAATTCCAGCACATGCTAGACCTGCACATGCCTGATCTGGTTGTGTTAACCGAGACAAGGTCATATGTTCGTATGGGCCGTTTCATTTGTAGCGAGGTGAACATATACAAATCTACCGGAAGATCAGTGTACGGAGTCATTGGAGGGGTCTTGTTGGTTATCCTGTATAAGAATTTGACCATTGAGAACTATCTGGAAGACTACTCAATGAATGTTTGGAATGTCATAACATGATAGATTAGTGCTTGTAAGTTCGCTAGTAGTTGTTTCATCCAAAAATTTGATTAGTGTCCTAAAAATTGTAATGGCCCATTGTGAATGCAATATTACAAAGTTTGTAGTCCACCATGTTCTTTATTAGAAATTTTACAATACTTGAATTATGCAACAACTAGCTCAATAAAACATTGGCGCAGTCCGTAATGTTATGTAATAAGTGTTGGACATAGTCGGACTGGACAAACATATTATCAAATCAATAATCTTGACAAGTACTGGCCCAGTCCATAAATGAGAACCAATATTTAAAAGGCCCAGTCATGGATTTAGTACACACAACTGCCGTCAGTATATGTTAAATGGGCCAGTCCATCAATTAACCGAACCATTGGACAACAAAATAAAATTGAACGACTGGCCGATAATTGGGCCAATCCAATTATGAAACATGGAAAATCTACGTAGTTCTGCAATTTAATGGGCCGATAATGTTTGACCCATATTTGGAAATTCTACAGAGTTCTGCAATATAATGGGCCGATATGGTCTTCACCATCTCAACATACTTCACCTCCTTTCAAACTCATCAACACAGACTCTCTCTGAAAATGGTTTCAAACTATGAAACATACAACCCAGGAACCCCATCACCATCATCAACCCCAATGAGCAGCCCAAACCAGCTAGCATCACCTCCTTTTGAGTACAAGCAGCAAATACTCGAAACATGGAACACATATGTCTCAGATCTAGCCCCCCCTGCAGCTGGGATATCAGACCTGAACCCAAACAATATTATGTTCATGCTTGAGACAGCTCATATCGAAGATGTGAAGGTCACCCCGGCGGAGGTGCTGAGGCAAATCATCTACAACCCACTTGTAGTACCTGAAGAATGGAAAGAGATGAAAATGCTGAATAACAAGGGAGATCTGATCCCAGCCCTCCTCCCAAACATTTCTGATTTAGTATTTCTCTCGCCTCCGGTGAAGCAGCTTTTTTTCTGGTTAATGGAGAAAATGTTAGAAGAACGGTCAATGGATGTCATCCCTCCAGAATTCGCCTACATACTGGATCCACCTCCAGTTCTCCCCCCATGTGATCGAAATGGTTAACCTCGGCTATGTGGCAGTTAATGTGCACATAGTGAGTTGGATAAATGCTATGAAGTTACTTTGCGCCAGGCGACCTGAAAACCAGATGTAGCTAACTGTATCTTGGGAACCAAGCGGATCACCGGACAAGGAACGGCCAATACACATATGCTGTGTCCCTAGGCACTATGTCCTTATTGATCCCTGCACCGAACTGGAGAAAGAGTATGTCACGAGCTTCACAGAAGAACAGGTAGAGCCTTTTCATCACCCTCAAACCATCCCAGACTTACTTATACTATAATGGAATGCAAGAGGAATGGCTCGGCGATCATTTCTCCGAAACATCAAGGACCTAATCATACAGCACCAACCTCATATGGTTGTTATTTCAGATAACAGGTTATGCATATAAGACACAGCTGCAGTCCTTAGTATGATTGCTTACGATAAATGGATGATGGTTGATCCAACAGGTATTTCAGGGGGAATTGTGGTATTCTGGCGAGAGGAGTACGTAGACTTTGTTCCTATTAATACCACTCTCAGCAGTGTCCATGGTGTGATTCAGGTTAGTCTCTAACACCGCCCCTTTTTCACATAATATTAAGTTCCAGATAACTTCCTTGCCTGAATACAATACATTATATGCACCTCGTGTTGCAGGGACCTAATGCATGATTGGATATCCGCCTGGGAATTAGTCATTGTAGTGAAGAAATAATGGTTAATAACTAATGCAGGATTAGATGGACTGCTGGGAGGAGGGTGCAGATTCTAACAATGTTCTAATAGCAGCAATTGCCACTAGGTCAATTGCTAGGGATTAGTTTCAGTTTGTACTAAATCAGCAAACTTTAGTATGTACTGAACAAACTAGATCTGTAATGTTTATTTCAGTATTTTCATCAAATGAATTGAAAATTATTCTCAAATTCAAAGGCCTTACATGAAGTGAACATATTTGGCTATCAAATGTTCGTTCCACAGGGGAACATTTATTACAGTTGATACAGCAAGGCCTATTGTTCAAACTACATTGCTAACATACAACAAAATTTTCATCTCACAATCTAACAATCGTACATAACAGTAAAACCCGCACTCACAACGTGCAAAAATACACTCACTACGCATGACAACGGGACCATTGAATCTCACAATCATGCACCAGGTTTTGAATAAGTAATAACTCACGTCAAAAGCCTTCCCTAGATGGTGGAGCATGACAATGGGTGGTAACAAAACAGGGAATCGCGGTGTATCTAATCCGACGTGCCTTAGGTGCTTTATGTGTATATGGACCTTCCTCAGCCACCTAAACAGAATATCAACCGATTCATTAGCAAAAACCAATAAAGATTCTGATATTGTCCATTAACTATGCTATGCATACCTCATTGTGCATCACAATGGGACCATTGCTATCACAAGCCTCCCTGGGGTGGTCCTCTCCATATGCCACATCAAGCATCTGCAATTAAATAGCAACCGATTAATTTACACTAAACAGTTAGTAACCAAATCACCCACCATTACAGCACAATGAAATGCTTTTACCCCCATTTTTCCAAAATCACCATCAAGAGACTTCCGATCCAGTCTAGCAACTAAACCAACCTCATGCATACTCCACACCTTAATCCTGGGAAACAATCCCCAAGAAAGTGGAACCTTATTCAACCTATCCAAATAGAAAACCTACAAACATCATCACTAACATATCAGAATGTAATTGAAACCATCAACTAGAGCATCAGCAACTGACATATCTTACCACAATGAATAGCAAGCATCCTCCACTTCCTCGAGCATAACCATTAGCATAAAACGTCCGGGCAAAAGTCGCCACACTACATAATAACTTTGACACAACCAACCCACACCAGTCAAAATCAGTACACTCTTGTGCAAAAGTTAACGAAGGAACAAGATCCGCCGATAGTCTAGGGGATTGGGTGGGACATAGAACCATATGCAGGGACAACAATAGAAATAAGGTCTTAAATTCAGCTTCCTCCCCATCTTTCCATTCCCCCTCAAGTCTCACCATTACCATGTGATTAACAGATATACCCTTACTTAATGTACACACGACCTTCATATCTACTACACCTGGTTTCCTAAGAACTACCATACTCTCTCAGTAATGCATCTACTCTTTCCTTTATTTCAGAGGTCATGTTTTTCTTAGTAGGAACTGGCTTCCCACCGTTTGGAATTCCTAAAACCCAATACACTAGGTTTGGAGACAACCTAAATTCTTTACCATCTGGTGATATCATTATTTTTCTAACCGGATCAACACGAGTCAGTAACCAATATGCCAGTTGCCTTGGAAACTGCATCCCTAAAGCAGCAAGGTGCAACAAACCCCCAAACCCCATTTCTGTGACCCACCGCCTTCGTCTGCCATCAAACTTCTGACATATCCTACCAAAAGACTCTATGCGACATGTCAAGTTTGGAGCCTGCAAATAATCCCTAACATAAGTATTGAATGATATCTAATCCTTTCAATACCAATTTACAACAGAATACATGAAACACAAACCTTTGAGGTACCAATTGCATACTGCTTCAAGACCTCACCCTTAGCTTTTACTAACCCACCGACAGTCATGCAATCATCCTTCACATTACACATATGGCAAAATCATCAAACAGTGCAATATTCAACAAATTAAAAACATATGCAGATACAAGTAACATGAACTCATATATTTACCTTGAACATCTCTTGGTATAGCGGTCTAATCTTGCAACCATATATGAAACACAGAATACATCACATTCAATGGATAAGAAATAACAACTAATACTAATGAATCAAACAAATGACATCCAATACCTTATCACTAATCCTTTTCCGTTTTGCATTCAGACCAAGTTCCTACACCAAACGCCAGCATCAGCATAAACAACCACAAAAATATGTACTGCAGATAATATAGGGCCCAGGCATTTACCAATTCAAGATGTACACAACGACAGTCTTGTTCCTCATTGTGTTTAAATTCCATAGCCGAATTCACCATTTCAGCAACCCATTCCTCTTCTACAACCTAGTTTTAAGCACATAAAACAACATTAATCAGGCAACGCACATGTGCAAACAGAATTAATATACTAATTTCAGCAACTAATTTTCAAACCCTAAATCAACTCTAAACTGAAATCGCCGTCACAACAATCGGCACACGACATCGCTCAAAGATAACTTCAAATTATATAAAACACGTAGAATAAAGTATTAACAATCGACACACACTGAAATTTGTCGTGATCTTACCTTCGACCGTCCAGAAATTTGACGTATTGTTGCCTCCAGAAATTTGACATGATATTACCTCCGACTGCCGTCCGCAACCAGGTCCCGAGAATCCTCCGGAAACATTGGGTACAAGGAAATAACCACTAACAAAACATCCACGGAACTGTGTAGAGAGAGCGGGGAGGGAGTAAAATGAAGGATAGATAATAGAGGAGAGAGAAAATAGGACAACGATTTTGACAGAGGAAAGAGAGAAATTGACAGAGGAGAGAGAGTAACGCCTTCAAACGATCGTCAACTGTGTAGAGTTACAGCTCCAACCAAAAAAGACAGTACTACCCTTACCTTTGACGTATGAAAGTACTAAAAAGCCCCTTGATAAACGAGGAATGTTTCTCAACATGATAAACTTGAATTTGCTCTTTTTGGTGCTCCCCTATAATGTTTAAATCTAAAATATTATTTCAAACCCAATTTAAGGAACATGACACAGTTATCGATCCTTTTAGATAGCCTTTCAAAAATCAGCTCCACTTGGTTGCGATCCCTCCTTCTATTTTACTAAACACCAAACTTTTTACTTAAAATACCCATGAACTTGTTCTTCATTTTGAGTATCTACCTTTCAACAACACTACTAGAGTCTGGAACCCAACCTGATTTAACCAAATTATCTAACCTCTACTTTTAGCCACTCATATACCATATCTTTCACTATTACAATCAATACTCTGTAGACACTTTTTTTTCATCATGGCATTTGACTACTCAGCTCCCTCCATCCTTTTATTAAGAGCATGTATTCTATTTTTGGTAACCAAAAGTAAGAGCTTATTTCTATTACAAGGTTGTACTTTTTAACAATATTATTTATTTTTTTTTGATGATTTGTCATCATTTTTCTTTTTCTTTTTTGTTTTTTTATACTTTTAACATCAATTTTCAATACTTTTTCTCCCCCTCTTGTAAAAAATTTTCTATCACTTTTTCTTTCTCTCCATATCTCCCTAACCCCGCATTTATATTTGTACTCCCAATTATTACTTTTAAGGAATCTACAAATTTCTTAATTCCTGTGAAAAAAATCAAATAGTGTAGACTCTTAATAAAAGGATTGAGGAAGTGATACATTAACTAATATTCAGTCAGGCCATGAAATTTAAAAACATCAATATTTGACATTTTATATGTTCACCAAGTGTCACACTTTGTAGTATGTAGACATGTAGACATCTAATTGCATCTCCTCGACCTAAACCCAGTGATAGGCTAGTTTGCATATTTGATTCAAAAATTGCTTGAGATTTTCATTAATAGCACAGTCCATTTTTCTCTTAATCTATTTTGTTTCAATCGTTATTAGCTGAGGTCGAGCCCAACTACATATTTATGAGGTCGTTACCAGAATGAACATTTATTATAACAACAATGAACATTTTCTAGCTGAATATAACAAAGCATATCAGTATATTTTGATCGGTACTTCATCCCACACACATGTCCGACACGAATTGAAAGCTCCTAGCTCGAGTTTTGTTTAGTGTAGAGACATAGAGTGTTGAGACATCATCTTCACAATAATTAGTGGAAGACACGTCAGCTAGTGCCTTAACTAATTCCTCCACTAAGAAGAATTAATTACAACCACCTGCCAACTCTTCTTAATTAAGTTTTTATTTTTTTTATTTTCCTCCTCTTGTATAAATATTTAGCTGTCCTCTTGCTATATTCGGGATGGTTGGAGGATTTTCTGAGTTGATGAGGATAGATTAGTGCTTTGGGATGGTGGTTTTTGAAGTTAGAAGTGGTGGTACAGTTTTGGGGTTAAAAGGTTGTTATAAACTAGTTGTTCTTTATATAATTTTCCCATGAAGGACATAAGTTCACTTATAAACCTAAGTGAAGATTCATTTCAAAATCATATGTCAACTAAAGGAGTAACTCACCTAGGTTATAAACTAGTGGTTCTTTATTAAATATTTCAAGTGGAACAACACGACTCATACTTCCAACCTAACAAGAATTGAGTATATATACTACATCAAATAATTCATGCATAACACAATGATCATGTCAATAATTGCAATGATTGAGAATTATCGAGACAATCAATTGATTACATAATTAATTATACTACCTCGGATTCTAACAAAGAGGTATTATTTATGAGATAAAAAAATATTTATTTATTGCGATGCGAATCATATGTAGTACATACAATTGTTACCCCTTCGAAACCCACAAGGCCAAAACAATACAGAGTATGAGTCAAGTGACACGTGCACACTGTACAGTAGCAGTATTCATAGCCGCGACTATGCATATTATGCCCTTTGCTGTCTCAGCCACGGATGGCTGGTGAATCACCAAAACCCAACATTATTATTCAAAAAAAACTTTGTGTTGCAACGTTTTTAATTGTGAGATGAAGAGAAACAACATTAAAAAAGTAATAGTAATTTTTATTCTCTTAATGTTATATTGTACATAATATAAAGTTAAATTAATGCAGTATTTTCTTCCATCCTTTTTGTTTAGGAATAAGAAAAATTGTCAAAATAATAAGACATTTTGTCGGTTTTCCAAAATTAAAATGACGTACTTATTATCAATCAGACATGTTCTATTTTGAGCAAATAGTGCATGTCAATTGTCATTTTTTTTTTGAAATAACCAAAAGGCCATTTTACCTTTGAAAGGTTAGTGAAAGGTAGTACGTACTCCCCCTGTTTTTTTTTTTTTTTTTTTTTTTTTTTTTTTTTTTTTTTTTTTTTTTTTTTTTTTTTTTTTTTTAGCTAGACTTGGAATTTTGCACATTCATATGAAAAGAAAAAAAAAAATGTTGGATTTGTTATAATGTTTACTTGTATAAATTAATTTTTGGGAAATTCTCAACGTTGACCCACAACTTCTGCTACGCATCAAAGGTAAACCCCCCCTCCCCCCCGCCTTTTTTTAAATTATACAAAATGACATTAATTATCTTTTTTCTCCTAATGATGACATTAATGGTGGTGTTTAAACATAAAATCAAACCACGGTTAACCAAAATAGCAAAATGACAAAAATGCCCCCTTTTATTTCACCCAACTACCTGATTTTAATTTCCTCCGTTTATCTCTCTTTCTCCTTCTTTCTCCCTCTTCATTACTCTTCATCTTCTTCCTTCTGGTTGCTTTCCCATCAAAGGGTTCATCGAGACACAAAAAACACAGAGTTTTGAATGCGAACTCTATAATACCAAAAAAAATACACGGTGATAGTCATTTTTCTTCTAGGTTGAAGTAAAGGGGGATTCAAACTTTTTTTATTTCAAAAATTGCGACTAGGGTATTCAAGTTTGGGCTAAGAATCGGGGGTACTTGGTGATCGAAAGATCGAATCTTTCTGCATGATCATGCCAAAAGAAATTCTTAACCCCTCTAATTTCATAAATTAAATATGAAATCATCAATTTTACTAGCCCATTGTCAATTTATAATATCAATTTCATAGAAAAAAAATCAAAACTTCAATAATATCAATTCCTAAAAAAATCAGAAACCCTAACTCACTAATTTGATAAATTTAATAACAAACAACAATTTAAAAAACATACTCACTAATTCACTAGATTAAATAACATAAAACACTCAATTAAGCGCAAAATCAACCCAACAAGTCAACGATTAGTGTATAATACGAAATTAAAATCTTAAAAATAAATTAACTAGCCTAGAAGGCGAAGGTTATAGGAGTGGAGTACGACTATGCGGTGGGCCGTAGGCACTGGGAAGTGGCTAAAAGGTGCGGCGGCGGGCAAGGTGGTGGTTGAAAGGTGCGGCGGCAAGCAGCAATGGTGTGGCGATTTTCGTGACTTTCAAGTTTTCGGAGAGAGAAGAATAATGTTATTATGTTACTGTTGTTTTGTTCTTTTCCCTTCAATTCTTCATTCAACGTGTTCACATTTGTTAGATTTAATTTTTTTCTAGTTCGCGTGACCCACCGTGATCAAGGATAGATCTGCCACTAAATGTGACCCGACCGACTCGAATGACTCATGACCCTGAGCGACTCAATCCGAACCCAACCCGACTGACAAGTCTACCTTTCTACAATTAACTAATACAATTAAATAGTTAAATAAATAAATATATTTATTTGACTAGTTGGAGGTTTTTTTTTTGTAATTTTTTTTTTTAATTTTTACAAAAGCAAAATATATTTATATAATCAGAGTTTACAACATACCAAATAAGAATTAAGACTAACCACTACCAACTTCAAAATTAAAACAACTTGAGAATTGAAAATCTGGTTGTTAACACTTAAGCCTTTATAACTTTTGAAATTAAATACAACATTAAATTGGACTTGGCCGGACATATTGCAGATGAGGATTTTCTTATAGAAACATAAAACACGCCCTAAAGAGAGTAGCGGAGAGAATCGAAACTATTTGACCTTGGCTAGCATTTCTTTTCTTGGCAGGATCAACTCATCACCAAGTAAGGTCTTCAAACAGGTCACTTGAACATGTGACCTTTTCTTCAATAGCTTTCCTTGTTCATAAAAGCTTTGACAACGTTGAGGCTCGTGAAACCTCAAAACAAAGTTTTGGCGCCTGCTTCGGATTGATCATTTTCAACTTCCATATTTTCCTTAAACATGACCAATACTTCTTTTATATTTCTTTGATTAACCTTTGGATTTTGCAATCTCTTAATTCAATTTATCAATCAAATAACCATCGACATGGATAATGTTTAATATACTTTTCGTTTCGTGAGCAGCAGCAACATGTTACTATATTTATTGCATTAATTTGGGGATTCGCTCACCAATACTTGTTTTTTTGTTTGTTTTATTCATACCAGCATGAATTGCATGTACGTTACTCACTCAGTAAGTACGTATGTCATTAAATGCTTTAAATATTATGACATTTATGAGAATCTACTTACCAATATTTGACTTAAATTTGTTTAGTTTAATCATTATTCAATGGAATAAAATATTTAACAAGTAATTTCCTCTATACATTATATAAGCAATAGGTAGTAAGACCTTGTTTCCATCCAACATAATCGATCACTAGCCAATGGAGCCCTTAGAAACAACCACAAAAAACCCTAAAATAGAGGAATTAGATGATTATGTAAAACATCTTGAAATTTCACTCCCAAAGGAATTATGGATGGATGCTTTTCCCATAAGTCTATACGAGGGTTATTGGTGTTCCCCTAATATTTTTAAATCTACTATCTTATTTCAAACCCAATTTGAGGCACACGACACAGATATCCTTCTAGCTAGCCTTCCAAAAACCGGCTCTACTTGGTTACGATCCCTCCTTTTTGCTATTGTAAAACGGAATATCTTTTCCGATTTTAACAAACACCCACTTCATACTCAAAATTCTCATGAACTTGTTGTTCATATGGAGTTCCCACCTGAAAATAACACTAATGGAACCCTACCTGATCTGACCAAATTACCCTCGCCTCGACTCTTAGCCACCCATATACCTTATTTATCACTACCAAAATCAGTAAAAACTTCTAAAACTCGAATTATTTATGTGACTAGAAATCCTTTTGACACTTTTATTTCGTCATGGCATTTTTATCATCGGCTTAGCCATAACATGAGCACAGAGCTAGATCATAGTAAGTCTGAGGAATATTTTGGTAAGTTTTGTGAAGGGAAATTTCCTTATGGTCCTTATGAAGATCATGTACTTGGGTATTGGAAGGAAAGCATACAAAACCCGAATAAGGTGTTGTTCTTGGAATATGAAGGGCTAAAGGAGGATCCGAAAGCTCATTTGAAAAAGCTTGCGGAGTTTGTGGGTTACCCGTTTTCGGAAGAAGAGGAAAACAAAGGTATCATAGATGGTATTATCAAGCTTTGTAGCTTTAAAAATTTGAAGGAAATGAAAGTGAATGATAGTGGTAATGCTTATGGAATTTTTGAGAACAAAGCTTTGTTTAGGAAAGGGGAAGTTGGAGATTGGACTAATTATTTGACTCCTTCAATGACAAATAGGTTTGATCAAAACTTCCATGAAAAGTTTAAGGACACTAATTTTTCTTCTAAATATTATCAACCCTCTTTTTAAGCTCCACGATAAGATTTCCTCAAAAAAGAAAAAATAAATAAATAAAAACTTCCACGTTAAGATTGATGCAGTGTTATTTTATTTATGTTTTATGTATTATGATGTCAACTAGTGTGTGACCCGTCCAATATTTACCATTTGTTGGAAGGGGAGCTTAGCTTATTGTTTTTATGATTATTATTATATTTAGTTTAGCTTATACATTGAGTCGAATCATCAGTTTGAATTTAAAATAATATTGTTCTTGTTCTTGTTTGAGCTATTTGTATTTTGATAATTACACAAAACTATGTATGTTACTCCCTATGATCCGAAGAATCTCCACAACTGTACTATTGATATACAATATAAATATGTCATTGTAACACTCCAATAATTCTCTCTTTAAATCTGTGAGGACTCTAAACAATATTCAAGAGAATTACTGGCGTGCTACCGCCACGTGTTCAAACGTTAAGGCTTTATTAGAAAATAGCAGCGGAAAAACTAATTTAGTTATAAATAAGTTTCAAAACCAATAACCAAAACCAAATTAAATCATACAACTTGGAACCATTAAGGCCCTTATTCAAAACCCAGCAAAAGTAGTAAATAAATAAAACCAGAGTTTAAATAAATTCAAACTTATGAAAAGAAATAAACTGCGAATAATAACCAACTCTCCACTTAAAATCCTACAACCCTGATGCGAATGCTGCATGTGTAAGAACATGTGGTTAATCTGCTCCCCAATATTTCAAGTGTAAAAATTGGATCATCACAGGGTCATTGAAAGGCGAAGACCATGACCAAAGAAAGACACACAAAAGCACGCAATCAATAAAGGTGAGTACATACAAGCTGCGAAATTAATTAAGAAATACCTAACATGCTACTAATAATCAAGCATAAGCATCATTAAATTATAGACTCAGCACATGACTCAACCATCAAATTTATTAAGACTTCACTAGTTAATATTAACTAACTTATTTATTTATTTCATTGGATTTAGCAATAGACAAGGTTGTCCAACCCATGTCCCATTTAGAACATTAATAAAAGAAAAACCCCATGCCTCCTTTCGGAAACATCAATAAACATCCAACGACCACGGGCGCGACTCCGTGACCGTAGTTAGTATGAGATCTCACCTAACTCCTAGTTTTAAAAAATATTTGAAATAGGAGACTCGTAGATCAGATGGCCTCGATAAAAGTATACGGCTAATACCCCGTGTACCCCAACCCCTGATTGTCATTAATCCAGAAGTGCACCAATCTAGAGTTTTATTGCTCATCCATCTTGCACTTTATGTGATTTACAGGTTTAGACTTGCTGATGACTCATATGCATAACAATACAAACATTCTAAACACAATTCAATCAAACAAGACAAGTTTCCAATTTGAATTCTTGATTTATTAGTGACAAACAACACTTATTATTTATTCCTTTACTACCTCGGTGTATAAACACCTTGAGTGCATAAGGCACCCCAAAACCTTAACCTCGTCTTATAAGACTTGAATTCTTCCTTTACTCATCTTGTTTGCATAATCATGAATGAGTAATAAATTAATTTTTACACCAATTGCATACATTTGCCTCTAAGCGCACCTTGCATAATTAGAGCACAAATAATACTTGCAATATAAAACAGTGCACATCATTTGAAATTCACAATGTATAACCAAACAATTTAACCCAGTCAACCCTATACATGATACTAAGTTCTCGATCCGTCCTTAAACATGCACCTACAAGCAAGGTTTCGTAACTTGTACGTACCTTGAATAAACGAATTGAATTGGTATGCCACTTTACTATCTAGAAATCACCTTCAATAAACTCCTCTCCAAAACCAAACAATAACATCTCAATCAATACCCAATCAATCAAATTTACAGCAATACTGACTTACTTTAAAACCTTCGAAATCCAAATCAAACAACACTTTAAAACCTTCCCTTTAGTTAAAATTAAAGGCTTATATATAGTTCTTTGAATTTTCTTCATAAAAACCTTAAAATACACTCTTATACATGAAATTACAGCAAGTTTAAAGTTTAATAAAAATCTGAAAATTATTTAAAAACCCCTAATAATCTCCCTTTTTAGTGGGTGATTAAACCCTCTTTATAAAACATCAAAAGTAGTACTTAGAAACTATTTCCAGCACATAAAACTTCAATAAAAACATATATTTATGCTTAATTAACTTTAAACATAATTAATTTTATCAATCAAACTCAAGGATAATATTTTAAGTATAAAAAAACTTTGTTAAAATCAAAAAATGCCCGAAAAGCATATTTAGAGGCAGAATTTGGCCACGAGAAAAACGCTACTTTTTCATCAAAATCGGATGAGTTCATAACCTGATCGGGATTAAAACATGATTAATATTAACGAACGGAAATCTAAAAATTAAAACCTGAATTTAAGTGTTCAAAATAATCTGGAATTAAGTTAAAATAATCATTATTTATAATCACCAAAATTTCAAAACATCATTACTATAAAAGCCCTAAATCAATTGTTCATAAACCCCCTAAAATCATGATTTTCAATAATTAAAAACCCTAGGTTATAAAATTTACAAAATCTGAAAATCCTGACACTTATAAAATCTGAAATTATAAAGTTTAATCATCAAAATACAATTTGATACTAATTAAATTAATTTCAAACAATAAAATCAAAACCCATAAATCAATAATTATAATTACACAAATTAATAAAACTAAGGAGAAAGAAAATAAGACTAACCTTTTTGTGTGGGAAAATTTTGGGGATTCATGGGGTATTTATAGGAGAGAATTGTAGGGTAAATAGGAAGATTGGGCCTCATAAAAATAATGGGTCGATTAAGTAAACAAATGGGTTAGGCTTGTGTGATTGGACATAAATTGTAGAATAAAGGTGCATAAAATAATTTGTTCAAATAATTTTTGATCCAGATTAATAATTTGAAACTTTTGAAATTAAATTATGAAAAATAACAAATAAATATTATAAATAAAATAAATTTTCATTTATAAAATATTTAAAAATACGGGGGATTACATATTTTTTTTAAAATAATTTTCTATAAGTAATTGTTAAAAGCCTTACATTATGTTTGGATAGAGAGAAGCGAAAAAATAGAGAGAAGTAGGGAATGAATTAAAGAGAAATAAAAAAGATGCATTATCTTTTGTTTGGATACCTAATGTAAGGAGATAATTGAAAGGATCCATTTTCCTTCCCCTTTTAATAAAGTAAACCAAATTTCCCCATTGTTGGATAATAAATGATTTATTAGAAGTACACGATTTGACACTTCACAAAAGTTTAAAAAAAGCGGGTTTACAATAACTTAATGAATGGCAATGGCGTGCGAAAGTTTACATACGCAAGATTCTATTTTTTTCTCTCATGGGTTTGTATTTGATTTTTTTTCCTGCTCTTCATCTCTTTCCTCTGCACTTCTTCTCTCTCCTCTGCACTTCTTCTTTGTTCTTCAATTTCCTTCTTTTTTTTACGATTATATCTTGATTTTGTAACAAAATTTTCCTGTTTTGATCAATGATTCATCTTCTACAGCTAATTTCAAGGTATGTATGTTCATTTAATTTTTCACCCACTACGAAAGCCACCACTGCCGCGAGCTTGAGCCTCGTTAACAGTGATCTGACGATTGTTGAGTGTTTGGTTGTTCATTCCTTCGATCGCGGCATCAAGCTCTTCGTTCCTTGCTTCCGAAGGTAATGATGGTGACGATGCTTGTATGGTAATCGGAAGCAGTAGCAAAAATTTTGGAATCAAAGTAAAATAATACTTGTCTGGTTTACTTTTGAAAAAAACAAAAAAAAAACCAGTGAGATTTTGATACTTTGTTTTGCAATTTGCATACGTAGCTCAATTACTTTTGTGATAAAAAGGGTCACTTTTGTGAAAAAAGGTCACTTTTGTAAAAAAAAAAAGAACACTTTTGTGAAAATATGGGTTACTTTTGTAATAAAAAGGGTCACTTGTGTGAAAAAAAAGCCACTTTTGTAAAAAAAAAGGGTCACTTTTGTGAAAATATGGATCACTTTTGTAATAAAAAGGGTCACTTTTGTAAAGAAAAAGGGTCACTTTTATAAACAAAAAGGGTCACTTTTCGCAAAAAAGGGTAACTTTTGTGAAAATATAGGTTATTTTTATAAAAAAAAGGGGTCACTTTTGTAAAAAAAAAGGGTCACTTTTTGTGAAAAAAAGGGTCACGTTTGTGAAAATATGGGTCACTTTTGTATAAAAAAAAGGGTCACTTTTATAAGAAAAAAGGGTCACTTTTCATAAAATGTTCGATGTACAATAAAATTATTGTAAACCGGGTGCATGCAAAAGGTTTCCTTGACACTTATACTTAGGTTGAGGCCAGTAAACGATTTGACACTTATGCTTATTATCTAATAACAAAAAATAAAATAAAAATCAAATAAAATAAAAAAAATAAAAATAAAAATAAAAACCTAATTCAACACGTTTTGAACTGTGAATTGTTTTGTTTTTGAATTTATGGTTCACATAATAATGAACAATATGGTTGACAACTTGACATAATTACCCACATGGCCCCCTTGTCTGGAGCAATCAATGGAAGGCTAGTATTTAATAGAGAGCTGATACACATATAATTATTTTATGTTGTCCCTACATACAACACCACTAAAAATTTAACACATCATCAAAAAAGAGAAGAAAATTAGGAGTAAAATATAAATTGAATTCTAATGGAACATGGGCCCATTATTATAGCCAATAAAAACATAACAAAGTGAGGTTGCATGTAGGGACCACATACAACAATTGTATGTGTAGCCTTTACCGTATTTAACAATCCATTTCCTCACTATTTCTTTTCTAACTCTCCACAAATCCTACCTACACAATAATTAACTCCATTAAACTCACTTTCCTAATTAGGTACTAAAGTGGAACCATTGCAATTAATAGCGAACAGAGTTTAGATTTTAGAGTAGCGAATTGCTGTTAATTAGAAGTTGATATAAGTTAATTTTCAATGAAGCAGTTAATAGTATGAGCGTTTGGCAAAAAATAGCGGTTGAAATGTTAATATAAAGTAAAAGTACAAGCATAATAATATTCAAAATGTAAAGAAAATTTGTAAAAATTAAAGCTACCAGCTACCATTCAAATGCTAATATTATTATTTGATAAAAGCTACTTAAACGATACCTCTAGGTACCTTACCAAACACACTTATTTTTTCCTACTAGTGTTTTGACTTGGTCCACACGCTAATCGCTATCTAAAACGCTACCGATAAACAGAGCCTAATTCCCACATTTTGAACTGTGAAGTTTTTTTTTTTATTTTTATTTTTTTATTTATGATAAATCCCTTGTCAACTAAGACTGGCAATGTAAAATGTGGTTCACATAATTACCCCCAGGTCCTGTTTTGTAGAGCAACTTTGATACTGATAACACTTTAAAAAAAAAGGAAAATTTGCCAGTTGCAGCAATATAAAGCTTGTATTTTGCAAATTGCAGTCATTGAAAAAAATTGCAAATTGCAGCCGAAAAGTTCTTATAAATTGTAAATTGCAGCCCGTTTCAACTTTTTCATCAGTTTACGTGTCAAAAAAATTTTGATTAAAGTTTTAGGGATCATTTTAGTCTTTAAGAATCCGAATTGAGTTTGAAATTTTTTTTTGAAAAAAGTAAGTGACTCGTTTTACGTAACAAAAATGTATCGCTATGTGGACAACTATTTTTTGTTGTAAAAATGAGGCACTTTTGTTTTTTTTTTTTGTTTTTTTTTGCTGATTTTGAGCTCAATTCGGTCCCTTAAGAACTAAAAAAATGGGTCCTAAACCCTTAACCGAATATTTTTTGACACGTAAACTGATGAAAAAGTTAAATCGTACTGCAATTTACAATTTATAAGAACTTTTAGGCTGCAATTTGCAATTTTTTTAAATGGATGCAATTTGCAAAATACTAATTTTAAATAAATGTAATTTGAAAATTGCCTTTAAAAAAATAAAAAAGGAATTTTTTTTTTCTCTTTTTCATTCCTCACGTTTTGAAGTTGTGATTTTTTTTATTTTTTATTTTTATTTTATTTTTTTAATGGAAAGCCACAAGGATGAGTGATTAAAATCGATTTCAGAATGCTTTAAAATCGGAAAGAAAGCTCTAACGACATTAAACTTATCCCTTACTTTCACTTTTTAAGTTGTTTTGTTTCATGAATTTATGATAAATCCTTTGTCATCTGAGAGTGACAACGGAAAATATGGTGAGCAACCGCGCATAAGTTCAAAGCAAATCGGTCCCCGCTTCTTCTGAAGCAATTTCTTTCCATCAATCCTTTTTTTTCTTTTTTTTTTTTAGAAATCTTTCCATTAATCTTTATTTTTCTTTTATATGACAATAATTCGTTCTTTCATACTCCTATCCCAAAATAATTGATATGTTACATTATTATTCGTTATTCGTCATATATGAAGTATTAGTTTTTACTATATTTTTTTAACATAATAAAAAACATATTTTATCAAAAAGTATGTTAGATAAGTTATGAAATACCTCCTCTAATCCACAGATATTGCAACATGAAATAGAACACGTATTATAAAAAAAGGAGAGAGGGGGGAATAAAGGTAGGGACCTATGAGATATTGTGTAAGAAAAACGGAAAAAACATGTGAAATACAATAAAAAAATATTTTTGGTATATTTGTGAAACTTCCTAACACAGTTATTGTTGCAATATTTGTATAACAGATGAAGTATTAAAGTTTCATAGTATAACTTTTTTTAATATAATTTTCATTAATATTCACATGTATAGAAAATATCAAATTAGTATATCAACATGTGTGCAAAATTTGAATGTGTCAATTACTATGAGATAAAAAAGACTTCTATTACTTAGCCCTGGTAATCCTGACTCGACCCAAACGACCTGACCCGTGACTCAAAATTGACCCAAAATCATTGACCCGAACCCGAACTAACTCGACCTGAACCCGAACCCGACCCAAAATGGAGTTGACGCGAATGTGACCCGATGGCCAAAATGACCGTGACCTGAAATTGACCCAAAACTCAAACTTGACCTGACCTGATTTTAACCCGAATTGATTGACTTGAATCGACCCGAAGTGACACAATTCGAAGTGACTCGATTCCTGAAGTGATCTGAATAGGGTACAATGGTAAATTACTTAGCTTAAGGCTTCTTTCTTTCCTACTCCCTCCGTCCCTTATGGCCAATTTTAAGTCTCAAAATAATAGTCTTATTTGCTTTTTTCAAGTACAATTAATATTTTTTTTTTATCAAAATCCCCTCCAATTTGCAACAATATTTGTACAGTTTATTTTTTCCATGTAAATTTTGCGTTTCCATATACTTTTATTACTTTCAATCTCTACTTTTTTGCATACCCAATGTAAATTTACCTTTTTAATGTATTTTTTCTAGTTCTTATTTATGTTTATAAATTCCCGTAAAAATTACCCATAAGGGATTATTAATAAGGGACAGAGGAAATATGAATTATTAAGTAATAGGTACTCATTTTTTTTAACGATTTTACTTTATTTTTCCAATTTTTTTTGTAAGTGAATTTATTTTGGTGACCCAACACGAACTTAGCCCGACCTGAATTAACCCGAATCGAAATTGACCCGGCCCAAAATTGACTCGAAAATCAATCCTAAACGACCCGAAGTAACTCAACTCGAACTGACTCGACCCGAATTGACCTGACCTGAACTTGACCCGACCCAAAAAGATGACCCGACTTTAACCCAAAACCCGAATGACCCGACCCGACCCGACCCGAATTGAACCAACCTAAACGACCCGTTTTCCAGTTCTACTATTACTTCCCCCAGTTCCTATTATTTTCTACATATCAATTTGATATACTACCTCCGTTTAATATTATATGAAACAAAAGTCTTGTCATAGATTTATTGAAAAATTTCTTTGTGACTAATAAATTTGAAGAGAAAGATAAAGATGCATGTGATCAGGAGATAAACGGTTAAAAATGACAATTTTATTTTTTAAGACTAAAAAATTCTATTGGAATTGTTTAAATTGGACGATGACTGTGATTTAATAAATTATGAACTATTTTTAAATTTTCAAATAAAATAAATTTCATTTTTCTTATTTTCAAAATTCATTTTTCATCCGAATAATAATTTTTCTAATTTTTAAATTTGTTTCAAATTAATTTATGATATTTAGTTTTAATTATTAATAAATCTAAAAATATGAATAAATTTATTTAAAGAATAATAATTAAATAAATTTTAATTAATAACTAGTTTTGTGCCCCGTGCGATGCCCGGGTTGTTTATTGAAGATAAAATTTTAATTTATGTGTCAAATTTTTAAACATATCATTGATACAAAATTAGTTAGGAATTGATGTGCTTTTATGACAATTTATTATATTTTAGCAAAAAAATTTAACAAAATTATAATTCAATTTGTACCTCTGAAATATTGGTATTTTATTGAAAATAAAACTCTAAACTAACAATTTTATCCTAAAATTATATCCAAATAGAATTTAAATTAAGTTTTTAATCGTCTATTTAAATCTATCCAACGTGGCGCGACACTTGGCGAAAAGTTAGAACGCCAAGTGTCGATGTCTCGTGACCTGGCTAAAAGTTTAGCTTTATATATTAGTTATATGATATGATAGTATCTAAAAATAATTCGAAATTCATTTTTTTTTTTGACGGGGAAATTCATTAAATTTGAACCGTTCATTTTTAAAATTTAATGACAACCATATATAAAATCATCTAGTGTCCTTTAGGTCTTTTTTCAAAAAAAAATAAAAATTAAAAAAAAAAATCATCTAGAATATGTATACGATATACATTATATAACACCATGATCTTATCACTAAGCATGCAATGGAGCCCTTAGAAACCACAAAACCCTCAAAATGGAAGAATTAGAAGATAAAGTAAAACAGCTTGGAAACTCACTCCCAAAGGAATCATGGGTGGGTGCATTCCCATTAATTCTATATCAGGAATTATGGTTACCATCTAGAGCACTTAAAGCTACTATCTTATTTCAAACCCAATTTGAGGCATACGACACCGATATCATTCTAGCTAGCCTACCTAAAACCGGTACCACTTGGTTAAAATCTCTCCTTTATACTATTGTGAATCGGAATATTTATTCCGATTTCACTAAACACCCACTTCATACCGAAAATGCTCATAAGCTTGTTCATCATTTCGAGTACACAATTTATGATAACAATAGTGATGGAACCCAACCCAATTTAGCCAAATTATCCCCACCTCGACTCTTTGCGACACATATACCTTATTTGTCACTACCAAAATCAATAAGATCCTCAAAATCTCGAATAATTTATGTATGTCGAAATCCTTTGGACACTTTTATTTCATCATGGCATTTTTACTCTCAAATAGACCTTTATAAGGGTAAGGGTTATGAGCTAGATCATAATATGATAGAGAAGCATTTTGGTATGTTTTGTGAGGGGAAATTTCCATTTGGTCCTTATGATGATCATGTACTTGGTTTTTGGAAAGAGAGCGTACAAAATCCAAATAAGGTGTTGTTCTTGGAATATGAAGGGCTAAAGGAGGATCCGAAAGCCCATGTGAAAAAGATGGCGGAGTTTGCGGGTTACCCGTTTTCGGAAGAGGAAGAAAACAAGGGTATCATAGATGATATAATAAAACTTTGTAGCCTTGAAAGTTTGAAGGAAATGGAAGTGAACAAGAAAGGTAATTATTTTGGGTATTTTGAAAACAAAAATTTGTTTAGAAAAGGGCAAGTTGGAGATTGGACTAATTATTTGAGCCCTTCATTAGTTAAGAGTTTTGATCAAAATTAAAGGCTTCTGGTTTTTCTTCCAAGTACCAGCAAGTCTTTTTTGAAGCTCCAAGGTAATTTAGAAGGTTGATGGTTTGTTTTCGGCCACTATCACTTGGTTGATTTATTGCCTTTGATATATTATTTTTTATTTTATGTTAATTTTTTTTTTGGTGTTTCACCTGGTTTCCCCTTTGGGGTAATCCGGATTCAGGGATAAGTTGTGGGTGGTTAGGTTCCATTCCCTTCCCAATTGTTATTGCGGGGGAACGAACACAGGTCATCCCTATCAAGTGTAATCTCAATCACCAATAACCTATTGGTATTTTATGTTTTTGTTGTTAAAGTTGTTTTGTTTGTTTGGCGATAATATGTAAAGGTGTCAATTTGGATGATCAAATCGGGAATAATTAGGTCATGTCGGTACGGCCGGGTCAAATTAAATTTTAAAATTTAGACCTACTAATAAATTATTGTGTCCATATAAGTCGAAATCTCATATATTTTTTGAATCAGCTTTGGATCGGATCGGGTCGGATTAGCGTCGTTCTGACATCTCTATTGATAACTAGTTTGCAATCCAAGAGATAAACTTGTACTCAGTATTGTTTTATTACTTAATAATGTGTGTACACATTATACATGTTGGATAGACGGGTTCACCTTCGTATTTTTACTTGTACAATTATTGTATGTAGTTTGGCTTGTCTTGTACTCCGTATCAAATATCAATTTCAACTTCGTATTTTTTTTTTTTTGTGTTTTATTAACATATTGTACAAATTATTTTGACCATATATTTAATAATCAAAATGGTTTATTTAAAACTATACATTGAGTTTAATCATAGTTTGTACAACCTATAAGTTAATAACATTTGTTTTGTTATATATTAGTAAAAAGAAATCATCAAAAATTCAAAACAAGTCAAAGCTAATTTATAATAATGAAAAAGAAAAAAGTTTGCAACTTATATATGGAAACATATACTACCTCTGTTAATTTTTATGTACAACTTTAAAATATTTTATATCTCACAAATAATACCCCAAAGTTGTACATAAAAATTAACAAAGATAGTATATAATATTATCTTAGTTAATATAAGTTTCGACCCCTTTAGATTTTAATTTATGGCTTCGCCCCTGAATATGTACGAAGAACGAGAGTAGACGATCATTATAAACTTATTACAGTATATGTTATTAAAAAACATATTTTTTTTTATGGCATGACACGTGCCCTGCTAGATCCTAATGTCCTATATATACTACCTTCGCTGCCAGTTGCATTCACATTTCAAGTCCTATATATGGACTCATATAAGGGGGCGTTATAAAGTATATAAACTATTTATGAACTTTTAAGCCACTATGAGATTAAACGTTTGATTGAATTGGTCATCTAAGGCTTGTCTAATCATCACTATTCATAGTATTCAATATCTATCTATTAGTAGAATTCAACGAGTAACCCAAAATAAAGTAATGGTCTACTAAGAAGATCAATCACATGGCGTATTGTGGATTTTATACTGTGGTATGGTATTAGACTTTTAGTACGTTAGTATCGCACTATGTGAGAATAGCGCAATTTTAGTTTCATAAAATTTTTCCTATAAAAGTGTATTCCTTATTCAATTTTTGCTCCTAAACAAAATTTTTCCCCAAATTACACAAAATTAAGCTTGCTTCTAATTGCAAAAATTGAATAAGGAATACACTTTTATAGGAAAAATCGGGGGAAGAAAACAAATAAAAGCATAAACTAGCCGTTATGTGGGCCCCACAAGCTAAAAAAACCACCGGATTTTCAAATTGGGTGGGAATCTGAGCAAAAAATTAATTTAATGAGTAGTATTTTAAAATAAAATTTTTTTTGGGTGGTTAGTTAGAAATTCAACACATTTTTGGGTGGTTTTTTAAAAATTATCCTTATTATTATTATTTTTTTTTTGAGGGAAGGAAAAAGCAAATTCGTAAAAGCCAATGATCTATTTGCTGGTATAATAACAAGAAATTTCGTCATAAAATTGAATAATTTTTTTTTTTTTTTCAGAAATTTCTCAACACGACTATAAATGTTCATGAACTCGTTACGAAGTTACCGTCTCCTCAATTCTTTGCCACTCATATGCCTTTTTTGTCATTACCAATAATGTAAAGTCGAAATGCAATGGATGCATTTGTATCATCATGACATTTTTACCTTCAGTTTACGGTAAAATTTGGATTTTTTTTTATCATGTGCTGACAAATTGACAATTATTCATGTTGCTTGCGGGTTGTAAACTATCATTTTCAAAAACTTTTGTTATTTTCGTATTTACTTAAATTACAATGATATAAGTGATCAAAGAATTCTAGGGTGACTTTTAATTAATCTTTGGGGTATCTTTATAACTTTTTTTTATTTTATTTATTTTAATAAAATTGGGTAACTTTTTACATCGTAGTGTAGTATAATTTAAACATGTACTTCGTATAAGTCATGAAGTTAAAGTTTTAAGGTGATATGTAATTACATTCATCAAATTCATGCAATTATACCGAGTATATAATTTTGTCCATATTCAAATAGAATAATTTGATAAAATATACCGTAGCAAAATTTAGGTACATATTAGTTAAATCAAAATATTGTGTTTGGAGAGATGGCGAATTATAAAAATTTCCAATTTTTTTAATCACCAATTTGTGAACACTTTTAATTCCCAATTAGAGACAAAGATGCCGTCAAAAAAAAAAAAAATAATAATAAAAATAAATAGAGACAAAGATAACGTAAGATGATTTTTGAAAGTTTTGTGGACAAAAATTTTCCATGTAAAGAGTGAAGATCATGTGCGGTATGCGGGCTATTCTTTTTGTTTGCCCCATCTGATTTATCGGAGCTTAGTTTTAACTACGTAGTATATTCAAATTCGACTCGAATTGCACAATTAACTTATGGTGGGTGAGTCACTGAGTCTCCCAATACGAGATTTCTACATTATGTGAGGTTGGAACTTGAGACCTCTTTTAAGTGACATCAAACTGGTTATCACTTGAGCCAACTCTTGTTTCTTAACAATTATGATCATAATCCAACAAAAAGAAGTTGTATAAAATAAAAAGCAATTTAATTTATTTCTAACTAGAAGTACAATTTAATGAGAATCATACAAAACTATCAAAAATTTTGTTGATAGTACTTGAAAGAAAATCCTGACTTCTTGAGTTTCTCTTGTAAGTCATGAAGAAGTTCCTTAACAATTGAAGGATTTAGATAATTAATCCAATCCCCAACCTCACCTTTCCTAAATAAAGCATTATTTTCCACAAAATCATAAAATTTACCACTTTTATTCACTTCCTTTTCCTTTAAGCTATCAAGACTACAAAGCTTGACTATCTCTTCTACAATGTTTCCTTTCTCTTCCACTTTTGAAAACGGGCAACCCATAAACTCCGCTAGCCTCTTTACTTGATCATATGGATCCGTCTTCAACCCTTCATATTCCAAGAACAACACCTTGTTCGAGTTTCGTGTATGCTCGTTCCAATACCCTAATATGTGATCCTCATATGAACCAAATGGAAAATCCCCCTTACAAAAATCTTCAAAATATTTCATTATCATATCCGGTGTAATGATTTCATCTCTCTCACATCTTAGATTAAAATGCCATAATGATATGAACGTGTCCAAAGGGTTTCGACAAACATAAACAATCTTACATTTAGAGGTCTTGATAGAACCCGGTAGAGACGGATATGGTATGTCGGTAGCCAAGAGTCGAGGCGAGGGTAGTTGGGTTAGATCAAGTTGACATCCCTTGATTTTTGAATAGAGTTTGTACTTGAATTGGAGAACGAGTTCATGAGGATTTTGAGTATGAAGTGGGTGTTTAGATAAATCGGGAAACTTATTCCGATTAACGACGGAAAAAATAAGAGATTTTAGCCAAGTAGTGCCACTTTTAGGAAGGCTGGCTAGGATAATATCCGAATCATGTGCTTGAAAGTGTGTTTGGAATGAAATTGTGGGTTCAAGAACAGGGCACCAAAATCCTTGGTATAGATAAGTAGGATATGAACCAAGCCACAATATTTTAGGAAGGGTGAGTTGTAGTTGTTTTAGTTTGCATTCTTCTATATCTTCTAAAGAGTTTGGTTTAGTGCTAGTTGACATAAGTATACAAATTAAGCTTATATTTGTATAGACGTTTGTTTTAGAGGTAAAAAAAGAAAGATTACAACTCTTGCAAGGAGCTAGTCTTTTATATAGGGAATATATATAAATATAGAGATTCTCTTTTTAATTCATATTTTTAATAAGCTAAAAAGAAAGAAATAATTATTGATAATCTTAGGTGGGTGGGAAGAGGGGAAAAAATTATTATTTGGTGTTGAAAAAGTATATTATGATAATAAATAAAATTGCAAAAGTAATTCAAACAAATTATTGTTGTAAACATAGTATGCAACACACTCTTTCATCCGACAAAAAAATAGGGGTAAATTAATTGTCGCCACATATTAACTTTTATACCAATATGTCGCCATATGATAGCTTTTATACCAATATGTCGCCACATGATAACTTTTATACCAATATGTTTTCGACAATAACTTATATACCAATCTGTCACAAGAGTTTTAACTTATATACCAATCTGATCAATTAGCCATTTTTTAGATACATCACTAGAAAGTTTGGAACTCAAGACTAGTAATATAATACTTTTGTGTAAAATTCATCGTAATTGAATATAATTGTCAATTATCAAAACATGAGATGACATCGATAGACAGAAAAAGAAAGATTGACAATAACAAAGTTAGTTATTAGTTATTGCTTTTAAAAAAGGAACCATACTTGCTTGGAGGAAGTGGAAATGGAGGAATGTTATGCATTTGGAACTACATAACATTGATTAAAATTTTGTAAAAATACATGGTATGGAGAGAAAAGAGGAGAGAGATAGGAAGAGAGAGGTCTATAGGTAGACCCCACCTATTTTTGGTCGGATTGTATCACGTGATGGGGGACCACATGCTGATTGTTCCACTAATATATAGTATCATTGGATTCTCAGTGGTACTATTTATGTATAAATTTAGTACAACTGAATGCATATATAATACCATTATGTGCATATATAGGATCACTGTATATTCAGTGGTACCATTTGATCATCCAATGATACCAGAATATATATGCATTCGTTTGTACATATGTATAATTACATGAATACTCCTTTTTATGCATTTCTACATGCCTAACATTCCTTCCTTTAAAATTCCTCTACTTGCTTGATAATTATGTGAATGTGACACATACTTTTCATGCCACTCTCACACTTGTCAACACATGCTTTTAACGCTTATAACTTTAATTATCAATATTGTAAAATTATAAAAAGTGAATGTTAATAAAATATAGATATAGACGATTCAAATAAGATCCTACATGATTATATTTTATCGTATATATAAATCACAAAAGCGAGTCAAAATGTTGTATGTGAATAGTGTAAAGTTAAAAGGTGTTAACTAAAAAAACGTAGGAAATATTACAGCGAATGAAACAATGGGAGGCCTAAATCTGAAGGCCAGCATCTTCAATCGTGGAAGCATTGCAGAATGCAGACCATTTATTTAGGATTTTCGTACTTTTTATTGTAAGAAGCCAACTACCACAATTAATTAATTTAATTTCATTATGAAATTTAATGTTTGAGTAAGCCCGTATCTGGGGCAGGGCAGGCGGGGTGGTCGCCCGGGGCCCCAGAATGGGAAGCCCAACTTTTGTTAAAACTAGTTTAGATCCCGTGCCACGCACGGTAATTGTATTTTTAAAAAATAATACTTGTATCAACTTTTAAATATAACTGATTATTTTACAAAAAAAATTTAAAATCTAAAAAAAATTATTAAAGGTACACACTACTTTGATGTGAATTCTAATTAATAGATGAACAACTGTTTTTATCACGGAAAAAATATGAATATTCCCTTGAAGTAAATTAAAATATGTCCCAAATTACAAATTATGATAATATTTTCTACTATAATAATAAATGTACACACTACTATGTACGGAGTATTATATTTATAAAGGATCTTCGTGAGTAAAAAAAAAATACAGTATATAAAAAATCTTGCAAATAAATGTCAAAATAAACTTAATAAGAGTCTGTTTTCATTGATTGAAATCAGCTGAACTGAACTGAACTGAATTGAATTGAAGTGAAATGAATATTAAGAGAAGGAAATTAAGAGCTGAACTAAACTGAACTGAACTAAACTAAACTAAATTTCAACGTATGAGAACAGGCCCTTAAGTTTACATATAAGGACGTGTTTGGCGTCTTTTTTTGTTTTTAGTTTTATGTATTTTTGAAAACCAGAAACCAAAAACAAGAAACAAGAAAAAGATGTTTTCACTTTTTTGTTGTCAGTTTTCAAAATTATCATGATTTTAATAAGTTTTACTAATTTTTAATTCATTATATGACATATATTATATGATTTTAAAAAACAAAAACCCAAAAAACAGAAAACCACAATGATGCCAAACGAACTCTAATTTTTTTGTTTTTATTTTATTTTTTTTATTATAAAGAGGACCCTGATCATATTTCAACCCTTATGATTTTTTTAGTCTAATATTTACGGGTCAAACACTAAGGAGGTAAGAGCCTTATCAAGTGAGTCAACACTTTATTCGTAATAAATTTATACATAACTAGGTTAGAACCCGTGCGATGCATGGTTTATATAAAACCTATTTTTAATTTGCACATTTTAAAAATAAATCGCTATTATACAATATACATACATGATGAATATAAAGAATTATGTACATTTTGTAATTTAAAATCTTTTATTTTCATCAAAATTTTGATATTGTATCTATTCAACGCCGTTTAAGTCATAGTTCAATATAGGAGGTCATTTATTACTGTGCTATTTAAAATTGTTTTAGTTTCCTACGATACATTGATAGGTTTTTGTTGTAAGGTAGAAACTTCTAATATTTAAATTTCATATATGTTAAATATGATAGCTCTAAAAAAAATTTAAAAAAAAATTAAAAAAAAAAAAAATTGACATCATCATTGCATTTAGGCATGGAATTTTTTTATTAAAAGAGCAACATGTGGACAGTGATGATGTCAGCATCTTCTATTTTAGTAATAGTTAATAGATTTCGTATATTACCTTATACATAGTATATATTTGTTTATTATAAAAAATAACTGTTAAAATTTTTTAAAAAGATGTGTTAAAATATTTCATAAAATGCATATGGAATATACTTTGTATATAGTTGTCAAGTTGAAAGTTAAATATTATAGGATATAATAATCATAAAGATTACAAATTCTTAAATGGACCTGGTTCACATTAATTTATTGTGGACCACTAACATTTGAAAAACTATGTTTGTTTTATTACTTAAAAAAAAAGTCACTATAATTGAGAAAAGGTCTCTATGTTGAAATAAAAGTCATTTTGGTAATATATAGACTATAAGAGGTTAATTTTTTTAACGAAATATTTTATATACTGGTTAATATGAATAATAAAGGTCAATATGTTAACATTAGGGTCATAACGTTGTATTTTAAGTTCACAATAATATTAAACGTTATATTAGTTTTAAAAAGTTACTATGTTAAAATTAAGGTTACTATGTCAAAACTAAGGGTCACTATATTCAATATAATATTAGTTGCGTGTGTATAAATATCGGGTCCACAATAACATTATTGTGGACCAGGTCCACGCAAGTCTTTCTGCATAAAGATTTGTGAGAAAAAAAAAGAAAAGTAAAAATGGCGGAAATATTTTTAATAAAAACATGACAAGTGTCATGTTGGATTCGCCTTTAGTATTATGTTATTGATTGGTGAGTTCTGTAATTAAAGAACACAAGTCAAACCCATTACTAGTATATTTCTTCCACTCCTCCTTATAATCTTGTGTTCTCGTACTCGGTATAATTGAAAATAAAAGATTTTCATTTCCCAAAATTGACTCCAAAAATTTATATTGTTTCCTTTATTAACTTAAATTCCTTAATAACCTCATCAAAATTTTCAATTTCCCAATCCAATGAGGAAATCCAATAAGTTGAGCAGTCAATGAGGAAAACTTTCCATTAAAAACTTTACTCGCAAGGAATTCATCACACCCTTGAAGGTTCAATTTATTTGTTCCTAATTTAATTTGCAGGGGTTTATGTCAAAATTTTGATGCAATTATTGATGTTTTTGATGTATTTGTCATATAAAATTTTTGTGTGGCAATTTTTGCGCCAAAAATTGGTGGGTTATGTGTTTTAAAGATAAATAATTATTGGTGTGGATGTTGAATGTTGTGATATTAATTGGCTTAATTCATGTAAAATCAACTTTATACAGTATATTTTTTGAACAATAAAATCAAACTTTATATTGACTAATTCGTGTATGTTTAGAAGACAATTGAATACACTATGGTGGAAGTGGTTTTTTTTTTCTTTATTTTTTTGGGTTTTTCTACATAGTACCCTCTAATTATCGCATTTTCTATGTTGTGCCCTTCTTAATCCAAACTTCTATACGGTGCCCACAAATTTTATGTATTGTTTAATATTTGCCCTTTATAAGCGGTTTTGTTGATGGTAATTAACTAGTAGTTAAGTTAACCACCCACCTTAGTTAATTGCTACTTAATTTAAAGGACATAATACAAAATAAAACCTCATTCTGTTCAAACCCCTCAAATTCCCTCTCTCGCGCACCCTATTTGATTGAAAACGGCTATATCATTGAATTCCCAATTGTTACAAACCCTAAGATTTTTACTCGGAAATTCGAAGCTAATAAGGATCGATTAATATATACACATATCACTTCATCAAAAATGAGAGGCAAATAATACAAACATAACTACTGTGTTTTTGGATTGCTACTTTCATGTTTTACAAATTTTTTTGGATTACATTTGAGTCGACATGGGAGAATGACGATACGGTGAATATGGGCCTGAATTTGAGGGGTTTACGGGGGGAAATTTTCTGGGTTTTAACGGGGAAGGTTGCAGGTTAGAAATTGGTTGAGGTTGTTTGCTAATTCATTGTTGCAGAATTCAGATATTAATTAGTGATGAGTTCTTTTTATCAATGTTTATTTTGGAGAAGAAGAAGAAAGAAGCTCACAATGATGGAAGATCTTGAGTTTGGGGGAAATATAACTAAATTATCTTAAAATAGTTAAAAGTAATTAAGTTAATTAAACTCGTGGGCACCGTGTAGAAGTTTGGATTTAGAAGGGCACAACTTAGAAAACGCGATAACTTGAGGGTACTATGTAGAAAAACCCTATTTTTTTTAATCTAAAGCTTAGATAAAGAAAAATGTATATTTTCTGTGAATTATGATGTTAATAAGCAATATTCATTTTATCGTTTTTTGGCATACCGACATACCCTTAAAATTCAAAATTTTATAATATCACTTATAAATTAGGGCCCCGAATTAATAATTCGCCCTAGGCCACTAAAATCTCAGAAACGGGGCTGTATCGAGTAAGATGAACTACGGAGTAATTAGGACTATTGATGAAAAAGTCGAGTCTGATCCAATTTGAAAACAACTCGTATATATGTATATGTATGTATATGTGTATATATATATATGTTAATATGTATGTATATATGTATATTTACGTTCTTGTACATATATATACATGCCATATATTGATATATGTATGGAATTCCTATATGTATAAGACCATAATCATATTGTTGATAAGTATATTAGGTGACTCGTACTTCGTAGCTTTGTCCGCCCGATCGGGCGGACATTGCCCGGTCTGACCGGGCGGAAGAAGAAGAGGTGCCTGGCAAATTCGTTGAAGAAGCTGCTCTCGCGCCCGACCGGGCGAGCCTTCGCCCGACCGGGCGAGCCTTCGCCCGATCGGGCAGACCTTGCCCGGTCTGACCGGGCGGTGGGGGTTGGATACGTTGAAGCATTCGTATGGAGTTTTCTTCTCGCGCCCGATCGGGCAGACCTTGCCCGGTCTGACCGGGCGGAGAAGGAAAAATACGGAACGCGGATTTTGCGGTTTTAGGTTATCTTATTTTATTATCTTTTTGCCCAAGTATCTTTTAATTAGGGATTAATATAAAACCTCCCTAATATCAGTATTAGGGTTAAGAGAGATAGAGTGAGAGCCGTTCTTGAGAAATACAAGAATCATCTTTGTAATCTTTGCAGTTTATAGTGAAATCATTCGATCTCGGTGCCCGTGGACGTAGCTATCACATCGATAGTGAACCACGTAAATTCTTGGTGTTGTTCTTATTGTTTGCATTGAATTTCTTTATTGTTTTCTTGTTTGTTTTCGACCTTTGCTTCCGCTGTCGCACAACAATTGGTATCAAGAGCTCAGGTTCAATCCTTGGAGAGTTTCTTGAAGATAACAATGGCAGGAGATTCAACAATAAGAATTGAGAAGTTTACCGGGAAAAATAGTTTCGGGCTATGGCAAATTAAGATGAAGGCTCTGTTAAAACAACAGCAGATATGGCGTCCGTTGGCTCCAAAGAGTACTACTTCGGAGTCAGGAGACGGACCGACTGACTCGCAGTTAGAAGTTATGGAAGAGAAGGCACACTCTACCATATTACTTAGTCTTGATGATCAAATCATCACGGAGGTTGCTGATTAGGAAACGGCGGCTGGATTGTGGCTGAAGCTGGAGTCATTGTATATGACTAAGTCGTTGACCAACAAATTATTACTGAAACAGCGGTTGTTTAGCCTCCGGATGCAGTCAGGTACTTCCTTACGGGAACATCTAGAAAAACTTAACTCTATTTTGCTTGATTTACGTAATTTAGATGTTAAAATTGATGATGAGGATGCTGCGTTGATTTTACTTGTATCTCTACCGTCTAGCTTTGAGAATTTTGTAGAGTCTTTTGTTGTTGGTAAGGATTCTATAACCTTAGAAGAAGTGAAGGCAGCACTTCATACTAGGGAACTCAGAATGAAAGCTACGAGTGATAATGGGGATAATGGTAGTGGGTTGTTTGTTAAGTCCGGAAAGTCTAAAAAGAATAAGGGGTTTAACAAGGGGAACAATGCTGGGTCGGGTGCTGGAAACGGCAAGGATGGATCTAGTAAAACTACTACTAAAACATGTTATTACTGTAAAGAACCGGGTCACTTTAGGAATAATTGTCCGGTGAGGAAAAACAAGTCCCAGGCTGCTGTAGTTGAAGAGAAACCGAATGAGAGCTATAATTCAGAGGAAGATTTAGCATTAGTCAGTTCTGCTAGGTCTGATGATTTATCTGATAACTGGGTTCTAGATTCGGGGTGTTCGTTCCATATGTGTCCACGTCGAGATTGGTTTGATACATATGAACCTCGCAATGGGGGTATGGTTATAGTCGGTAACAATGCTCCATGTAAGGTCACAGGTATTGGTTCCATGAGGTTGAGGACTGTTGATGGGCGGAGGTTAACTTTGACTAATGTACGGCATGTTCCTGCTTTAGGAAAGAATCTGATTTCATTGGGTACCCTGGATGACTTGGGGTACAATGGTGTGTTTTCAGATGGGGAGTTGTGTATTTTCAGAGGTTCTGAGTTGGTACTTAAGGGTATCAAAAGGAACACCCTCTATGTTTTTGAGGGTGTTACACTGCCTAGTTCTGCGGTTTGCGCATCTGTATCTCACCAGGAGATGACTAAGATTTGGCACATGAGGCTTGGTCATATGGGGGAGAAGGGGATGCAGCTATTGTCCAAGAGGGGTCTTCTATCCGGGGTCAAGGTTGCCAACCTTGAATTTTGTGAGCCTTGTGTGTTTGGTAAGAAACACAGGTCAAAGTTCAGCAAGGGTGCTCACATTACTGATGCAGTGCTCGATTACATCCATTCAGATTGCTGGGGTCCATCTAGAGTTGAAGGTATGGGAGGTTACCACTATTTTGTGTCATTTGTTGATGACAAGTCCCGATACACATGGCTTAGGTTGCTTAAGTCAAAGGATGAGGCCTTCAAAGTTTTCAAGCAATGGAAAGCTTTGGTGGAAAATCGACAAGGAAGGAAGATCAAGAAGCTACGAACGGACAATGGGCTAGAGTTTTGCAAAGACGAGTTTAATCAGTTCTGTGCAGATGAGGGTATAGGTCGGCATCATACTGTCAGGAAGACACCACAGCAGAACGGTGTAGCAGAACGGGTTAATCAGACACTGCTAGAGAGAGTTCGATGCATGCTCTCTAATGCAGGGCTTGGGAGGAGGTACTGGAGTGAAGCTGTGTTAACAGCTTGTTATGTCATTAATAGGGGTCCTCATTCTGGAATTGATTCCAAAATTCCGTTTGAGATCTGGAGTGGTAAGTTGCCTAATTTTTCGAATTTGAAGATTTTTGGTTGTGTTGCTTATTATCATGTTATTGAGGGTAAGCTGGATCCACGAGCCAAGAAGGGGTGTTTTGTTGGGTACGGGGATGGTGTGAAGGGGTTTAGAATTTTTTCACCTTCGGAGGGTCGGGTCATTCTTAGTAGGGATGTTACTTTCGATGAAAACACCATGTATTCAATTAAAAATGCAGAGATTTCAGATTTGAGAAGGGAAGGAGACAATTTATTACAGACAGATGGGGTACTTGAGGTACATCAGTCTACCATTGCTGATTTACCTCGGGTACAATATATTGATGATGATGCTGATGTTCCAGTGCCGGGTACTCCTGAACCTGAGATTACTCCTACTCATTCTAACTCTGGGGATGAGGTGGAGCAATCTAATCAGGGGTCATCTAGTCAACCTGACACCATTCTTGAGATGCCTAAACGAGTTATCAAGAAGCCTGTTAGATTGATTGAAGAGATGGAGGGAAGAAATTGCTGTGTTGATGCGATGACAGGTTATGCATTGAGTGTAGCTGATGATGTAGAGTCATTTGAACCTGCCACATATAAACAAGCAATTAGTTGTAGTGAGTCTGCGCAATGTCTTGCCGCAATGGGTGAAGAGATGCAGTCTCTTTACAAGAACAGAGTGTGGGAACTGGTAAAGGTACCGGAAGGGAGGAAGCTTGTGGGTTGTAAATGGATTTACAAGAAGAAAGAAGGGTTGTCGGAAACTGAGCAAATACGTTTTAAGGCTAGGCTAGTTGCTAAGGGGTTCAGTCAGGTAGAAGGGGTTGACTTTGTTGAGATATTCTCACCTGTGGTTCGACATACTTCTATCCGTGTGTTATTGTCAATTGTAGCACATTTTGATCTTGAGCTGGAGCAGTTGGATGTTAAAACGGCCTTCCTTCATGGCGATTTGGAGGAGGAGATTCTGATGAAGCAGCCCGAAGGATTCGAAGCTCCTGGAAAGGAACACTATGCCTGCAGATTGCTAAAGTCATTGTATGGACTTAAGCAATCCCCCCGACAGTGGTACAAAAGATTAAAGGAGATGCTTAACTCGGAGTTTGACATGAAAGACTTGGGTGCAGCTAGGAAGATTTTGGGTATGGAGATCTACAGGGATCGGGCTAGAGGTAAGCTTTTCTTGACTCAGAAAAGCTACATTGAAAAGATTCTGTCTCGTTTTGGGATGGAAAAATCGAAGCCTATAAGTACGCCAACTACTGTTAGTTGTAAGTTGTCTTTGTCTATGTCACCTCAATCAGAGGAGGAGTTGTCTTATATGTCTAGAGTTCCATATGCAAACGCGGTTGGTTGTTTGATGTATGCTATGGTCTGTACTAGGCCGGATATTGCGCATGCTGTTAGTGTTGTAAGAAGGTTTATGGCTCGACCTGGGAGGGAACACTGGCAAGGGGTGAAAAGGATTTTTCGCTACCTGAGAGGGACAGCTGATATTGGTCTTGTGTACGGGAATGGTAAGGAATGCTTGGTCACTGGGTACAGTGATTCTGATTATGCAGCTGATGTGGATACCAGGAGGTCTGTGACTGGTTATGTGTTCACTTTGGGTGGTTCTGTGGTTAGTTGGAAGTCTACATTGCAGTCATCAGTTACGTTGTCAACTACTGAAGCTGAGTATATGGCTTTAACTTCTGCAGCTAAGGAGTCTATTTGGCTCAAAGGCCTAGTAGGTGAACTGGGTATTGCACAGGATTTTGCTACAGTGTATTGTGATAGTCTAAGTGCGATTTGCTTAGCTAAAGATCAAGTACACCATGATCGGACGAAGCACATTGATGTCAGGTATCATTTCTTGCGTACTGACAAGAGGATTAAGGTGAAGAAGATTGGGACTGCTGACAACCCGGCTGATTTCTTCACTAAGCCTGTTCCGTTTAGCAAGTTTAAACATTGCTTAGACTTGCTAAATATTGATTACTACGTGATGTAGTAGGCCCTGAGGGGCGAAGTTGGGGAGCTCCTGGTGTAGGTGTGTTGGCATTAAGGTGGAGCTTGCCCGGGGCTTGTGATGCAGGTGGAGCATTATGAGTTGTTATACTTGGAGACGAGTATGTGATGGGTCTTGGTTGAAGACTTATCGGGATGTATGGCTTATGCATGAGTCCTGCATCGGGTTTGGCTTGAGATGTTTTTTCACTATGTCTTGATGGGGTCGTTTGCTGACTACGAGTTCTCGTCAAGGTGGAGATTGTTGATAAGTATATTAGGTGACTCGTACTTCGTAGCTTTGTCCGCCCGATCGGGCGGACATTGCCCGGTCTGACCGGGCGGAAGAAGAAGAGGTGCCTGGCAAATTCGTTGAAGAAGCTGCTCTCGCGCCCGACCGGGCGAGCCTTCGCCCGACCGGGCGAGCCTTCGCCCGATCGGGCAGACCTTGCCCGGTCTGACCGGGCGGTGGGGGTTGGATACGTTGAAGCATTCGTATGGAGTTTTCTTCTCGCGCCCGATCGGGCAGACCTTGCCCGGTCTGACCGGGCGGAGAAGGAAAAATACGGAACGCGGATTTTGCAGTTTTAGGTTATCTTATTTTATTATCTTTTTGCCCAAGTATCTTTTAATTAGGGATTAATATAAAACCTCCCTAATATCAGTATTAGGGTTAAGAGAGATAGAGTGAGAGCCGTTCTTGAGAAATACAAGAATCATCTTTGTAATCTTTGCAGTTTATAGTGAAATCATTCGATCTCGGTGCCCGTGGACGTAGCTATCACATCGATAGTGAACCACGTAAATTCTTGGTGTTGTTCTTATTGTTTGCATTGAATTTCTTTATTGTTTTCTTGTTTGTTTTCGACCTTTGCTTCCGCTGTCGCACAACACATATAATACAACATTTTTTAGGTCTATTATCTTTATTATTAGTGTTATTATGTTATGTTAATTAAGCCAATTAGTGGTATAGTAGTTAAAACTAAAGTTAGTATTTCTGTTTAACTTATTCGCAATTTCACACTTGTATTGTTGAATACATTACATTATTTACATGTTTGCAATGAAATTGTAGGAAAGAAAATGAAGTGTCAATGATTGGAGAAAGATGGCTACTTCCCAAATCACTGCAATAAGTTATAAAAAAAGTGGAAAATGCAACAAGTACAAAGCACACAAAGAAGTTGGAGTTGGTGTTAGCGATTTACTTCATTATTCTGGGACTAGAGATATATTTTAAGCTACTAGAAACATTTGTGAAAAGGTCAAGGCTGGGGTGATTGAACCCAAGGTCATCGACGAGGCCTTGTTGGATCAAGAGCTATGGACTCATGGCGCGCCTCACCCTGACCTTCGTCTTATACGAACTAGTGATCGCCTCCGTGTTAGTGATTATTTGATGTGGCAGCTAGCCCAAACCGAGCTGTATTTCTCCCAAGTTTTCGCACCCGAATTTGAAGAAATTGAGTTCCAAGGACGTTTGGAAATTGACCAAATTAAATCTTTAACTTTTCACTTTAAAATATTATATAAATTGAAAACGAGGAATGTCAATTGATAAAGTCTTAGGAATGGTACTCAATATACGAGTAATTTAATCAAACCGAATTTTGTTTACATCCATCTCTTTGTGGCTTTCTGTGGCATTGTGAGGTTGTGGTTACATCACACTTTTGTGGCTTTCATTTAGCATTGTTGTGAAGTGTGGTTCATTTAAAATAGCATTGTGAAGTTGTGGTTCATGTGTAATAGCATTAGCATTGTGAAGTTGCAATTTATTTGTAATCATTTTGTATTTTTTTTTTTTTTGGAAAAACGTTCATTTGGTAATAGTCTCTCAACAGCAAAAGTAAATAAAGAAAAATAAAACAGAAAAAGAGCGAAAATGACTCATACTTTAATAATTAAATTTGTCATTCTAGAAAGAGTAATGCTTCCTTTTTTTAGTATTAATATTGAAGAATAGACCTCCCAAGTATTGGTTGAAAAAGAGAGAGTTAATCACTTTATAAGGCTAAGGGGCTAATCCTCCTACTGCCATATGGTTTTGGGATTGAACCTTCTTTGGACTTGTAAAGTGGACTCTCTCTCTCTCTTGGTTTGCGGGTGCGGCCCACGCCAACGTTAACAATTAAGATATAAATTTATCGACAATACACGAGTAAATCGGTGTAATAAATGTTTATTTATTGTCTTTATTCATTTTTAGGTTCTTATATATGCGTCTCTAAGGACTACATATATCTTTTTTCTTTTAAAAACTACCCTATAAAATTCATCAGTAGAGGACATGCGCGAATTAGCTATTAAATTTTCCCAACAAAGCACTTCGACTCAAACCCTAAACCTGTTTGATGTATATGTGCAAATAATTAAAAACTTAATTACAGAGTACTAACCCAAATCACAATTTAGACCCAATCTGATACAAATTCTTAAATGGACTTGGTTCACACTAATTTATTGTGGACCACTAACATTAAAGAAAGTATGGTTGTTTTATTAATAAAAAAAAGTCATTATAACTAAAAAAAAAGTCACTATATTGAAATAAAAATTATTTTGGTAATATATAGGCCTAAGTGGTTATTTTTGTAATGAAATATTTTATATATTGATTAATATGAATAATAAAGGCCACTATGTTAAAATTAGGGTAATAGCGTCGTATTTCAAGTTCACAATATTATTAAACGTTGTAGTAGTTTTAATAAAGGTTACTAGGTTAAAAATAAGGTTACTATGTTAAAAATAATGGTCAATATGTTCAATATAAAGTCAGTTGCGTGTGTATAGACCTCGGGTCCACAATAATATTATTGTGGACCAGGTCCACGCAAGTCTTTTTGCCAATCTGAACCTTTTTTTTTTTTTTTGACAAGACAATGTGAACAAATTTATATAGAGAAGTGTATAAAAACTTAAGCTTGGCAAAAATATATTTACTTAATATTCAAGCAAAATATATTTACTAAATATTCAATTTTTATTTTAATTAAGAAAAATATATTCCATATGTTTTTTTTTTTTTTTTTTTTTTCTCTAGTAACAATCTCCATGTAAAAATTTTGTGATTTCCAAAACCAGCAAAATATCACATAATACCATTGAGCCTTTTTTTTTTTGGTAAACTGGATTGGTTTATATCTTTTTTTTTTGTTCCAGTGCCGTTTAAAAAAAACTAAGAGTATATAATATAAAAAGAAATAAATATTTTTCCCTCAAAAAAAATGTTGGTTATAGTAATACAAGTGAGGTGCAGGATACTTATCCTACACTCGACCACACTAGCACATAACAGATTTGTTATTGTAACAGAATTAGTTATACATTCTTGCTGAGTCTGCATCATTTATGACAGCTAATAGGTAGTTAGTTGCTGAGTTATAAATATCTCCTCTCTGTATTATTTCAATTATTTTTCAGAAATAATAAACACACAAATTCTTTCATTCGTTTCTCTCTCTAGTTTTTCCTCTCTCTTGTGCTCAGATTAACATGGTATCAGAGCCTTTCTTTGGTGATTTTTCCACGATTTTTAGCTCGATGATTTTGTTGATATTCTCTTCATCTTCTTGTTGCTATTTTTCGAATGGTGCGAGATTTTTCAGCTGTTTTCTAGAGTTTTTCCTTCGAATTTTGGTATGAATTCGTTTGCCATTTTTCTTGGTCTGGAAGTTGGTTATACATCTGAAGGAATTACACTGTGCCAACATAAGTTTACTAAGGAGCTCTTACAGTTGGCAGGTATCACAACAAATTTTAAACCTGATGTTACACCTCTCCCAATGCACCTCAAGTTGAATGATTCTCATGGTGCTTTGTTCAAGGATCCCGAGCTTTATAGGTGTCTAGTAGGCAAGTTGAATTTCTTGTCTCACACTAGACCTGACATTTCTTACACTGTCCAAACTCTGAGCCAGTTTATGCAATCTCCAAGGGATCCACACTATCAAGCTTTACTGCATACTCTTATATACATTCACTAGTAGAAAATAAGTGATGGGAAGCCCCAAATGGCAACAGTTTTAAAAATCCGCTTGCCATTTACCCAATTTTTTTTAAAAAATCTTCTAATATTGATTGGCAAGCGGTTTTGGCGCGAACCGCTTGCCATTATATATAATGACAAGCGGTTTAGGGTTGAACCACTAGCTTGCCATTAATTATATTGGCAAGCGGTTCAACCCCAAACCGCTTACCATTTAAAAAAAGAAAAAAGCAGGATCACAAACCCTAAGCCCATTAAATCACCATCTCACGACCTCTCTCTCCTCTTTCCCCTTTCGCCCCTATTCTTAGTTCTCTCTCTCTCCACTCTCCCCTCCATTGTCACGCCATCTTCTCTTTCTTCTCATCTCTCCTTTCTCCATCTCCTTCTCTTTCTCTCTCATCTCTTTCTTTCCTTTCTCACGACAAGACCCTCATTAGTGCTTGTGGGTTTTTGAGCCAATTGCGGTGGTAGTCCGTTGGGTTTTTGAGCTAAATTCCGGTGGTAGTCCGATGGGTTTTTTAGCCAATTCGAGCCATGGGTTTTCGAGCCAATTCGTGTAGGTTTAAATGGTGGTAGTCCGGTGGTGTTGCGTGTGAGTTTTTATGGTCGAATTTGACCCATAAAACTCAAATTTAAAGCCAATTTTGATTTTTTTGGTGGTATTAAGGTATTTCCTTTTTATCTTTTATTTTGTTTTTTCAGTTATTTTTTTTTTTTAAATTTATTGTGATGGGTGGTTGAATTGGTTTGTTTCAGGTCGATTTGTTGCTGGTGGGGGTCGTGGTGGGTGGTGGTGTTGGCCGGTGTTCTGGTGTTGGTAGGGGTCGTTGTGGGTAAATGGGTGGTGGTGGGTGCTGTTGTTGGCCGGTTTTCTGGTGTTGGTGGGGGTCGTGGTGGGTGGTGGTGTTGGCCGGTGTTCTGGTATTAGTGGGGGTCGTGGTGGGCCGGTGGTGTTGGTGGTCGTGGTTGGTGGTACGAAGCAACATGAGCTTTTTTTTTATTTTATTTTAATAGAGCTGATTTTATTATTTGTATTAGGTGTATTAATTTTATTACTTGTATTATTTTTTTTGATGTAAATGTAATATTACAACAAATAATGTAAATATTAATGTTTTTACATATGTTTGGTTTGTGTATCAATTTAACTTACAAGTGAAATCAGCAACCGAAACAACAGAACTTGAAAAATTAATCAAATAAAGCATTAGACGCAACAACGTTCTATTATCTCATCTATAACATTTCCTCGTCTTTCCTAAAGAAATTCTTGTTCTCTAAGCTAAATCGTGCACTCTTGCCACTCTTATTGACCTCCATCTCTTTCATCCTTTTAATGCTACAAAGTTCTATTATCTCATCTATAACATTTCCTTTCACTTCTTCCTCCGAAAAAGGGCAACCCACAAACTCCGCCAACCTTTTCAAATGATCTCGTCGTTCCTTCTTTAGGCCTTCATACTCCATAAGTAAAAACTTTTCCGGATTTTGTTTGCTCTCCTTCCAGTACCCCAACACATGATCTTCATACGGCCCCCATGGGGAGACACCCGAGCAAAACATATGTACGTATTTCTCCATCATTTCTATATCGGGTTTAATTCCCTTACATGCCTCCATCTCTTGGAAAAAATGCCATATCGAAACAAAAGTGTCTAAGGGATTTCGATAAACACAAATAATTTGACATTTTGAAGTCTTGATTGAATCTGGCAATGAGTAATACGGCATGTGGGTAGCAAAGAGTCGGGGTGAAGGTATTTTAGACAAGTCTGGTTGTTTTCCGTTGATTTTTTGGTAGAGTTATCTCGAATTGTTTGACGAGCTCATGAGGATTTTTGGTGTGAAATGGGTGTTGAGTAAAATTTTTCTTACGATTTACAATGGCAAAAATGAGGGATTTAAGCCATGTTGTACCGGTTATGGGATAGCTCGCTAAGATGATATCAGTATCATGAGCTCGAAAGTGGGTTTTGAATGAGATTATACTCTCAAAAACAAAGCTTAAGCACCATAAACCTTGATAAAGATACATTGGCCAAACAAACCATGTTTCTTTTGGGAGGGATAATTGGAGCTCTTTGATTTCATCTTTCAAATTTTCTTGAGATTTTGTGTTTGTGGGCTCTATAGCTTCCATCAAAACAAATGATAAGTCATAAGTATATTAACAATATAATGGTGTAAACGCTGTATTATATATAGTCCTAATTCCTCCTCTCTTTGTCCTTATTCTCTTGCTCCGTTATAATTTTGTGAATCATATCTTGCCGAATTTGATAATATAATTTATCATTTGTGATCCAAGACCACAGTGTAAATATTTAATCGCTAGAGCACTTAACTCAAGTTTCTGATAGTCTTCTTTATCATAATCAGAAATAAGTTTAGGAACTACCTCGTTTTTGTCATTGGTTGCGGTTACCTGAAAATCACCAGATTCAATGACACGTCATACCTGGTAATTTTAAGCCTTGATGAAAATTTCCATTCTATTTTTCCAGTAGGTATAAAACTTACCATTAAACATGGGTGGACGTAGGGTAAAATACCCTTCTTCAAGTTTCTCCTTGTAATTCATCTCTCCTCAGGAACTTACTCAACAAATTTATCTGCTTGCACGTGAGAACCGTGCTCTGATACCAATTGTTAGTTGAGACGAACACTACAAGAGGACGGTTGTATGTGAGTTCCTATTGCTACTTTTTGCGAAAAATAAATAAATTGTAAAGGAACTTGCAATGCACACAGATTTTTAGGAGGAAACCTACTAGGACCCAACTGAAAGTAAAACCTCGACCCTTTCTAAGGGATTTCCAAAACCAAGTTACTTCACTATAATAGGGAAATCCCAAATTACATCCTATTTTACACAGACCTTTACTCATAAGTTCCACACTGAACTTGTTACACAGTAAAACCCTATCCTACCCAATCTAAGTCCCAAACTTAGATTCACTCGTACTCCCAAAGTACTCTCTCAGCCTATCACTAGAAGCTTACATGTTGTATGCAAAATATAAATCACACACTCACCCAAGAACCCAACCAGTACAAAATATATGACCCTTGTATATGATATGCAAACTATGCACGAAACCCGAAACTAATATGACAAGATTATAGGCTTGGCAAACTTACACAGTTAAAGCACGAATGATTTCTTCAAGCATAAACTCACAAAAACTATGAAATGAGATCTCTACTATTTATACAAGTCAAGCTTGTGTAGCAAGTAGGGTTTTCAAAAGATAATTATGTTAAATTTACTAAATCTCAAAACACGGTTTTAAGTAAATCACTTTTTAAAGAAAATCTTTTCTGGAAATAAGATAAAGAAAGACTATCAAAAAGAATAATATCTTTTTGATATTCTGATTTTAAGAAATAATCATTTAAAAAATCTTTTCCTAAAATCTATCTTTTTATCTTTTCCGTTTTATTAAATTTGCAAATTCTAATAGGTTTCATGCATATCCTACTTAACATATTTAACAACATGTCTAGAAGATAAAATATTAACTAAATTAAGTTGCTGCGCCATTTTATTCTGTACTCGAAGATTGTTTGGGCTTCACGCAAACCAGGACCAAGTTTCTAATGTCTTCAAGTTCCTATAAGGGAAAGTTCCTGTTAGGGAACTTAGATTGTTCTTGTTAGAGAACTAAGTTCCTGTTAGGGAACTCTATTTTTATCTTGTTTAACCTTCTTAAAGTATTCTCTTCATGTTCTTCTTAGTTAAGGTTACTCTTCCACCACTAAGGTTCACTTCACCTGTTCTTAGTCAAACACTTAGAGAAATCTTTAGTCGAGTTTGCTTGAGTTTAAGTCTATCATCATCAAAACCTGTAAGCTTTAACAACTATCACCATGGGCTAGATAAAAATTATATGAATTCGGTACAACTTTACAAGGACTAGTAAATTGTTAGAGTATTGACTTAATGGAGGATTTTGTAATGGAGGATTTTGACGAAAATAATCAGTTGGTGGAGTTTGGAAAATTTTTAATCCAAATATTTAGCTACTAAGAATTATAGGTAATAAAAGATTATTATAAATAAAAGACAATTAAAAGATTACAAAATATTTCATTGAATAAATTAGTTTGATATTTATAGATTTTAGTTAAAATGTATTAAGTGAATAGTGTATAAAGTCTAAACGTTTCACTTTCAAAATATACCGAGGGAGGATTAATTAATTAATTTATAAGCTTGGATAGATTTATACAATTCTCTTTTTTTGAAGACTGGTAAAAAAAAACAATTTACAATACATAATAAATGTAGTTGTGTTGTCAAAAATAAAAATTAACACTAAAAAAATATCATAGATTTGATTACGAACTCAGTCTTTACATAAGTGTCTCCAAAATTAAAAGCTCCCAAAGTCTGATGTTAGCTCGAGTGAATAAGCTATTTGTTGAAGACATACACAAATGAGTAAAAAAATACGATGTAATAAATAAGTTAATTTTGATTTATATTGTATTGCTTATTATAACACAAAATGTTTTACGCAGTATAAGATATGTGATATACATCAATTATTGACATAAATATTGGGTATGTAATAATTGATAATTTTTTTTTTTTTTTTTTTTTGGTGTTTAGAGAGCCACAAGGGTGGGGTGAGAATCGATCCCAGAATCTCCTGAAATCGGAAGGGAAGCTCTAACTACTTGAGCTATCCCTCACTCTCTCAATAATTGATAAAAAGTAATACTACTGTAATAAACATAAAATCTTGCGTGGACCTGGTCCAAAATAATATTATTGTAGACCTAAGTTTTATACACACGTAACTGATATTATATTCAACAAAGTGACTCTTAATTTTAATATAGTAAATCTTATTTTTAATATAGTAAACTTTTTAATTTAATGTTATTATGAACCTAAAGTACGACATTATGTTAAATAGTGACCTAATTTTAACATAGTGAAATTCATTATTCATATTGACCATTATAATAAAATTTTCATTAAAAAAATTAACCTCTTATAGTTTTTAATGTCACATTAACTTTTATTTCAACATAACAACCTTTATTTTAATACAGTGACCTTTTTTTTTATTAACAAAACAATCATATTGTCTCTAATGTTGGTGGTGCACATTAAATTAGTGTGTGTGCACCAGATCCATTTAGGAATTTGTATATTAATACAATCACATAAGTATTTTCTTACGCAAATATTTCTACAAGGACTTTAATACTTTCAAGTTTCAACCAATCACATAAGGAGTATTTTTTATGCAAAAATATTCATATATAAGAACTTAAATATTCTTTAGCTTATGTGATTGTATTCATACAATAAGTTACTCGTTTTTTTAAAACAATAAAAAAAAATTATTAGAGGACTTTAATACTAATACAATTATATAAGGAGTTTTTGCCTTAAAAAAAAATTACGTAAGGAGGTTTTTCCATGCAAAATATTCATATGTGGACAAAAAAGCTATTCACTTTTCGAAATGGAAAAGTAATAAAACTATGATAAAACTATTAGAGATGTAATATATCTCTATTTTGAAAAATATGATATCACATACGGTTAGGGGTGAGCAAAAAATCAGGGTACCCTGAATCGGAACCGGAACCTGTTAAGAACCGCAGGTTCCGGAATCAGAACCTGTACATGAGGTTCCGGTTCCGGGTAGCAAACTAGAGAACCTGTTGTAATAGGTTCCGGTTCAGGTTCTCAATTTTTTGAAACCGGAACCTGTAGGGTACCCTGTACCTGATAAAAGTATCACTTAATTTCAAATTATACACTAATTCTTACTCAATTTTTAAATAATAAATATCAAAATTACAATTATAAAAATATATATATTAAATTTGTTAAACAACTACTATTAGTTTGTCTTATTTGCAAGTTGTAAACATTATAAATTAGTGACCAACCAGTTTTTTATTAAAATTTCCGCGAAAAAGCTAGTGAGTATATTATAATACAGGGTACCCTGAATTGGAATCGGAACCTACAATAAATTTCCAGGAACCTGTTCAACAGGTTCCGGTTCTCATTTTTAGGAACCTGTTGCAACAGGTTCCGGTTCCGGTTCCTGGAATTTTTACAGGGTACCCTGTTATGCTCACCCCTACATACGGTCGATACAGAGTATTATTATTTAAGATATCAAGAAATATAAGAAGTATATAATATCTCCAATAGAAATTTCAACATCATATATACAATTTTTTTGAAAAAAATATCTCAAGTACGTACACTAAAATGGGAACAATATATATTTATTGACCAAGGATTTAAATAAAACACACACACATTAAGCAAACTAATTTTTTTAATTTTTAGTTTTTTATTATTTTTTTTTTTTGAGAAAATGTTAGAGGAAACTAATTTATTATTTTAATAAAGTGCAAATATAAAAATATTTCACTTGTCCAATTACCAAAAAATTTATGTCCAATCTTATAGTGCAATATTAAAAGAATAAGTAGTTGTATTACTTGTAAGAGAAAAAGAGGTAACAAATAAATCCAAGGGTTTTTATTGACCTAACTACAACAAAAATGCAGATATCTGTAAACATTTTATGTGGCTAGCCACAAAATGACAAACTGGTATTGTCCATGCATATGACAAATTGGTATTGTTATACAATGTTTCAACACAAATATACTTGTATATTGCATTATTACATCAACATTTTCCACGAGTGGGAAAATCCCATCTTAAGGACATTGAGCCCACAATTTGTATTTTTTATAGTCTTGCACACCCTCCAAACATTGCCATAATTCCACTTGAGCCAGGAGGATGAAAGATCCTTCACAAGGGATGGGACTGGCATCAACTCTGTGAAGAGTCGCACTGACATAAAGGGATTACTAATCATCCCTCCATCTCCTCACTCCTCAATTATTTACATTTATGATAAAGACTAGGCATTATTGGTTTTCATTTCATCTTCCAAATTTTCTTCAACTTGTGTTTTTGTCGGATCTATAGCTTCCATCGAAATAAATCACAAGTCACAAGTATATTAACAATGGTGTAAACGTTGTATTATATATAGTCCTAATTCCTCCTCTCTTTGTCCTTATTCTCTTGCTCCATTATAATTTTGTGAATCATATCTTGCCGAATTTGATAATATAATTTATCATTTGTGATCTTTCGAATTAAGTTTCTTTCAACTTCTACTTTTAAAACATCACATCTTTATAAAAATTTTGTGACTTTTACCACAAAAAAAAAAAAAAAAATAAATAAATAAAAATAACGAATTACCACCAAAACTTCTCAAAATATTATTTTTCCACCAAAAAGATTATAAAATTGTTTTTCGACACTTGTCGTCAAGAAAACCGTCAAGAAAACATGGTCTTTAGTGGTTTGAGGTAATTACGGCCTTGTTGTTCCGATTTGAAAAAATTATCGTAATGTCTCGTTTGAAATGTTTCACGCAAATTGATGATGTATCTTTTATTAAGCAAAACAAGAAATTTACCATATTTTTTTCCAATATTGTTCTCAAATTGGATCCAAAGGAACAAAAGGACCCCAAACACATTAAAGAGCATGTCTTAAGCACAAAAATCAAAGAATTTTTTGAATTCCGTTAGATTTAGGATTTTTTTTTCTTTTCCCACAATAAAACAAAATTGTTTTTTGCCACCAAAACTTCTAAAATTTTTATTTTACAAAATTTTAAAATTTTTTATTCACCAACTATCGTCAAGAAAATCGTGAAATCTAACGGTTTAAAAACAAAAACTTTCAATTTTTGTGCGCAAAACATGTTCTTCATAGGTTCATGGGAGGGGGGGCAATTTTTCCCTTTGGATCCTAATGGAGGTTATAATTGACAAAAAATGATCGAAACTGTCTCATTTTGCATAAAATCGAGGTACTTTTTAGGAAAAACGAGTCATTTACGATTATTTTTGTCAATTCTGACTTTAAACTGGGTTTATAGGGTCATACTTTTACCATGTGCTTAGCTTGGCACAAAAATCGAAGAATTTAAAAAAATTTATGAGGTTCATCGGTATTTTTTAGATGGCAGGTGGTAAAAAAAAAAATTTAAATTTTTTAGATGGTGAGATAAAAGTTTAGAAGTTTTGGTGGTAATTTTTTTTTTTTGTGGTAAAAGTAAAAAAAAAAAAAAAACTTTAGATTTAATGATTTTCTTACGGAATGTTGTGAAAAAATATTTTTAGAATTTTTTTGGTGGTAAATAAAACTTTGAGAAGTTTTGGTGGTTAAAAAATTTTGTATCTTTTTTTTTGTGGTGAAAGTCAATAACTTTTTTTATATTTTTTTGCATAAATAAAGTTAAAGAAATATACTTTTTTTGCTTTCTTCAACTATAACAATTCTCAATTTTAATAACACACTTGTCAATACTTAATTTCAACTATCATTTTTTAAAATACTTATACGTAAAATTATAAAAATCAATATTATTAATTAATTATATACCGAGATGAACCTAACAAAAATCCAGACCTTATTTTTCCTCAACTATGAATTATCAAATCTAGTCAAAGTGCAGTATATCATTAGTGTATGAATTATTAAATCTAGTCAAAGTGTTATGAAAGACACGTATTAAAAATCGTAAAAAAATCAAATAGAACAGATAAATGGGTATAGATAGAGTAACTCATATACGAGTAGTTATAACATTACTTTTATTTTGTTAATTGTTTAAGTTGTCCTTTTTTTTTTAATTATTTTTTACCAAAAAGGGAAAATTAGAAACCTTTAACTATTAATATATAAAAGGCACTATTAATGTTGGTACGTACATAGAAATAATGATTGTATATTTGTTGAGGATCAAACATGATTAGTTCTTCTATCTTCCTCCAACCCCTCCCTCCTAGAGTCCAAGTGATGGATTTCAATTCGATCCTCATCCCCCCGTGATAAAAGGGACCCGGGTTCCCTCACATGTTGTTGTTAAAAGAAAGAAATTATTGTATATTTGTTTGCCCTTTGTCCACTAAAAAACAAAAGTTGTGTTAGTATATAAGCAAATTAAACGGAAAAACTTATCTTAATGTTGTGTAGACCAATTGACAATTGCCACGTCGTGCTAAACCACTGACCTAAAAGACGATTCTGCGCTACCCCGGTGCAGTAGACATCAAGCGGCCGCCCTCCAGGATAAGCACGGCGCCGAAATTTGTGTGCACTCGCAAACCCGACTGGAACCAGAATACTTGCCCAAAAACCGAAGGGATAAATTTAAAGAGGGTAAAAGATAGTCGATTTTTGTGTGTCTTATGGAAGCAAGGAAACATGAATATATATATGTGTTTTAAGAGGTTGGAGCATAGCTTATAAAGCATAGGAATAAAGGGTAAAACCATCAGCCATTAAAGGCATAAATGCCATACTTAATCAACATTAACTAGCCATTAAAAGAGCTAATAAATGGGTAATTCAAGGGAGCATAATTACCGGCTATTAAGAGTAATATCAACATCCACACACAATTAATTATGTGACTTTCCTTGTTTAACATCAAGAACTTCCAACAATCCCCCACAGGTTCGAAGATGTGAAAAGAAAGAAAGAAAATTGGTGTTGGGCAAAACAAAACAATTGCATAAGTGTCAATGTCTCGCGACTTGAATTAACACATAGTGGACATCAAGCTTTGATCCCTCACCTACCAAGTGACCTTCGTCTTGAGCTTAATAGGGAGTTAGGAACCCGTCACTTTGAGCCACACAATTGAACATGTATAATATTATGAAATTCCGCGAATAAAGGTGACGCATTATACTGGCCATACGTCCAGCCTGGATGCTCATAGGTGCTCTAGAATATAAGCCCACGAAATACTCATAGGAAGCGGCCACACTTCCATACCTAAGTAGGTGAACTCCATCAAGTGTGAGCTACAGCACACCTCCAAAAATATGGATATGGGTTCATTAAGAGCCTTATGCTCAACCTCCTTCTCATTTGTAGCTAAGCACAAATAAAATAAAATAAAAATTGTGCTTCCGAATTAATACATAATGTTCCCCTTTGAACTCATGGTGAGTAGGAGTTCACTATTTCACAATTCATACAACGGGTTTTAGCCCCATCTTTTCCGATGTTTCCAAAACTAGTTTTATACACAGGCCTTTATTAGTTAACGGATCTGTAACATTCCTTTTAGACTTTTATGTAGTCTAGTGATATCACCCCATTCGACAAAATTATCTTTGACATCAACTATTATAGGCATGTTTCAATCAAAAGTAACCACAACTTGCAAATCATAACAAATTCTCCTACAATGGGATATTTGCAAGCACATTTGCTCATAAGAGCCATATACTCTTGACCATCTTGCCTCATAATCGACTTGTCAATTTAAGAGAAATAAATTAGATTATTCCAAAACAAACATAGCAAAACAAGGTTGCTTTAATTTGCACAATTTCCCAAACATAGCTCCACCACTTAGTGGTGCAGACATAACCGCTTGAGTTTGAACTCTTCGTCAAACTCCAAGAACTCATGGAAACTTGCAATGGTGCAAACTCTAATCTTGTGTACTTTTCAAATACATATGCAACCTCCTCAAAACAATCTAATGATCATTGCTCGAGTTAAGAGTATACCTGCTTAATCTACTTACATAGTAAACAATGTTAGATTAAGCATAGTTCCAGAGAAACATAAAACTACCAAATGGACACAAATTGCTCCCATATAATCCATAAATTCAAAAAATTTATCTGATAGCAATGACTCATCCAAATCACAAGTTTAGCCTTATGGAGTTCATTCCAACAAAATCCTTAGGAAATAAATCAAGCATTACAATCCCAAGAAAAAGATTGTCAAATCCTACACATAGTTAGACATAACCTAACTCATATTCAATAACTTCTTCCACGGAATCATTCACTCATGATATTCCACTGATTTAAAGTAGATATTCTAAAGACATAGTGATATCAAAACAAACTTGTAAGGCAAACACCATCAAAAACTGTCTTTAGAACAATTAATCACTTTCGGGCTTCACATTAAACAATAGAAAAATCTAACATTAATGTGAATATCTAATCACTTGAAACATAGTGCTAACACACATATATGCCAAAGACAAATAATCCATATAAAGGATCAATCAGACTCAGAATAAAAATTACTCCAAGACTCGCCTACAAAGTCATGAACTAAATGCAATTACTAAGCAGAAACCGAGTCAAGACTTTAAGTCCAACACTAATTCTTAATTACTTCCCCCACATTGGACAACAAAGTCCGATTCAAAACCCTTACCAATGCACCCACATTCTCGATGAATGAAATATTTGGACATGAAAACTCCCTCCAAAATTCATATGGGATCTTTAACATAAATTTCTTATTGAGAAATCGCATAAGTTTATAAATACCTGAACATAAGGTCCAAATCCCAAAAATAAAGCATAGTCAAATACATGATTGAGAAAAAACTCATAACTATGTCATAGGACTTGGGTGTAATAACATATATGTTTCGGGTATTTTTTGGATTTCCTTGGATACTGGTTACGCTCTCCTGGCAACGAGAAGGTCCGACCTGCAAAACAACGAATATTCCGGTTGTCGGAATATTCGCCTCCGACGATAAACGGAAAAGGCTAGAGAGAGAAAGTAGAGAGAAGTTGGAGCTATTAATGCTCTTTTTGTTGTAATGTCTTAATCCACCCCACCCATCATAAATGATTGGGGTATTTATAGGGGTGGGAATCGTGCCCCATTCTAGGGTTTGTACCCTAGAATTGCGTGACGTGATTGGCTAGGCAATTAGTGAATGCCACGCGCTACTTTGGGGGCGCCGCTTTGCGGCTTTCAATGATATCTCTCGCGATTTGGGCCCTGACGTTATTAGGCCTCTTTTGCATGCTGATTTCAGGGGAACACATGCCCTAAACACGTGGCATCTTCTTGTGACGACACGTGTCACCCTCTAACTGGGCCACGTGTCGCTACGAGATTGGCCTGAACCTTTGAGAGCTCTTGAGCTGGACGCGTGGCATCTTCCCATAGTGACACGTGTCACCCTATAAACTGGGTCACGTGTCACTACGGGACTGGTCCACGTATACAGGGTATTTTTACCCTCAACATTTGCCCCTCAGAGGGGGTGACTCGTACGCTTACAAGCCGACTCCTCTGACCTCAAATAGCCTTGGGGCGTACGAGTGCATTAGGGTTTTGATAGGCGGCTTTTGTCTGCTTGAAAATTTAGAGCGAACGCCTATCTTTATGAATGGCGCGGACAACGGTAGGCCGTCTCGTTTTTGGAATTGCGGCCGTCTTGCTGTTGCGGAGGGAGCTTTAGCTCCGTTTTCTTATCCGTTTATTTTCGGACGTGCCGTTTATTAGGTCGTCTTCTTTTCCGCCTATTCTAACGGCGTTGTCCCTTAACCCTTCAAATTCTAGATTACATTTTCGAGTTATAACCGTTAACTTCTTTAGGCGGGAAAGATGAAGTTACCATCCTACCCCCATAAATTTTGTCTATATATACAAAGGTTTTGGCCTCATTTTCACACTTTGAAACTTTCATTTTCTAGAGAGAAGTTAGAGCTTTTAGAGAGAGAAAGTGCCTTTTCCTTTGAATCTTCAAGAGCTCCACCGTGCCTTTGAGTTTTCCGGGCCATTCCTTGAGTTTTCCGGTCAACCTTCAAGACTTTTTCAAGTTTTCTACATGTACAGATGTAGGGCGCCTATTTTCTTTTCCTTTTCTTGCATTTTAATTTCTTTTACTCTTCATTTTAAAATCTGGCTCAACACTCGGCTTCGTCCGTTTCTCCTCATGAGGCCGGCCGTTCGCCTGGGACTGAGGAGTCTAGAGTGGAAGGAGACGAGTTGTCTCCTTCATGGAGTGGGTCCATTTCTAGTGTGTACCAACTCTCTTCCACCCATTCTTCTCTGTCCCTGCAGTCGAACATGGCAAGGACGATGCAGACGTACGATCGTCATGCGGCCAGAAATCCAGACGGTAGTCTGGTGAACCCTAGGCCTTCTTATGACCCTAACAATACTAATTTATAGACCCCTTCTTCTACTCCTACGACCGCTTCCACGGGCACTCACTGCTCGGTCGTGGAAGTAACTTCTTCTTTTGAGGAGGGCCAAAGAACTCAGGGCGCTTCTGCTGCAGGGGGAACGTCCGGGCAAACTCCGGGGTTAATGTTCCCCTAATATGCCAACTCGGTCATGGATGGGGCCGAGTTTCTACTCTGTGAAGGACCTCCTTCCTCTTCTCGGGCGGACGCTGATCCGTCCGTCCCCATTCCCTCAGAACTCTATCTCCGATATGGCAGGTCGGACATGCCAAGGACTGGGGTCTCAATTAATGAACCGTCCGACCTGCCCCCTCGTAGAGCTCCTCCTTCTGGAAGTCACGCGGCCGATGCCAAAGACAAAGGAAAAAGACCCCTAATTCATGAAGACATTACCTTTTCCAGGGGCGGCCGTAGCTCTAGGAGCCGCAGCTCAACGGAGGCAGCCGATCTGGACAGAATGCTGTCTTCTGAGTTTAGGAGTGCTCCTCAACAAGAGGAGGGGAAGGTCGCGAAAGCAGCCGAGGGCGAGGCGGCGGCTGAGGAAGACGTCGCCAACATTGATAACTTTAAGGATCCGTACGCCTGTACGGTGGGTAGCACGGCCTTGGGCTACCTAAATGACAATTTTGAGGAGTACAAGGCATTCCTCCATCTTAGGGAGGGATTTGAAATTCACCCCCAAGGAAGTCACATGCGGTGGCTGCTTGGGAGGAAGAGAGGTCGTGGCAAAGGTCCTTTAGTGTTTACAGGGCGGCTCTAGACGTCGGACTGCGCTTCCCTCTCCACCCCTTCGTCCGCACCATTCTGGACGAATACGACATTGCTCTCTTCCAGCTGGTTGAACATTTTTGGGTATTTGGTGACGTGCATTTGTAAAGGCTTCAAGCCGGACTTTGCAGTTTTCTGTGAGATGCACTCACTGACCAAGTTGGACGTCGAAACAGACGGCTGGCTTATTCTGAGTACCAGTAGGGACTACATGATGGTGGTTGACCGCGTCTCCAAATGGCATGACTGGAAGCACCGATTTTACCGCATCAAGACCAAAGATGTTAAATTCAACCTGCGGATGAATCAGTTTAATGCTGAACCAATTCAGCTTGGACGCGGGGACCTCAAGCCTGATAAGCCACCCGTCCACCCCAGCCAAGAGCACCAACAAGAATACTTCAAAGTCAAGAGGGTGAAGAGGAACCGACAAAACTGAGCGCGTTCTAAGCAACTGGGTCCCCTTATCCAGTTGGCTACGGGATCCCACGTTCATGTCCGCCTATGGCCTGTACTAGAACTTGCCCCAAGGTGGACGCATGGACGTATATTTTTACACATACCTAGGTTATTTGAAATTGAAGGGTTTTCTAACACTTCTTCCTTTTCTTTTTCAGCTGAGGCGTACAAGATGCTGGACTCAGAGCAGAAAGGGGATGTGAATATGTCGGAGATTGACTTGGCCCGCTACAAGGCTCGTCGGAAGCTGTATGAGCAATCTAAAGAAGTAAGTATATCCACCTCCATTTCTTCTTTTCGTTCGTGTTGGGATGCTTGGAAGGTCCTCCCTTCTGGGTTCCCACGGACGTATTCCTGCGTCCTTGTAGGCAATACGAAAGAGATCTTCTTCCTAACTAGACACGACCAATCAATTGTATTATCTTGTTCTCTTTTCGCTAACTTTTGCCTCTTCAGCTGTCAACTCCGACCCGTAGGTCCAAACGGAAGCAGTCGTCCCCTGCCTCCAAGACGGACAAGGACGGTAGGGCGTCCAAGCAAAGGAAGACGGTCGCATCCAAGACCACTTCCACCACTGCGGCCAAGACCACGTCGCGGACTGTGTCTAAGCAGTCCAAAGGAGAACAACCCCGGTTGAGTGATAGAAAGGCCTCCAAGTCCATGGATTCGGCCGCCATGCCGGTTCATGACAAGTCCGAGAAATCGGACGATACGGGTCCCCATCTTCCTAACCCTCCGAGCTTCTCTGACGGTCAGTCCAAGTACCTTTGAATCCTTTATTTCACTCTTTATAAGTCCGATTGAACCTGAGCTAAACTTTTATTATTGCGCCCTTGCACAGACATTGTAGAGGAGCTGCATATGAAGCTGCCCGGCCAATCCCATACGGGCGCGGACAAGAAGGCCATGAGGGAGGCCATGGCCAGGGCGGTCCCCGCTGAGCAGCGAGACAAGCTGCGGGGGATCCATGAGGGCTTCCTTGGCCCAATGATCAACTGCCGCGCTGAGGTAATTTCTCTTTCAACTATCATACTTAGTCAATTTTTCATTCTTATTTTGCTAACACGTTTTCCCTGTACGCAGCTCTTCCTACGGTTGAATGCCTTCCTTGAATGGAACAAGGAGAATAAAAGGCTGAAGCATGCCTGGGACCAGATTCAGAAGATCCAGGATGCCATTACTGGGGAAACGGTCGTCCAGCGCCAATACTTTGAAACCCAAATCAACGCGCTGTCCGACAAGGCGGCGCGGCAGGCTGAAGATTTGGTGAAGCTGGGCCAGGCCCTGGAGCAAGAGTCTGTGGCCAGGGATGCCATGAGACAAGAGAGGGATCAAGCCCTCCTGGACGGCCAGCACTGGAAGGAAGGATTCGAGACCTCCGAAAAGCTTAGAAGTGAACTGGCATTAGCCCAAAAACACTTGAAGGAGGCCTTGGACGAGGCAGACGTTCTCAGGGCCGAGGTGGAGAGTTTAAAGAAGTCCGTTGAGGACTTGACTCTACAGGTGCAAACTCCTCGGGCTCCTAGTGCGGATGAGGTCGTCCTCATTGAAAAGAATGCTGAGGATAGGCTGAAGAGCCACTTCTTTGAGGCTTTTGAGCTCATGGTGGACGAGGGCGAGGCGACCTTTTAACAAGAACGCTTCACCAAACGCCTCAACTTTGTCTACCTCAGAGATGAGGCTAAGAAGGCCGGGCAGTCTTCTCCTGAGCTGGACGTCACACCAACTACCTCCGAAGAGGAGGAAAACGAAGAAGTGATGGCCGACAAAGACGGTGAAGTGGAAAGCAGGGAGGCGCCTACTAAGGACGCGTCCCTTGCCGTCGTTCAAGAGCCCGGCCTAGGCCAAATTCCAGCTTCTACCCCAGCCGCCCCTTCATTTCAGCTGATTCTGCCTTGTTTAGTTAATTTCTACTTTCTTTATCTGCCGCCTTTTCAAGCGGTTTTATGTAAGATACTTTGCCGCCCTTTGAACGGTCTTTTTATTAATCCAAGTTTTCTATTATGCTTCATACTTTGCAAATTTTACACTTAACATGTTTTTGCTTTTTCGTACGCGTACTTTTTACACGTTTTTGTATCCTCGTACAATTGGGGGGTATGCCCCTTTATTCGGCGTTCGCCTAGTCCATATTTTAAGTGGTTTGATTGACTTGGTAGAATTTATACTTTGGGGGGTATGACTACTAGCAAGTCAATCAAATCATAGTAATGATTGCCCTTGGACTAGGTGGTACGCCGAATCAACACATTATTTGGCTTTATGCGAGTTTGTCCGTTGAAATTATTGTTCGGACGCGCTAAACAAATTTCAAGTATGATCTCAACTTAAAATTTCTAAGTTTTAGGCTGGGCTGGAATGCCTAGGTATGCCCTTGCCCCATTAGAGGGGTTTCATAGGGTACCTTACCTTTTCCGCCCGCCTCAGTGAGGGACGGACGTATACATGCGACTTAAGGTCAAGTCGCTTTTTTTTTTTTTTTTCGACCGGGTTGCTGTGTTGCAAGCAACCTAATCACAAATTTTACGCGGCATTTCTGTGTAGACTATGACCATGCTAATAAGCATAAATAGAATGGAAAATAATATAACAATGTTTGAATTTTCATTATTTGTCAAAATTACATTGATGTGGCCGTACGACTTACATTGCTCGGTTATCAGACCTAGCTGTATATACAGCTTTTGGCTAAGTACTTAAACTTAAACATAATATTTCTTCAAATTGTGAGTGTTCCATGTACGCGGAATAGGTCGACCGTTCATGGCTTCAAGACGGTAAGTCCCATCTCGGACTTCTTCCCTGATTCGATACGGCACTTCCCAGTTTGGGGTCAACTTTCCATCTTCATTTGCTCGTCCCACAACCTTCATCTTCCTTAGGACTAGATCTCCCAGTTTTAGCGCCCGCTTTGACACTCGGCGATTGTATGCCCTTGTCATCCTTAGGCGATAGATTTCGTGTCTTAGCGTCGCATTGCCCCTAGCCTCAGGAAGGAAGTCTAGGGCGGTCTTCATGGCTTCCCAATTAGCCGTTTCATCATATAGCATCACCCTAAGGGTCGGCTCATACATCTCAATTGGAAGGACAGCCTCTGCGCCATAGACCAAAATTAATGGAGTTTCTCCTGTGGAGCTCTTGGTCGTGGTTCGTATGGACCATAATACATTAACCAACTCATCAGCCCATAAGCCGCCTGCCCTTTCAAGCTTGCGCTTGATTCCATTGGAGATCAACTTGTTGTATGCCTCTACTTGGCCATTGGCTTGTGGTCGGCCGACTGAAGCAAAGCAATGAGCTATGCCTTGGTCCTCCAACCATCCTTTGAGTTGAGGCTTTTCAAACTGAAGTCCATTGCCGAACACCATAGACTGAGGGACGCCAAAACGTGTGATGATACTCTTCCATATGAAGGCTAAAACATCCGTCCACTTGATGCCCCGTACAGCCTCGGCCTCCACCCACTTTGTGAAGTAGTCTACTGCTACAAACACATAAAGCCTTTGACCAGATGCTGGCGTGACAGTCCTAAAATATCCATCCCCCATTTGGCAAAGGGGAGCGGACTACTGATGGCCAACAGACTATTCGCGGGGCGGTGAATCAAGGTTGCAAATCTCTGGCATTTGTCACATTTTTTCGCCATTTTCATGGCGTCCGATTTTAAGCTCGGCCAGTAGTAGGCCAGATGGGCAGCCTTTTCAGCTAAGGCTCGTCCTTCAATATGAGAGCCGCACTGCCCCTGGTGAAGATCGTCCAGGACATTATGCCCTTTCTCAGGAGTAATACATTTCAGGTACGGCTTCATAAACGCCTTTTTAAACAACTTCCCCTGCTTCATTTCGAACCAGGCCGCTCTCTTTTTCATCAGCCAGCTCTCTTTAGGATCGGCCGGGAGTAATCCATCCTTTAGATAAGAAATGATCCCATCCATCCAGGTGGAGCTTCTATCAATGGTATATACCGGCTCGGCATCAATACTCCTTCTTTCCTTTACCTCCCAAAATACTGACCTGGGGGTATCACATGATGCTGAGGATGCTAGTTTAGAGAGGGCGCCCGCCTGATGATTAGACGAACGAGGAACTTGTTGTAGAGTAAAATGATCTAGGCCCTTAGCCTCCTCCTTGACAATTTTCAAGTATTTCATCATAGCCGGCTCCCTTGCCTCGAAGTCTCCATTCACCTGGCCGACTACAAGTAGGGAGTCCGAGCTTACATCAATTTTTGTTGCTCCTGCCGCCTTACACATTCTAAGTCCGGCCAGGAGGGCTTCATACTCTGCCTCATTATTGGAGGCTTGAAACTGAAATCTTAGAGCGTACTCAAACTTATCTCCCTTAGGAGACTGACATATGACACCTGCACCACACCCGGTAGCTGTTACACTACCATCCACGAACACCTTCCAGACCTGGTCTCCGGCCGGCTGGAGATCCGGCCGAGTCATTTCAGCTAAAAAATCAGCAAAGTCTTGTCCCTTGATTGCTTTTCTTGGCTCGAATGCAATGTCAAAGCCTCTCATTTCTAAGGCCCACTTGAGCATACGACCATTTGCCTCTAGAGTTGTAAATGGCTTCTTCAGAGGTTGGTCCGTGTAGACCATAATTGAATGTGCCAAAAAGTATGGCTGCAACTTTTTCGATGCCATGTACAATGCCAAGCCAAATTTCTCAATAGGGGGATACTTCAGCTCAGCGTTGTGAAGTACATGACTGACAAAGTAGATAGGGATCTGGTGGCCATCCCGTTTAGCAAGCAAGACGACACTTAGAGAGTGTTCAGAGATGGCGAGATAAATAAATAGCTTCTCACTCTTGAGTGGACTGACGAGCCGAGGCAATGTATCAAGGTGATTTTTTAGCTGTACGAATGCTTCCTTGGCCTCCTCTGTCCATTCAAACATGGCTTTCTTCTTGATGGTTTGAAAGAAATAACGGCACTTATCCCATGATCTTGACAGAAATCTACCAAGTGCTGCTAAACAGCCGGTCAATCTTTGTACTTCCGTAATCGTCCTTGACTTCATGTCCAGGACGGCTTGAATCTTTTCAGGGTTGGCCTCAATTCCACGCTGATCAATTAAAAATCCGAGAAATTTACCGGACTCAACACCAAAGACACATTTATTTGGATTTAACATCATCTTATGCCGCCTGAGTTCGGTAAAAGTTTCTCGCAGATCCTTCAGATGGTCGTTCGGCTCTTTTGACTTGACAAACATTTCATCAATGTACGCCTCCATATTCCGACCGAGCTGATCTCTGAAGACTGTATTAACAAGTCGTTGAAAGGTAGCTGGGGTATTCTTAAGGCCGAATGGCATAACTTTGTAACAGTACAACCCCTTCTCAGTTACGAACGCTGTTTTCTCTTGATCTTCTTCCCATAATGGAATCTGATGGAATCCGGAGTATGCGTCCATAAAACTCATCAGGGCATGCCCGGCCGTTGAATCAACCAGGTGGTCGATTTTGGGCAAGGGAAAGCTATCCTTAGGGCATGCCTTGTTCAGGTCGGTGTAATCCACACACATTCTCCAAGTTCCATTCGGCTTCCTCACAAGAACCACATTGGCTACCCAGCCTGGGTAATAACATTGCCGAATGAAACCGGCGTCCAGCAACTTTTTTACTTCAGCTGCGGCCGCCTGATTCCTCTCTTCTCCATGATTCCTTTTCTTCTGGCGGACAGGCTTAATGGCTGGATTTACAGCCAGCTTGTGCACGGCCAGGTCAGGGCTTATTCCTGGCATCTCACTAACATCAAATTCAAATACATCCTTGAACTCTCTCAGCAGTTGAATTAACTCATCCCCAAGCACACTCAAAGCTATAGTGCCCACACTAACCGTCCGACCTGGTTGATAGGGGTCAAGCACTATATCTTGGTGACTGCCGGCCGGCTGGGGTCGTAACTCTTCTGGTCAACCAACAGTCATTAGCTGCTATTCTTGCTCTATCTTGGCCGCCTTACACTTCTGGCCGACCTGGTGTGCTGGGAGTGAGGTTTCTTCTTCTTTTTGCTTGGACGCCTTTGGTCCGCGCGCTGTAGGCTTAACAGCCAACTGATTACATTCCTTTGTCATCTTCTGACTCCCTTGGATTGTCCCTATTTTTCCGTCTGTCCTCTCGAACTTTAGCAGCATTAGGTGAGGTACAATGACTAATTTGGCTACATTCAGTGTAGGACGACCGAGTATGACATTATATCCAGTCAGCTCTTTCACAACCAGGAAGCGGACAACCATATCTCTTCCTTCCCTTTTTGCCCAAAGCGGACGGGTAAATCTATCCGCCCCACCGGGTGGATAACATTCCCCCCAAATTCGACCAACAGGTGAGTGATGTCCTGAAGAGCATATTCTGGGAAGCTTAGATTCTTCAAGGCGGCCAGGCTGATGATATCAGCCGCGCTACCCATATCAATCAATATTCGTCCGACCTTCAAATTGGTTATCTTCATAATGAATACCAAGGGATCATTGTGCAGAGCTTTGACCTCCCCCCGGTCGGCCTCACTGATGATTACTTCGGGAAAGGGTTCGGCCTTCACTGAATCCGCTTACATCACCTTTCCCAAGTTCCGGGCGTTTTGCTTAATCGCCTTCATAGTTGGGCCGCCTGAGGCAAATCCCCCTGATATCACGGCGACAAAGCCTGAGTCAGTGATATTCCCATCATCTTCCTTGTCTTTATTCTTATCATTTTTCTGTCTTTGCTCGGACGTGTTGTTTGTCCGTGTGTAAGTGAATTTGGACTTCATCACATAAGAATTCAGCATGCCCTTCTCGGCTAGCTTGTCCAACAGTCTCTTCAAATTGATACAATCGTTCGTGTCATATCCCACGTCCTTGTGGTAATGACAGTACTTGTTCTTGTTCCTGTATTGGGTCGGGCCTCTCAGCGGCTTTGGCTTTTCAAACTCAAATTTATCCTTGATTTCCATCAAGATAGAATAGCAGTCCTTGTTGAATTCATACTGAGGCTCGTACGTCTTGACCTTCTTGGACTTCTGTGGCTGGGCATCAGCCACCCAGACTTCTTTTCTCTTTTTTCCTTCTTTCTTTTGGCCGGCCGAGTCTTGATGAGAAAGTTTCTTCTCAGCCCCCTTGGCCGGCGCTTCTGATTTTGTGAGCGAACAAAAGTCCGCCGCTTCAATATAGGCTTCAGCTTCCTGCAAAACACCTGCGTATGTCCGAATCTTTTTCCTTACCAGGTCAAATTTAAAACCATTGTGCCTTAATCCCCGGAGAAATTCAGAGTAAGCCATTTCATCCGGCAGATTATGAATTTGGGCTTTTTCTTGGTTAAATCGCTGGACGTACGAGCGTAGGCCCTTGTTCTTCCCTTGGACGATTGTCGCCAAATTAAGGCTAGTCTTTCAAGGCGGTATGTTGTATGAAAAATTTCCCACAAATAGCAAACTAAGGGTAGTAAAACAATTGATACATCCGGCCGGCAAGCTGTTGAACCAATCCTGCGCCACACCTTTCAAAGTGGCCGGAAAGAATTTTTTACCAAGTAGTATCATCTACACTTTGCAAGTACATCAGGTTTCTGTACGAGGTGATGTGTTCTTCTGGGTTTCCCGTACCATCATAGGCTCCAACAAGTACACTCTTCACCTTTGGCGGCTGAGGGGCAGTTAGAACATCTTGTGAAAACGGAGGCGGCTTATCTCCCAGAGTCAGTAGGCGCATCTGCCAATCGATGGGTTGTGGCTGCACGGACGGTCCATCCAGGTAGGGAGCATGTCCGTAAGTCCCATATTGTCCGAAGACTTGGGGATTCGGCTGCATCAAGCCATTGAACCCCTGAGGAGGTTGATATTGAAGTGATTGGGCTGGAATAGGAGTTGGAGTGTGGACAAATGGAATAGGAGTTGGGGTGCGGACCGCCTGGCTTCTGCTGGAGATGGTCGTGTTGGTATGTTGGGAGAGAGAATGATTTGAAAAATCATCCGGCATAGTTGGGGTTGAGGCCGTGTCCGAGTAGGCGGCACGTTCCCGCTGCTTATGCCGAAGGTAATCCCTTGCGTCCTTCCATCGTCTAGACGGCTCAGGCTCCTCTCTTCGAGGCTGCCTACCCCTCCCCCCCAGCCGACTGTGTTTTCGCCAACAAATCAGAAAATTTTGTCCGTGGCACCCTTAGGGACCTTCCAGTCGGCCTATGAAAGGGAGTGTTTCCAGCGTCTGTTGCATGGACTGCTTTGTGTGTGCTTTCTTTAGAGCCCTCTGTTCCTCTCTCCTGGGCGGCTGCCTAGAGGTAGAGGCTCCATTGCTCTCAAACTCCTTCCTGAGTTTGTTAAGCGCGACCTTCAGAGAGGCTGCGGTAACAGGAGGGTCATCAGCTTCTTGAAATATGGCTATCAGCGGATCGCTGGTATGGATTGTAGGGATTATATCCTCTACATGCCCATCCTCGCCTGGATTAGGTGTCTGACCTTCTATCGCCATAACGTACGAGTATCCCCACAGACGGCGCCAAATGTTTCGGGTATTTTTTGGATTTCCTTGGATACTGGTTACGCTCTCCTGGCAACGAGACGGTCCGACCTGCAAAACAACGAATATTCCGGTTGTCGGAATATTCGCCTCCGACGATCAAGTTAGTGATCGGAAACGGAAAAGGCTAGTGAGAGAACGTAGAGAGAAGTTGGAGCTATTAATGCTCTTTTTGTTGTAATGTCTTAATCCCCCCCTCCCATCATAAATGATTGGGGTATTTATAGTGGTGGGACTCGTGCCCCATTCTAGGGTTTGTACCCTAGAATTGCGTGACGTGATTGGCTGCGCAATCAGTGAATGCCACGCGTTACTTTGGGGGCGCCGCTTTGAGGCTTTCAATGATATCTCTCGCGATTTGGGCCCTAACGTTATTAGGCCTCTTTTGCGTGCTGATTTCAGGGGAACACATGCCCTAAACACGTGGCATCTTCCTGTGACGACACGTGTCACCCTCTAACTGGGCCACGTGTTGCTACGAGATTGGCCTAAATCTTTGAGGGCTCTTGAGCTGGACGCGTGGCATCTTCCCATAGTGACACGTGTCACCCTATAACTGGGCCACATGTCACTACGGGACTGGTCCACGTATACGGTGTATTTTTACTCTCAACATATAAGGTGGCAAGGGAGTAGAGATAGATCTTTGAAACATTGAATTAATCAAAGAAAATAATTCAAAAATACTTCAAAATATTAATACTTATGCCACCGTATAAAATTCAAAGCATTTACAAAATTTGCACAATCTTTATTCATTAAAAATTATAATACAATAAAGAGTCCGTCATAGGCGGTAACAACAAACCATCACAAAATATTGGAAAAATCGTAGTCTAATTCCCAAAATACTTTACTAAAGAATTCTCCAAATAGAAAGTCATCTAATATCCTTACAGAAAAATTATCACATAATTTTTCCTTCACAAAACTCAACAAGTTTAAGAATTATAAATTCTACACATGCTAATGAAATACCGAAAATAAAGTAATGAAATCAATTGAGTTATGATAAAGCTTCTCAATACGAGTATTGCATATCATGGATTCAAGAAATTGACATAATACATCTCAACTCCATGCTCAACACATACATGAATCATGATAAAAGTAGTTCTTGAAGTACATATATACATGCACCTCAAAAACATGTTAAACAATATTGCTCAAAACATCCTACTGAATAAAAAGTTAATCCACAATATGTAGAACCAACAAATTAGTGGTAATTGATTATATGCAATATAATGTCATACTCATGAAATATCGACATTATAACTTTTACTTTCTAATAATCATTCAACAAATATTTAGTTGAAAAATTCAACATTCAACGTACTTTGTCAATAGCCACAAAAGCATATATTTGTTAAGATGATTACTAGGAATTAAACAAAATGATAAACATAACAACATGAGACTTTGTTTAGAATGAACCTCCCTTGAATTAAATCAAGGAACATGTGTGAGACCTCTATGAGATGCCCAACCGTCTTCGTTGTTGTAGGGAATAATCTCAAGCGTTAATCCCCTTGCTTGAACCCCACTGTGATCATACACTAAAGTACGGTGGCGTCCAAAAGGGACGAAGATAGAGCAAAAGAGTCTCCAACAAGTTTTAGGAACTTGTAAACCGTTCACGAGGTGAAGGTTACACCCCTTAACGATCCAAGAGATCGTCAACTCCATAAGGTCTTGAACCAAATAGGGTTCGGGGATGAAGGTACAAATCCAACCTAAAAGATATTGAACCTGCCCTAATAATAGGCCTCTACTTTATTCTGATCATACTCATGTGCGCTTTCTGACTAACATGCAATCAATGGGTTTAACCCTAAACCTGTTTATCTATGTTGGTTGAATATAATGCACAAATAAATCTATTATTGGAGATCACTTGAATTATAATCAAATTAACCCTAAACAAGATTATTAATTATCTTATTAAGCGTGATTACAAGTACCAATTCCCTTTAAACATGCATAAAAGGCGTGATCAAGCAATAACAATAAAAAGTCAAGCAACATAATAATAATCATAAAAATTATAATAATAATCATGTTAAAGCATAGCAAGATCCTAGGCATGATACTAACAAGATTAATAACAAACCCTAGCATGTCACTAAGCAATAAAAATCAAATCTTTAACCCTAACATGATACTAACAATCATAAATATTAGGAAGAAAATAAAATGCATCATAACGATCATATTTGATATTAAAATTACCCTAGACATGATACTAGGAATCAAAATAACAATCTAAGCATGATTTCTACATCATAATATCAATAAAAACCATTAAAGTACTTACTTCGATGCCTCGTACCTCTTTCTAATAACAAAATACACACGTTAGTAAATTCAAGGAAAATAATAATCAAAACAATTAAATTAAATAATTGAAATAGAGATTTGGGACCAAACCCTCAGAAATTAAACCTTTCACGTCTAGGGCGAAGGCAACTTCGAATATGGCTAGGTGTTTCTAGATCTAATGAATGCGGAATTTTGTAAGTAAAAAGCTAGTTTAGAAAAAGAGAGAGAGAGAATAATCAACGAAATCTTGATAAGTGTTGGTGAATGATTACAGATAAAAACTGGTTATCAAAAACGGAGTTTTTACGACGTTATTTGTAGAGAAAATCAGCCAAAAAGATAAAATATCAAAACAGAGTTCTGGTGCGCGTAAAACCCAATCAGCGCCAACGCTGGCTGTTGGCGCCAGGCGCCAACACTAGCACCAGGCACTATAGCTGGCGTTTGGCGCTGATTTAGAAAATCACGCGTTTTCCTAAAATCAGATAAAAATTACCGTACAGGAGGATAAAATCGTATTTTTCCTCAAAAATGCTCTTTGATTTCAATTAAAACTCTGAAAAGTCAACAAAAGTCAATTTATCAATACTAATTGAATTAGGAATGGAAAGAACCTTCTAGAAGAATCTAGAAGAATAAAACCATTCCTAATTGCATTAGGAATGATAAATCATATTAGGCCCTCCCCTAGATCATTGGGCCGCATATAAAGCTTAAACCGGGCCTAGTTTGGTAAATTGGCCATAACTTCCTCAATATTCATCGGAATCGGACTTATAATATATCGTTGGAAAGCTCTTGTCAAGCCCCATCCAACTACACTACTATTTGACCCATATCATAGACCAACCAAACTGGATTGGTTGTTTTCTTAAAAATAAGTTTTCAAAAACAGATAGAAGAGAAAAGAAATTAAAACTATCCGCAACACTAAACTTTCCACACTTTTACTTCATTCGATTATGATTCGACGCGAAAGGTACTCATCACCGGGTTTGGTTTTGGGGAGATACATTTTGGTGTCTACAGTTGTAAATAAGGGACTCAAGATGTCATCATAACTCACTAATCTGAGCAGCTAATGAGAATCCAACCGTTGAAAATAAGCCTCATGTGCCCTAAACATACTTCCAAAATTTCAGCCCAAACCGACCAAGGATGACCTTTGATCGGGGGTCATCTTTGGGACTGCTCCCAGAAATCCGCGGATAACAAACAATTCCTAAAGTCTCAAAAATATAGCTTATTAATGGCATTAGAGAATATCAACAAAAACTCCACAAAAAAATGAGATTTAGGAAACATTATAATACTCTGTCATGTTATCATATAAGATTGCAACTAGTTATATTGCAGCGTATACTCAGCAACATAATATCATTAGCCAATTAAAAATAAAGTAACCTATATTACTAAATTAGTAAGATCACATTTTCACAAATGAGTAAAAATAAAATACTCAAAATAAGCACAAGAAGTGTTAAATCACCAAGAATGGTACAACTACCAAATTTTCTCCTTCAATAAAATCACAATCCTTAATAAGTCAATAAGCAATTATATGCAAAATACATCTTTACAAAAAATAGTATACAAGTATAACCACAAAATTGAATAATAAAAAACATAATTAACAAACATGCCTTGTCATTCAACTAGATGATGAGTAGTCATCAACACAATATTCTAAGCAATACTTAAATACTAGCTTAAATATCAAAACAAGATTACATGTACTAAATTAAAACCGCCTCACCAGCTCCATTACGGGCTCTTTGTAATAATAATCGAAGTGCCGAAGTTTAGGCATCATTGCCTTAATATCAGCCCCATGCTCATATACTAAAATTTTGTCTCAACGACTCAACGTCTAACACTAACGTATAAAATACACACTATATAATATACCAAATTAACAATATGATGAACCCACTAAATAATTAGTGAGGAAAATCAACTCAACGCATCATACAAACACAAACCAAATTAAAGATGACAATATCCTATAGGAATTTGAAAAACATATAGTAACATAACTCAATTAATTAAGGAAACTATTTTCGTCATTCGTCTAACAACATACATGCTTAACAAAAATTGCTCCAAATAAAAACATATCATAATTAATATGTCAACATTCATAACTCTTTATAATAAAAGACTTAATATGACATATCAAGATAGAATCAAATATCTGGAAGCAATAGATAGTCTTTTAGATTGTTAGTATATAAGCAAATTAAACGGAAAAACTTATCTCAATGTTGTGTAGACCAATTGACAATTGTTGAGTCGTGGTAAACCACTGACCTAAAAGACAATTCCGCGCTACCCCGGTGCAGTAGACATCAAGTGGTCGCCCTCCAGGATAAGCACGGTGCCGGAATTTGTGTGCACTCACAAACCCGACTGGAACCAGAATACTTGCCCAAAAACCGAAGGGATAAATTTAAAGAGGGTAAAAGATAGTGGATTTTTGTGTGTCTTATGGAACCAAGGAAACATGAATATATATGTGTTTTAAGAGGTTGGAGCATAGCTTATAAAGCATAGGAATAAAGGGTAAAACCATCAGCCATTAAAGGCATAAATGCCATACTTAATTAACATTAACTAGCCATTAAAAGAGCTAATAAATGGGTAATTCAAGGGAGCATAATTACCGGCTATTAAGAGCAATCTCAACAGCCACACACAATTAATTATGTGACTTTCTTTGTTTAACATCAAGAACTTCCAACAAGTTGTATACAACTTTTAAATTAAATGCAAAAGATTCCCTTAGAAAATCTATAACATTCCAAAAAACAATTGTTGGTTTGGGCAAAAGGGCAATTTTACAGTATTAACAAATTCAATAAAACACTTCATGTCCCTTTTTTTTTAGACTTAGTATTTTAATAGCAAATAAGATTAATTAGATAATGATGGGTGGGAAAAGCAACTGTTTTTTTAGTATTGCTGGCTTGTTGCATGCGCTGGTTTAGAATTTATTTATTTATATTTATTTGTATTTTTATAATAGAGAATTTATATCACTTCATCCATTTTTTTTACTTTTCTTTTTCATTTATCACGGTTATCGATGCAGAACTTTTAACTATCAATAACTATAATTCTCCGGAAGAAAAATTTTTAAAAAAAGTTATATACTATGATAGTGCTTATTGAGATAATCCTAATAAGATGCCCCATAAATATGTTTTTCCTTACATATGATTTATAAAAGATAGTCAAAGAAGAGGTGGTAAATAGTATAAACGTCAAAGCGGATCATGTAAAAATAAAATATTCCCTTATTTTATAAAATATTCTTCTCGTTTACATGTATAGATTTAAAATTTTGATTGCAAGTATCCTTTATAGGGGTGGGACTTCGGTCTCGCAGTTCGGTTTGACCTCAGTTTGAAACGGTTTCGGTTTGAAACGGTTCGGGTTAAAACGGTTTCATTTAGACGGCGGGTCGGTTCTGTTCGGTTTTGATTAGTCACAGGTCGGTTCGGTTTCGGTTTATTTTTGTACGATTTAAATTCGGTTCGGGTCATAAACGGTTCGGTTTATAAACAGTTCGGGTCATAATCAGATCGGTTAGAAACGGGTCGCTTCAGGGGCGGATTTACTCGGGTCAATGCCGGTTCGGTTTTAAACGGTTCGGTTAATAATTGGGTCCGTTTGAAACAGGTCGGTTCAGGGGCGGGTTTACCCGGGTTAATGCACGTTCGGTTTATAAACGGTTCGGGTCATGATCTGACCGGTTTGAAACGGATCGGTTCAGGGGCGGTTTTACCGGGTCAACGTCGGTCCGGGTTCATATCGATTCGGGTCATGAACGGATTATTTTGAAATGGGTCGGTTCAGGGGCGGGTTTACCCGGGTTAATGCTAGTTCGATTCATATCGGTTCGGTTTATACTCGGTTTGGTGCTAAAATCGTTCGGGTTAGTTTGGTAATCAGTTAAATTGGATCGGGTTGAAATCGAGTTCTAAAAAGTGGTTTTGACCAGTTAGCGCGTTTTGTTTTATATCAAGTTGGGGCTAGTATTTCCATTTCATTAGCGGGTCGGCATAGGTTGGTGAAAAAAATAATGGATCGAGTAGAAATTGGGTTTTAAGAGATTTTTGACCGGTTAGCTATTTTCGTTTTATATAAAGTTGGGACTTCGTCACTTTATTTTCAGACATCGGATTATATACAATTACACAAATCTTCATTTATTCAATTATTCTATATCATGTTAATATGTTATGTTTCAAGTTTGGTTATACTCTTGTTGTTGTTTATTTGATATTATCATATTAGTCTATTACAAATTTATAATGTATTAATGTATTATTGTTTCATTATTAAATATATATTATTAGGTTATCAGCTTCTTGTTGGATTGTTTTAGATATCGTGTCATGACCATGTTTTGATGAGTTGCTACTTTGAATACGATAAATCGATTCAGATATCAGATTATATAGAATTACAGAAATTCTCATTCATTCTATATCATGTTAATGTTTATGTTTCAAATTTGGTTATAGTCTTGTTGTTGTTTATTAAATATTAGTCTATTACAAATTTATAAGGTATTAATGTATTATTGTTTCATTATCAAATATTATCAGGCTATCAGCTTCTTGTTTTAATTGTTTTAAAGATCGCGTCATAACCATGATTTGATGAATTGGTACTTTGAATACGATAAATCGATAATTGATATTGTAATAAACTAATAATTTAATGTTATGGAACTATATTTGGATGTTTAATTAAAATCACGATTATTCAATTTCCCATTAGTCTAATAAAGTAATAATTGACAATTGTTTGTAACTATTCCATAATTTTAGTGTTAAAGTTATATTGTTGAATTACTTTGTTGTCTTACCCTCTCTAATCACCTTTTAAGATTACGTGCCTACAAGGCTGCAACATATATATGTTGCAACTTGCAAGTTAAAGAAAACGGGTGGGGAAGTAGAAGTATTCAATTAGATCGATCATCAACTGTTTTAAGTTTTAATAATCAGATACATTTATCGATTATCTATACATACCAATGATAGTATGATACCAATCGTACCATACATTATTATTTATTACATATACTGATATACATATAACTAATATACATTAAATATGTCATATTGAATCAATTCCAATTTCCAAACATTTGTGTTTCTTACAATTTATCAGTTACATAAAGTTAAGAGTACAGTAGTGTTTTTATTAGTACGTAGCTATGAATAAAAAAAAAACATACTATCCAAATCCATTATCCCATGATCCGTGTCACCGTCTTATATTAAATATCAGCCATTGATTTGCATGTCATCTAACGGCCTATCATCGCACACATTCCAATTCACGATCCGTGTGTTTTCTTTTCCACCAATCAGATCACTCTTACCATCGTCTCTTTAGTACTCTTTTTGATTTCTCTCTTGTTTTCTTAATCCTCTTTTGTAATATTATCAATTTTTTGAAGCCATGGCTGCTAATATGCTCACTGCTCTCTCGTTTTCTCTCTCATCTCCTCTTCCTTCTTCCTTTCTTCTTCTTCCTTCTTCTCCCTTCTTCCGTCTATGTTCTCCTTTCTTCCATCTCGTTTCTCCGTCTCCGTCCACCGGCACCACGCACGACGGTTTTTATGGTCAAATTCGACCACGAAACTCTTGATCTAGTTGTTTCATGATCGAATTTGGCTTTTTAAAACCAAATTCGAGGCCAAATTCAGGATTAATATATAAGGTGTTTTCGTTCTTCCTTTTTTTATTTTCTGTTTTTCTTTTTAATTTTTTTTTTAAGTTGTGGGCAACGGAGGGGGCCGAGTTAGGGTGGGTGCGGCGGCGGTTAGACTGGGTTCGGGTGGGTGGGGAGGGAGGATTTTTCGAGGGAGGGAGGGAGTTTTATGGTGGGTGAGCAATTAGAGTGAGTTGGGGGGTTTCGAGGATGTTGGGTTTCGTGGGGGTGGGTGGGGTGGGGTTACGGTGGGTTTGGGTTTTTTTTCGATTTTTTTGTATGGGGTGGGGTGGGGTGTGTTACGGTGACGGTGGTGGGTGTGGTTGGGGTTGGGTCTGGTTTATTTTTTTTTTTTTTTACAGTGACGGTGGTGGGTGGGGTGGGGTGGGGTTTGTTAAGGGGGTGGGGTGGGGTACGTTACGGTGATGGTGGTAGGTGGGGTGGGGTATGGGTCTGGGTTTTTATTATTTACGGTGACAGTGGTGGATGGGGTGGGGTAAGGTTTGGGTCTGGGTTTTTTTATTTACGGTGGGTGGTGGGGTGGGGTGGGTTACGGTAATGATGGTGGGTGCGGGGGTGGTGTTAGGGTGGGTCTGGGTTCACGTTGGTGGGGTGGGGGTGGGTTACGGTAACGGTGGTGGGGTGGGGGTGGGTTACGGTAACGGTGGTGGGTGGGGGGTAGTGTTAGGGTGGGTCTGGGGTGACGGCGGGGGTGGTGTTAGGGTGGGTTACGGTGGTGGGTGGGTGGAGGGTGGTTGGATTGGGTGGGTGGCCAAATTTTTTCATTTTTTTATTTAATTTATAACTCCTAATTTAGTTATACAAGAATATAATTTTAAATTTATAATAGCAAAAAAATTTACAAATTTAAATCAATAATTATATGTAAAAAAAATTGTACTGTTAAATTACATTAAACATCAAATATATTTCGTGGAATTCTAACAAATTGTTAAAGGCTGTAAATAGTTCAATTTGAATGGAACGGGTTGTAAACGGTTCGGTTTAAATAGTTTGTAATCGGATCGGTTTAAACGGGTTGCGGTTTGAAAATAGTTCGGTTTAAACGGTTTAATGGGTTATAACAGTTCGGTTTAAACGGTTAGCGGGTTGTAAATGGTTCGATTTAAACGGTTTTTTTCCTACGGTTTATAAACGGTTCGGTTTAAACAGTTAGCGGGTTAACATTAATCGGTTCAAACGGTTTCGGTTTATAAACGGTTTGGTTTGTTATTGGTTTACGGTTCGTAACGGGTTAACATTAATTGGTTCGGTTCGGTTTCGGTTTGACATTATACGGTTCAGTTCGGTTTTCGGTTTAAAATTAGCGGGTTATAAACGGTTCGGTCCGTGATGGTTTGGTTCGGTAACGGACGGTTTCACGGTTCGGTTTGAAAAGTCCCACCCCTAATCCTTTATCTTACATGGTTCCATCAACAACAACAACAACATCAACTAACAAAAAAAATAAAAAAAAATGGATATATATTCTACTCCCTTTGCATTTTTCTTAAGTAAAACTTTTTTTAGGTTTATGTATGTCAATACAAAACTTAATAATTTTAAACACCAATAAGAAAAAATTATAACAATTGAATATTAATAAACTATTCATTGAGAAAGAACAAGTCATTTTACCTACAACTTATTTTGCTGGTTAATGTTTTTTATGTATCTTATAACCTTGTTTAACAATTTAAATAAAATAATACAATGCCACGTGTTCCATATAACATTTTCATCAGGTAATAACTAACCGATTTTAACTTATTTAGAGAGGATACCCCTCAAATTTTGTATTATTCAGAAATAATTAAGATTGACTTGTTTTTAACAGACCGCTTAAAGTTTGTATTATTTTTGAAATTTTTCTAAAAAGTAATAGGCAACTAATTAAGAAGGCTAATTACCATAATCCCACCATATACATCATCAACAACCACCATATATATCACAACCAACACCTCCCACTCACCAGAAACCGACAAAACCACCAGAAAGCTACGTACCACCCACCAGATTGCGGCGAAACCCACGCACCACCCATAACAAATAAACAACCAGAAATTCAAGAGAGAGACGAGTGGTGGTGAGGGTGACTCACATGGAGGATAGAGTAATTTTGGTGGAGTGGGTGGTGAAAATGGTTGTGAGGGAGGAGAGAGAATGTGGGTTAAGGTTTTATTGTGGGATGATTAATGTAAGGTTAATTAACTTAATAATATATTCTTTAATGTGTTAATTGCGGTGAATTAAGGGTTTTTGTTAATTTTAATTTATTAGTTATAAAGCAAATTAAAAGCTAACGAGCGTCCCAGGGACGTTAGATAAAATAACTAGCGGAAACATTAAAGTAAATTAACATTAATTACACTAATCGACTCGTGATTTTGTCATACATGCCTTACTTAATAATATTTTATATTAATTACTTATCTAGGTCTAGGGCACTCGTAAACTAAATATCTCATGAATAACAAAAAAAAATCACAATTTATACAAAGCAATAAGTAACATAATACAATAAGGTTTTTTTTTTTTTTTTTTTTATAGAGTTTTTCTTGAGATTATAGAGTGTCAAGATAATTTCCAAGTGTTAAGTTTCTCATTCATCCAACAAATATTTATACAATCTCCTAGAAGCCTAACAACCTAACTCACGTAGGATTAGGATTCTAATATCTAGCTTTAGGAAATATGATAATACAATATAATCTCAAAGATACTATAAGATATATTTCCTAAATATATACTATCTTATCTTAACACCCCCCCTTCAAGTTGGAGCATGAAGATCTCGAATGCGTGCCTAACTTGGCAAGTAGTGTCTCGAACTGAGCCTTCCCTAAGGCTTTGGTAAAAATGTCAGCTAGTTGCTCCTTAGTAGGAACATATGAAGGAGAAATCAAACCCTGGCCTCTGTAATTGCATCTCTTACAAAATGCAAATCTATTTCAATGTGTTTCGTCCTCTCATGGAATACCGGATTTTTAGCAATATACAAAGCTAACTGACTATCACAAAATAAATTCATACCCTGCAGATGTTGTACAACCAAAGCTCATAGTAGTTGTTTCAACCACTTTAACTCACATCTCACGGCCGCCATTGACCTATACGCCGCTTCTGCAGATGATGTAGCTACGGTGGGCTGTTTCTTAGTCCTCCAAAACACCGGTGAAAAACTAAGCGACACAAACCAACCTGTCAAAGATCTTCTAGACAAAGGACAACTAGCTCAATCAGAGTCACACCACCCTTCAAGACGCAATTCACTATCCGATCGAAGAAGTATCCCTTGTACTGGATTCTTCTTCAAATAACGCACCACTCAAAGCGCGACCGCCTAATGTTCTTCTTTCGGATTCTGCATAAACTGAGATAAAATATGAACAGGATATGCTAAATCCGGCGTAGTTACCGACAAGTAAATTTGACGTTCAACAAGCCGTCTAATTTATGATTTTGTTGCATTGGGAAATCTGCAGGCTTAGCTCCCAACAAACCAGTTTCAGAAATAATATATAATTAATATTTCCGCTGACAAATATAAATTCCCTGCTTACTTCTCGCAACCTCAAGTCTTAGGAAGTATTTTAATACTGTTGGGGTTTGGTGAGTCCGACTCACCGCGGAAACAACCCCGACCCAAGGAACCACTCGTAATTAAAACCATAAAGCATAAATAAATAAGCACAAGAAAAGGAAGAACGAATCATACCCTTGAAGCGAGCTTCGCCCTCTCAAAACGGGCTCTTACTTGAAAGCCTTGAGCATCGCAAATGTCGTGCCTCCAACGGTATCCACCCACAAAGGACGAACACGACTTTTTAGGTCCGCTACCTTGGAGTTAGCAAGGTCCGACCAAAACCCAAGTGTTAATGGAGTTTAAGAGTTTTTCCCAAAATATGGAATGCTCTTTCTAACTCCCACTCGAGCACTTTACTCCAAATCCCAAGGTTGGTATTTATAGAGGAAAGTATGAGTGGGAATTTCTATCCCATCAATGTGGGATTCATGAAATTCCACAAGTTAATTTAAAGCTAAATTAAATTAAATATATAAGCAAGTAATAAATCAACAAGTGTCTTACTCATATGTAAAGAGGAGTATGGACCACTTGGAGAGGAGGGGACCATACTTGCTCCCCACTCCTTCCTCTCGTTGTGACACTTGTCCACACCAAAAAGCAAGCATACTTACTAGCTTCCCCTTTTTACCCGACCTAGGCCCACGTCCCAGCTAGCCTTGCACCGTGCGGGCTGCTAGCTACTGCCAGCTCGGCCCAGCACGCCCACGCACATCAGTGCGGGCTTCTGATGCCGAGGGCGCTGCTAGCTAGCCACGCACATGTACGGGCTGCTAGCAGCAGCGCACGCCAGCACGCCACGCACTGCTAGCAGCAGCGCACGCCAGCACACCACGCACTGCTTGCAGGCTGCTGGCCGTGCTGTGCTAGCATGCCTCGCACATGGTGCGGGCTGCTAGCCACGCCTTGCTAGCATGTCTCGCACATGGTGCGGGCTGCTAGCTCGGCTAATCCCCTAGCACTTGGGATTCCGATGCTAGGGGTATTTTGGTCATTGTTGATTTATTACTAATTTGCCGTCTCGTCTTTTTATTATTTTTGACTCGACTTCCGACGTTGGTTTCGACGCTCTAAGCTCGAATTTCCGACGTCTAAATATTTAACACTTGGGCGACGAATTAATTTCTTCCGAATTAATTCGTCGAGTCGGTTCGTATATTTTGCTTGGGTGTGACCCGAAGGGTTCAGTCAAGATTAAGTTGTAATATTAATTATATTAATATTACTGATCGGAAGCGGCCTCCACCCAGGCATTCCGATCACTTGATCTTACTGAATATATTATCTTTCTAATAATTCTGAACCCGCTTTCAGAATAATACACTTGTTCGAAGGACACCATTCCTTTCAAATACTCCCAAGTCCTTCATCTTAAAACAATCTCCTACGTATGCCTTAAATTTTGATAAGGCTACTTTATTGTTCCCTGGAACAATCAAGTCATTAACATATATCAACACATTTAACTGCAATTGTCCTTTGGTCAATTTGAACAAAGAATAATCTGAGTAGGATTGCTTAAACCCATATTTCTTCAAAGCCGTAGTCAATTTTGCAAATCAACATCTGGGAGCCTGTTTTAGACCAGACAATGAATTTTTCATCCTTCACACATATTAGAGTTATTTTTATTAAACCCAGAGGAATTTTGATGTAAATTTTTTCCTCCAAGTCTTCATGTAAAAATGCATTATGCACATCCGTCTGGTGTACCTCCCAATTTTTTACTGCTGCTACTGCCAGAAAAGTTCGAACTATAGTCATCTTTGCAACCGGTGCAAATGTCTCATTGTAATCTAGCCCTTCAACCTGATGGGTTCCCAGTATTACTAGCCGGGATTTCAATCTCAACAAGTTCCCGTGCTCATCACGTTTCTCCGTATACACCCACTTACTTCCCAAGGCTTTTGGTGGAAGTTTCTGAAGAACCCAAGTACCTTTTTCTTCTAGAGCTCTAATCTCTGCGGCCATTGCATCTCGCCAACCTGCATGTTTCATTGCCTCTTTGAAAGATCTAGGCTCATTCCCTGATGTTATAGTTGTAATATAATTTTAATGTTTCTCAAAAAAGTGTGAACAAGCAACAAAATATGTGATAGGATAAGGATTACCTAAGGGAGGTGATGTAGGAGTCGATGTACTTGAAGATGGATTGTATTTTCGTATTGTATGGTTCACAAAATCATGATATTTAACATTTGGTATTTTCGGCCTATGTCCTCTCCCCAAGGTCTCGGCATTCCCATCTTCCACTCGATGCTCCTCACGCACATGAGCAGCACCATGTTGCTACTCTTCACACATACTGCAGCCAACATCGTGTTGCTGCTCTTCACGCCCACTGCCCCCCAGCGCCCGCTCGTAATCCCTTGGCACTACTACCAAATTGGCCAAAGAGACCATAAGTTAGAGACCATTTAATTAAATAGGTAGTCTCTTAGTTTCAAGAGACCCAATATCCTAAATATGTGGTCTCTTTGATATTTCGAGAGACCACTTATTTGAAATAATAGGTCTCTTGTAGTTTTTCAAAATTTTAATTTAAAACGGCAGAGACCATTTTTCTACATAAGTGGTCTCTTTTTTTAAAATACATATAATAAATTTTTTTTTTTTAAAAAAAAAACAAAGGAGAGACCGGTGGAAAGTCTAATATGGTCTCTACTCTCTACATTATTATCAGTCAAGATGGTCAAAACATTCCCAATTCAATTAATTTTCATTTTTTTTTTGTTGGAACCCAATTAATTTAATTTTAATTTTCCCCCAAAATCGCCAAAAACAAATTTGCAGCAGCGCACCGACCTTCGATTCTTCCGCCATTTTCACCTTCGTTTTCCACCTTTTCCATTTTCATCTTCCTCCATTTTCATTTCCAAACCCATTATATGAAATTTATTACAATCTTTTAAAGTTTAGAACCCATTTCCAAACCTTCGTCAATTGTTTTGGAGTTCTATATTTCTCCAGACCACTGCACAAACCTTTAAACACACGCACCGCGACTCTTGCAATCGCTCCACCACCTAGGCTCGCATGACTAGCCGGAAAACACCGCCTACAGTCGCCTACTGCGCTACTAGCACTACATAGGGTCGCACAGGTAGAAATTGATTGGTTGTTTTGGGCATTGAATTCGCAATTTTAGTACTACTGCCCTAGCTAGTCGCACAACTTTGCTAGCCTCCACAAGACCACAATTGACTACTGACGCATTCTACCTCCGGCCAACCACTGCCAACAAGACCAGACGGAAAACCCTAACCAGCCTCATTAGGGTCACCGCAACTAAGCTAGGTATCATATTTATTTTGTTTGTTTTATGTAGATATTATTTTGAATATGAATCGTGTAATTGTGTTTATTGATTGTTTACTACGATGTTCTATTGTTATAGTAATCTGCTCATCTTGTTCACATATGAATCTTGTTTTCAGTTATACAGTAGTGAGTTATTGGATTTTGATTTTCCCGCGAAAGTTTGGATTTTTTAAAAGTTTAATAAAATATTTGCTATAATGTATGCCCATTTGTTTATAACTAATGCCACATTTAAAATTGTTTGATTTCTAGGAGTATTTTCTTTTCCATTAGTGAATAAAATATTTGCTATAATGTATGCCCATTTGTTTACAACTAATGCCACATTTAAAATTGTTTGATTGCTAGGAGTATTTTCTTTTCCATTAGTGATTAGGATTTTATGGTTTGTTTCTGGCAAACAATGCTCAGGGTTCATGTGGATTTAATTAGTTGCCACCAATTGCATACCTTCCTCTGTTTTTAATTGTGATTTGGTCTTTGAGTTATGTATATTCTAAGAATGAATCATGAAAGTAACATGTTTTAATAGATTTTGAGGAGTTTGTGTTTTGTTCTTCGTGCTTAGAAATGGATCGAAGTTGGATAACAACAACAAAGCCAGGTGACCCTGAATATCAACAAGGTGTTAAGGAATTTATCAAATTTGCATTTGAAAATAGTGGATGTCGCTCCAAGCTATGTTGTCCTTGTTTTATGTGTCATAATTTTTTGCATAAGAGACCGGATGAAATTATCAATCATTTAAATAAATGGGCATTTGATAGAACATATACCCATTGGATTTGGCATGGGTAACGTAGAGACATGCATGCGGGTGATAGTGGTGAGACTAGGGATAATGTGTGTGTAGTTCATGATGTTGACGAGGGTGATCAGTTAGAGGACATGTTGCATGCGGTTGAGGATCAACTTGATGACAACCCTTAAATGCTTGAGAGCTTGTTAAGTGACTCTGAAAAGCCATTGTATGAAGGATGCACCAAGTACACGCGATTATCCGCTATTCTTAAGTTCACTACTACAAAAAACCCCTATCGAGTCGCCTTTAAACCATCTTACACATCGCTTCAAGGGGGACACTACAGGCACCGACACTATAGGTACCCCCTTACGTGTCGCCTATGACCTGATGCATTAGGTTGGTTTACGAGTCGCCTTTTTCATTACAAGTGATGTGTTAGGTTATTTTATGAGTCATCTTTTTCATTACAAGTGACGCGTTAGGTTGGTTTATGAGTCGATTTTTTCATTACAAGTGACGCGTTAGGTTGATTTATAAGTCGCCTTTTTTTTATTACAGGCGACGCGTTAGGTGTATTTTATGAGTCCCCTACTTTTTATGAGGCGACGCGTAAAGTAATTTTTTTAAAAGTATAATTTTTCAATAGCATGCCCAAAATATATTTTTTTTCTTTTTCATCATTAAATTCACACTTACTACTATAATTACAACCTATGTAGGACATGAACCTACATCTATGTGCAATAGCACATTGCTCTACCGTTTGAGCTAATAGGCTTTTGAAAAATTCTATGGAAAAACTTCTATAAAACTACCATTAGAAATATCAACATAAACATAGACATCCTAGAATAACAAAGACAAGTGACAACAAGCTTTGACCATCATGCACCAACAATAGTAGAGAATTGTACCCCTTATACCATAAATGATAAGACTACTGCTAAACAAATTAATTGATTGTAATTTGAAGATACTACAATATTTTCAAAAAGCATCATCATTCTATAAACAAATTAAATGACATTATACTAACAAGAAAATTTTGTGAAAAACTACCTATTATAGTCCAGAATTTGCGAGAAACTACCTATTAAAAAAAAAACAAATTAATTGATTGTAATTTGAAGATACTACAATATTTTCAAAAAGCATCATCAATCTATAAACAAATTAAATGACATTATACTAACAAGAAAATTTTGTGAAAAACTACCTATTATAGTCCAGAATTTGCGAGAAACTACCTATTAAAAAAAATGTTGTAATTGACTACCTAGCTAATTTTCGAAAAATGTTGTAATTTACTACCTTATACCGGATTATGAAGGAGTTTGACCAAAGTTCTCCGGTGTTGACTTGGTCACGTGACCATCACGTGACACTTAATGACCCTTTTCTTTCACCAAGTGTCACGTGACCAAGTCAACGCCATAGAATTTTGGTCAAACTCATTCATAATCCGGCGTAAAGGTAGTAAATTACAACATTTTTAAAAAATTAGGTAGTCAATTACAACATTTTTTTTAATAGGTAGTTTCTCGCAAATTCTAGATTATAATAGGTAGTTTTTCACAAAATTTCCTACTAACAAAGATAGTTATACAATTCCATAAAAAATTAATAAAAACAATAAAATCCCTCGTCCTCTATAGCTAAAGCTTAGAGACCTGCATATAAAGTACAGTTTATGAATAAAGCAAGTGCAGAACATAGTTTCAGTTTATAAGGAGTAACTTTTGGGAATATTATAATCGGTAAGATAAATATGAAACAAAAAAAAAGAAACAACACTAGAAGCAACATCATTTTGCAACACCCATGGTCTTTCAGTTTTTATACTTAAGTTTAAAATGACAAATGAAAGTTAATTGATTAAAAGAACGGAGTACACATAAATGGGTAGATCGATCTACCTTTCAGACATGCATTTCCATCATAGGATCTGTACTGATCACTTTATGGTAAACAATTCATATAATGTTGCACATTAGACAGGAAAATAAAGCTACCAAGGAACAGAACTTACCAGTTCTTATACAATCCAATCAGGGGTATATAATGCGAGTTTCTTGAACTTTGGTTTAGTATTGACAATGTCAAACTGGCAAGGTAACTCCATCTACATAGCACAATTAAGAGACAAAAACACATCAAATCACACCCTAGCTTCATCAAATAAACTGCAACTAATAAGCAACAAAGAAAAATAAATAAATGTGAGTAAAAAAAAATCAATGATTCAACAATTCCCGATAAACAAAAATGCATCAGAACCGTGTTACTGAAGCCAAGCTTTTGCGTAACAAGTGAAGTTCTAGAAATTTAAAGTAAGCAAAGAGCACTAAAAGCTTTCAGACTTTCATAGATAAGCATTGGCCATATGCATTGCTCTAAATTCTTCAGAGCAACAACAAATGTGTTACATATGATTTCAGTTTGGTAGTAATAAACTTAATGAAAAGAACATACTGATATAATTGATATAATACTTGTTGCAAAGTTACAACTCATCCAAAGCATGATAAAGGGGACAGAAGAACAGAAAAGAACAAAAAAGATGAACTAACACCAGCATGCATGAAAGGCTTTCCTCCATATATTCAAGTACAAGATGAGACTATAGAAATTAACATAATCCTGATCAATTTGGATTTATAACCCATGATATATAATTCATGTAACAACAAAAATTAAAGTCACAAACTTAAAAGAATATGAATTATTGTTAAGGTACTAAAAAAACAAAACAAATTAAACACCTCAAAATTCATATAATGAGCTTCAGTTAGACAACAAAATTACCCAAAATAATGAAGTGGGGTTTACCCGAAACAAAGAAAATCAAAGAAAAATTAATAATTGTACCCCAGAATTATGGAACCCTAACTTAAGATTTAGGGATTGGATCCATTAATTGAGCATCAAAAAAAATGTAAATGATCAAATTTTGAACCGGGTATTCCACAAATCTTGTAAACCCAATTCATGGAACACAAAAAATACGATGGGAAAGTAAGAACTCTAGTCAACTGAAAAAAGTTACTTTGTATTAAACACCCTAAAAATTATAAACCAATAAATTAGGTGAAAAAAATTGGGTAAAAAACACTGAAACCTTCACTATAGCATGCTCAAATGAAATTAGAGGAAGGTATAGTACGTCGCGGTTGGAGGAGGTGAAAGCGCCGCGATTGTAGGTGAAATCTATCGCGGTCGTTGAAGGCGGTGGTAGCCTCTGCTACTGTTGGAGGAGTAGAAGTCGCCGCTATCGTTGGAGGAGGTGCAAGCCCAGATCAACACTCTTCACAACTCATATAATTAATATCTTAAGATTTTTAATCTGAACAAAAAAAAAAAAAAAAAAAAAGCAACCACTCCGTAAGATCTAAATATTGCATACATAGTCCAACATTAAAAGATGGGTATTTGAAGAAACTCCTCATACCCAAAAAAAACCGAAACCCTAAAAATCAAAGCACCATTGTCGCCATCGCCGCCACCATGGCAACCACTAGTGAATAAGGAGAGAGAAGAAAGGTGAGGGTGGGCCAGCGGTGGTGAAGGGGCAGTGATAGAGTTAAGAATGAAAGAGAATGAGAAATATAGAGATAGATCAGAGATATGGGAGTAAAGAGATAGAAAGAGGACGAGGAGAGAGGGAGAGGGAGAGGAAAGAGGATGCAAGAGACTAAGAGTGAGGTACACTGAGAAAATAAAAATAAGGGGTAAAAATAAAACTTAGCATAGGTGTCTCCTGTAATAGTAAAAGACTATATGCGACTCGTAAAGTAATACTTTATGAGTCACACATAATGAAAGACTAGACGCGTATAATTTACGTGTCGCCTATTATAGTGTAGGTGATGTCTATGACTTTCAACTCATTTTTAGGTGTCTTTTTATCTATCCTTATGTGTCACACACTTTGTAAGAGGCGACTCTAAAACCTTACGCGTCACCTATTAATTTGAGGCGACTCTAAAAGGGCGACTCCTTAGGGTGTTTTTGTAGTAGTGGTACATAACTTGAAGGCGGGTCATGGTTGGACTGACACTAGTTTTAATATGTTATTGGAGTTAGCGAAAGACATGCTTCCCAAAGATAATGCTCTTCCTTATAGTACATATGAGGCAAAAAAGTCACTAAGCCGAATGAGTTTACCTTATGAGAAAATCCATGCATGCCCTAATGATTGTGTATTGTATCAAAATCAATACGAATCATTAGAGTTGTCCAATTTGTTAAGCTTCACGGTACAAGAAAAGGGAAGGAGCAGTACCAGTGAAGGTTTTATGGTATTTTCCTATAGTACCAAGGTTCAAACGATGGTTTTCAAAAGCAGAAGATGCAAAGAAGTTGACATGGCATTTCGATAGTCGAGTTGACGATGGAATGCTTAGACATCCAGCTGACTCTCCGCAGTGGAGATTTATTGATGGAAAATTCCCGGACTTTGCCCAAGAAAAGCGTAATTTACGCCTTGCATTGTCTACGGATGGGTTCAATCTATTCGGTTCCTTGAGTAACACATATAGCACATGGTCAGTTATGCTAGTGACCTACAACTTACCTCCTTCATTGTGCATGAAGAGAAGGTATATGTTCTTGTCGTTGTTAATTCAAGGTCCAAAGCAACCGGGCAATGACATCGATGTGTATTTGACTCTAGTTATTAATGATTTGATTATGCTTTGGGAAGAAGGTGTTGAAGTGTTTGATGCTTATCGCAATGAGAATTTTAATTTGACAGCAATGCCATTTTGTACTATCCAAGATTTTCCGGCGTATGGCAACCTTTCGGGGTACACAGTGAAGGGGAAAACAGCTTGTCCCATCAGTATGGAAGATTGCAAGGGAACGTGGTTAAATGTATCTAAAAAGCATGTCTATCCGGTTCATCGCCAGTTTTTGCCGCCTAATCATCCATATTGTAGGAGAAAGAATGTGTTCGATGGGCAGCAAGAGTTTAAAGGGCGATCAAAAGTCATCTTAGGTGAAAAGATATTCGATAAGGTGAAAAATATTGACATCAAATTTGGCAAGAAACATAAATCGGCCCTTTCTACGCAGGGGTTCAAAAAGTGTTCAGTTCTTTGGCGGCTTCTTTATTGGAAACATCTTTTTGTGAGACATTCATTTGATGTAATGCATATTGAGAAGAATGTGTGTGATAGTTTGATTGGTACCTTATTGAATATCGATGGTAAGACTAAAGATGGCAAAAAAGCGAGGGATGACTTGAAGGATATGGGGATTAGAGGTGAACTCCATGCTATTGATAATGATATAGGTCGAACATACTTGCCTCCTGCTGCTTTCACTTTGTTAAGAAAAGAGAAAATCGAATTTTGTGAAAGCTTGGCAAGAGTGAAAGTGCCCGAGGGTTATTCTTCTAATATTCGCAACCTTGTGAATATGGAAACCTTGAAACTTGTAGGCCTAAAGTCACATGATTTCCATGTTTTGATGCAACAGTTATTACCTGTGGCGATTTGCTCAATTTTGCCTAAAGATGTTCGATTTGCAATTATCAGACTATGTGGATTTTTTCATGCGATTTATAGCAAAGTCATTGATCCTAAAGAGTTGACTACTTTGAAGAATGAAATTATTGTTTTAGTTTTGTGTCAATTAGAGATGTACTTCCCTCCATCATTTTTCGATGTTATGGTTCATTTACCAGTCCACTTAGTTAGAGAGATAAGATATTGTGGACCGGTTCACATGAGAAATCAGTGGTGTTTTGAGAGGAAAATGAAAACCTATAAGGGATTTGTGAAGAATGCTTTTCATCCGGAAGGTTGTATAGCTGAACGACTGTTTTATGAAGAAGTTCTTGCTCATACCGGTGACTTTTTTTAGAATTCAAAGCGGATAGGGCTTCCTGTATCTCGTCATAGTGGAAGAATGGATGGTGAGGGAACCATAGGTCGAAAACAACGTGAGTTGTCTTATGATGATTGGCATAAGGCGCATTCATACATTTTTCATAATGAGGATAAAGTTATGCCATATGTGGAGAAACACATGAGTTACTTGAGGAAGTGCAACAGAAAGGCAAATGAGAAATCATTAGCTGCCGAACATAGCAAATCATTCATTAGTTGGTTCAAAGATCAAGTAATAACAGAGCTATTGGATTCTTTTACTTTAATTTCTGATCGATTTAAGAGTTTGGCATTCGGGCCTAATTTCAATGCCACTTACTATTCTGGATATGTCATAAATGGTTGCACATTTTACACAAGGTTCCAAGATCAACAAAGTACTATGCAGAATAGTGGTGTTACTTTAGAGGCCAAAGCCTTACATTTTGCCAGTGCTAAAGACAAAAATCCTGTGAGTGGTTTGATGAGGTACTATGGGGTTATTGAAGAGATTTGTGAGTTACATTACTCTACTTTTTCAGTACCTGTTTTTAAATGCCAATGGGTTGATAATAACAATGGGGTCGAACATAGTGATTTTGGGCTTACATTGGTTGATCTCAACAAATTTGGTCATAAAGAAGATCCTTTCATCTTATTAAGTCAAGCAAAACAAGTGTTTATATGGCTGACCCAGCAAACAAGAAAATGTCAGCGGTTATAACCCCGAATCCTAGACATATTGATGATGATTATGGCGATGATAGTGTGTTAAACAATGCTTATGTTACGCGAAAGGTACAAGGACATATTGAGGATGATGTAGCCGATGATGTTTCAATATATGTAAAGGATGATCACAATGAAGGCATGTGGGTTGAAAAAGAAAAAAAAGGGAACTAAGCGAAAGCGCGCTAAAAAATCTTAATAGGTGTGTGACAGTTCATTGGCTTAATTCTTTGTGGTTGTTACTTTATTTTTTCAACTTGAATTATCAATGTGTGCTTTTATCATTTTAATTTCTTCATTGCTAATCTAAATTTCTCCATCTTAGTCATTATAGCATATTCTGTTTACTTTTTGGAATTGAGTTTTTTTGTTATGAAATTAACTACTCATGTCACTCGAAATTTTGACCTTCTGTGTAGTAGCAGGATGGCTCGAAAGAAATTGCAAGTGCACGCAACGGACAATTCTGAATGCGAGGAAGAAAGAGGTCGTACTGTGCTCAGAATAGTTAGGAGAGCTATTCAGGTTGGCACAAAAATCCCTTTACAGTGGCATACAACTAGGAGAATCCCTATCGGTGTTCATAGAGGTCATTTCACCACCTACATTGGTGTAGTTGTCTGTGAAAAAGTGAGCATCACCTACAGAAAGTGGTCAGACCTGCCAAAAGCACTCATTGATGATTTGTATGACAATATTTCGGTATGTAAATAACGTTTTTATGTTTTAAAGGAAGAGAAACTGAATTTTATATAGATACTTTTAAATGTGACGAATATCTGAATTTCTTTTGGATAAAGAGGGGTTTTCATGTTCTTGAGGATCGCAAAGGTTGGATTATGAAACAAGCTTGCGTTCGATGGAGAGCTTTCAAGACTAGATTAAGGCTCAAGTGGTTGTACCTGAAAGATGGAACAATCAATGATTCTCCACCATTGAAATATCCTTTCATATCTAAAGATGATTGGGAAAAATTCATTCAAGCTTGTAATTCTAGGGACTTCAAGGTGCAAGTTCATTACGTTGGCATTTGTTTTATCTTTATTTTTTTTTGTGTATTTAAAATTTGTGTGGATTAACTCTGATATTAAATATAATTATTGCAGAAATTGAGTGAAAGAAATCGTGAAAGTTCGAAGAAGAGGACCTCAAAATATCGAGGTGGGAGACTTGGCTATCAATATTTTGAAGAAACAATTTTAAGTATATGCTAAACATTTTATAACTACTTTGTGGTATTAGTGGTGTTCTTATTGCTGTAACCTTCTGTTTTTTACTTCAAAAAAATTTAATACTAGCTGTTCTAACTAAATAATAATCCTGGTGTTCTGTTTTTACCTTTGCCTCGCTGCTTAGCTTAATAGTGCTCATTCCTCACCATGCTCTTTCATGTTAATTTAATAAAAGAATATATAGAGAACTCAATTGATAATTTTAAAAATTTTGAAATTCTTTGTGTTTCAGCTATATTTTCTATTTTTATTTGCAATGGTAGGAAAAAGAGCTGGAGAAGCAAGGAGTACATGTTTCATACGTGCCTCGGCATTTGACTTGGATCAAAGCTCATTCTCATGTGAAGAATGGAGTTTTAACTTTTGATAATCCTGCAGATAAGGAAATCCATGATGTAATAGTAAGATATATTAGCATTTGTTTTTCTTGTTTTTCAGTCACTAAGATTATTATTTAGTGACTTATATAATTCTTTGCGATAATTTCCAGATTGGGCTGGAGGCGCAAGTTCAAAAAGGTGAGATACTCGCTATAGATAGAGATGACATCTTAGCAAGAGCGTTGGACAAGCCAGAACGGGGTGGTTCTGTTAGGGGTGTTGGATCTGGAGTAACTAACACAGAGTACTTTGGGTTCAACAAACCACCTGGACCTAGTGAAGTGAATGCTAAAATGAATGCAATGAAGTCAAAGATGGCATCTATGATGAAGCAGCAGAATTTTATCGTGTCATTCATGATGTCATGCTTAAACCAGGATCAATTAAGAGCATTTATTGCTGGTGGTGCTCAGCAAGGTGTTTTTAGTGGTGACACTGACACTAAAGGTTTAGGTGGCCTGCTTGGTGTTTCTGGTAATAATTTTAAATGTGGTGGCGACTCCAATGGTTCTACAAACCATGGGGCAGGTGGTATTGGGTTCAATGCTGCTCATATAGACAACACTTTTGGTCATGAGATCCCATTGACACAACTCTTAATTGGAGGTATGGAACACCATGATGGTGAAGGGCCACAATTTAGACACGATTCACCAGGAGATAAATATCATGAAGAGGCTTACTAAGCACATAAAATTGAGTCAAATGCAGAAGCTCGTCGTACAAACAACCCTATTGTGCATGAGCCTTATCTTAATAACCTCGAGACAGAGCCATATCGTGTCCAATGGCCTGAGGTAAACCATATCGATCAATTTGCACATACCACAACTCCCAAATTAAATATATTAAATATTCCAACAAGATCATAACTTCTCAAAACTCCAACCATATATTAAAATATATATGCTCAATTCTCCATCCCAAATTAAATAACTTTAATCATAAGAAATGATAAGTCACTAAGCTTAAAATGTCAAACTTCAATTGATCCGCATTGAGTATCCCTCAACTGATATAATAACTTTCATCATTACTCATCTCTAATCAATTCCTATGCTCACCTCTCTTAGGCTCTTGTTCAATTTCGATTCCAATTCAAACTCATACTCAAAGACAAAACATATTCCTCAGAATAGATAATATCCCAAACGATTTCATCCTTAAGCTCCTTAACCATATGCATTAAAATCAATCTCTTTATCCTTATAACTTGGTGTCTCCGTACACAAGTGTACACAACTCAAATTACTCATTTTTAATATCTAGACAATGTATCTTAACAACAAATTATCCCAAAAACAATACTCACATTCATGTGATGATGTGCATCCAAATTTTTTTCGAAAATACATCTCAAATAAGACCATTGAAGAGAACCATCCTAACATAAGCAATTGAACTCTCAAAATCCTTAACATTCCTCAAAATTCTCATCATAGAAACTCACAGGGTATAGGTTTAGGGATCCTACAAGAAAACGGTATTAACTACCAATAGCAAACCCTTCCCATAACCATATAATACAGTTCTTATAGAAAATTAAGTTCGATGTTCAATTAAACAATCTTGATAGCTCACATATAATGATTCACATATTACATGTTGTCATCAATAAACATTTAGTCATACAACATGCTTGAACACCTCTAAAAAAATATATATATATGCACATAGGAAAGAAATTAAATTGTAGCTTATATGCCCTTTCTTCTCCTACCCAAGCTCACCAACATGCTTATAAAAGCTTTTAACACATATTTCTTACCTCAATCCTTGCTTTCCTGCAACATGAACAAACTAAAAATATTTTTGACTCCTTTTTTTTTTATTTATTTTTTTTAAAGAAATTCAAAAATAAGCTTTGAAAAGGACCGAAAAAATTTCGGCTTTCTAAAAAAAAAAATCGGACATCTTAATAAAAAAAAATTCGGATGTTCTTCATAAAAAAAAATGGTCATTCCTAAAATAAAAACAAAAATAAAATTCAAAACAATTTAGTTTAACACCGTTTAATTAAATAAGCACTTGGCCAAGTTTTAAAACAAAACACTTTAGAATACATTTTTTTTTTGCTTTAGTGGAAATAAAATCTCAACCAAAGCCCTGATACCACTTTGTAACACCCTAGAAATTCCTTTCTTTTAAAATACCTGTTTTGCCCTGTTTAAAAATTTAAATAGGAATATCTAAGATATTACCGCCACCGTGAAAATGGCTAAGGCAGCCATCAAAGACACACAGCGGAAGACTAATTTCAAAACCATTCAAAACAAGTCAACTTGAAAAGTCAACCAACGAAAGTAAAGTCAAAACCAAAGTCAAACGAAGTAAAATAAAACCATCCTACAACTTGGAACCATTGTAGGCCCTTATTAAAACCAAACCAACTTTAAAACTTTTGCGCTAGTCATGCATGATAATAATATCATAAATAATTAAAGCATTAAACACATCATATACTTATAGAAACTAGCATGATTCGCTCTTCACTCATGCCCATTCATGAATATGCTTCATCACCTGAAAACCTCCTCTCTACTTGTCCCCACTACTCGCCATTAGAAAATGGGTCGTCGTAGGGCCAAAGTTAAGACATAGGCAAACACACAAACACACACAATCAGCAAAGCTGAGTACATAAGCGTAATTAAACACACTAACATGCTTTCACCTATCAACACACACTTACCTCATTGCACCTGTTTACAAGAACACACAACAATCAACAAGACACATTAATTAGACACTAAATAATTCATTTAGCATTGATTACGCATCGAACGGGTTTCCAACAATACCTCCCCCAAATAAATTGAGGTTAACTGACACGGGAGCTAACCGTGCCAGCGACAAAACCACTCAAAGGTGACGGAATTCCTGCACATAATAATAAATAAAAAGGAATGTACATCGTCCTGTATTCCATTAGAAGTTATAGTTAAATATAAAACCCCATAACTCCCCCCATTGTTCATACTCAAGGTATATACGTTCCAAGAGTTTTGGTGCGTAATCTCTTTCACTTTACGTTATTTACATATTATTGCACTTGGTGATGACTCTCAAAGCATAATAAATCAATCAACCATAATTATTCAATCAACCAAACATACCAATTTAATTCTTGAATAATTAGTGACCACATATTATTTAATGTTGAACCCTTTTTAATTTTACCTCAGTGTCAAAGACACCTTAAACGCATAAAGCGCCAAAAATCCTATCTCTCGGTGTTAAAAACACCTTAAGTGCACAAAGGCACCAACATACAATTTATCCCTTGTGTACATAGATACTTATATAGCTCCTTCCTCATGCTTAAAGCATCAATAAAAATTATTTGGACCATAATAAAATTTCTTTTCAATATTCCAAAAATAATTAAACATGTAGGTTAATTAATCATGCATTCTAACATGCCATAAATAAAAGTGTGGTTCAAACACGACATGCCCAAAAATATAATTTTCCAATCCATAAACCATCACAAATAATTCATGCTTCACAATTCAATCACCAACACCATTAATTCACAATTCCATACATAAACCTTAGCATGATACTACTTGTAATTGATTGAAATCAAGCCTAGCATGATTCTACATCACCAAAATATGCTAAGTACGCAAAAGTATTTCAAATAAGCCCTTAAAGTAGCCGATTACACTACAACAATTCCCGAATTAAGTCTCCTACTTAAAGGGACAATAATACTATATTAATTCTCCTTGTATTCAAAATTTTAAGCAACTTGAATTTACTTTAGACTACTTAAAATAATCTGAAACTTATTTAAAAACCCCTAATTAAACTCCTTTTTAATGGATAATCACACCCTTTTATTAAAAATCACAATTATACTACTTTAAATAAAATTCCAACATTTTAAACTAATCAAAAACCCTTTAAAACTTCATCAAAATACATCTTTATACTTAAATTATCCATAGAAACATTAAATTATCTCTTACCCCTTTTAAACTCAAGGATAAAAAGCATAAAAAAAAACTTCGTTAAAAATCAAAAACTGCCCGAAAATCATATTTAGAGGCTAAATTTGGCCACGAGGGACTTCTGAACCTGATTGGGATTAAAACGTTATTTACACACGAAAAACGCTGCTTTTTTTATCAAAATCGGAGGACTTCCGAACCTGATTGGGATTAAAACGGGATTAATATTAACGAACGGAAATCTAATACACTAGTAGAAAAATACAAAAAGGCAACCCCCTAATGGCACCGGTTCAAGCCAAACCGGTGCCAAAAACCGGCCCAAAATTGGGCGGGATTTATACATTGATAAAAGGCACCGGTTCAACTCAAACCGGTGCCAAAAATGATAAAAAGCACCGGTTTGAACCGGTGCCTTTGTGATTCGGTGGTTTTTTTTTTAAAAAAAAAAAACCGCCTTTTATTCTCCTTTCTTCCTCCTTTCCTACTGTTTCATTCGACTCAAACCCAGAAAAACCCAAACCTAGCCTCCGTCCCCTCTTTTTCCCTCCACCACTGCTGCCACCTTGATTACCACCAGAAAACCCGAACCTAGCCTCCGTCCCCTCCTTTTCCCTCCATCTCTACTATTCGAATTGAAGAAGCCGCGCCTCCAGACCTAGCCTCCGTCCTCTGCCGTTCTCCTCTTCTCTTCTTTGCTCGTGTCCTCTGGGGCTGTTCGAAGACGCCGCCCCGCAGCCCTGAACGTCGCCGCCGCGCCACCTTCCACGACTACACCACCTTCCACGGCTGTTCTAGGTTGAAATTTTTTTCTTTATTCACAATTATTTTATCAATTATGTACTTTGATTAATTTCTTTTGCTTGTTGAAGAATTGTTAAGCAAATTAAAATTTAGGTTTAGATATAATTTTACTTCAATTTTTAGCAATTTTTGGTTTTTTTATTGGGAAATTGTGAAATTATTACAAATTAGTCAAGCTTGAAACTCAATTAGTTGGATTTTATTATGTTTTAATGGTTAATTTAATGTGTTTTGGTGGATAATTTTGAAATAATTATAGAATATATATTAACCTTGGTATTTAAATAGGTGAAATTTGGTATGTTACTTTTAATGGTTAATTTGAAGTTGTTTTGATGGATTATTTTGAATAAGTTAGAGATTAGTGAAATTTGTTATTAAATTAGTTGAATTTTGGAATGTTTAAATGGTTAATATTAAGTTGTTTTGATGGGTATATTTGAATAAATTTGAGATTAGTAACCTTGCATGTTACTAAAGTAGATGAATTTTGGAATGGGTGAATGGTTACTTTTAAGTTGTTTTGATGGGTAATTTTGAAAAAATTAGAGATTAGTAACCTTGTAAGTTAATTTTGAATAAATTAGATGAATTAAAGTAGTGAATACATTGTTTAGCAATTGTTAGTTCGATGAATGATGTGTTTTAGCTTATAAATAAATTAGTGAATTGACATGTTATGAGAAAGAAATAGTACATACCTAATATTTAACCTAACTTTTGTTTAATGTTTTTTTAATAGATTTGTGAATTGAAGCACGAGTTTTTTTAGCTTGAGGACTACATATTGAGCTCAAGTAGGTAGTTGCTATATTGGTATGACTTATAAACTTTACTTAGCTATATTTCTTTCTATTTATCCATTTAATAAAAGTTTATTCATGAAATTGCAACTTGTGTATTGTTTAATTGCAAATAAATACAACAATATATAGAATACTTGCATCATCATATGCCTAAATACCCGTTCAAGGCTTTCTCATTAGGAGAAAGTCTTGAATAGTCCCCGGTTGGGACTGTTCTTGAATGTATACTCTCACTTAGGTGGTAAATGTATGTTTTCTTTTCGATTTTAAGGAACATCTTGGCTTACCATTTCCTCACTATGTTCTCTGGGTACATATGTGGGTAATTATTTATCTACATCGTGTACTTGGAGAACTAGGGGGAAATGCTGTCGGATTTTCCTTAAAATTGGAAAGTTGACATACATTCACTAGTGAGAGTAGACAATCAAGGATGGGTTAGGTTGGAGTGATAAGGACCCTTTAGAAACATGCATTTTTTCACTATATGAATGGTAAATTCACGTTTTGTACTTGAATTTGATTTACATAAAATATGTAGCACTTACACATTATAAATTATATGGTGCTATATATGTTTAGAGACAATTTACTAAATGGAGAAGGATCGTGGTTGGATGTATGGTAGACGCGATACATTGGAATTTTGGAATGGGGTTCAAGAGTTTTGCGAGAGGGCTTTAGCTTATCAACGCAAACTGGGTGGCAAAGGCCTTTATTGTCCTTGTGTTGATTGTAACAATGTGAATGTGGTCGATAGTGTTGAAATCATTAGAGATCATGTATTATATCGTGGGTTTAGGCAATTATACCATGTGTGGATTTAGCACGGAGAAAGTGGAGAGTACAGTGGGGATCTTAATCGGAATGATGTGCGTGTTAGAAGCAATGAGATTCATATGGACGAGGAATACGAGAATGATGACTATATTGTTGATAATGGTGAGGATGGAGCCGATGATGATCAGGCGGATGAGGTCGAGGATGAACAAGTGGATGAGATGTTGCATGGTGTTGAAGGTGAAGTGTTTGAGTTATTATCGGAGGCTTCCAAAAAGCCTTTGTATCCCGGGTGCAAAAAATACTCCAAACTATCGGCCGTGCTAACACTTTTCAACATTAAGTCGAAGCATGGGTGGACGGACATCAGTTTTACTTCTTTGTTGACCGCATTAAGTGATATGTTGCCTGATGGGAATGAAATTCCTAAGTCTTACTATTATGCAAAGAAGCTCATGTGTCCCTTTGGTTTGGAGTATAAGAAGATACATGCATGTCCTAATGACTGTATTTTGTATCGAAATGAGTGTCCACGATGCAAACGGTCGCGGTACAAGCGCATGAGTTGCAATCCTGGCACGGAGGGACCTCCTGCTAAGGTGTTGTGGTATCTTCCCATTATTCCAAGGTTTAAGTGTCTGTTCTCAATACCAAAAGACGCTAAAAACTTGAGGTGGCATGCAGAGGGAAGAAAGAAAACAGAATGCTGAAGCATCCAGCTGACTCTCCACAGTGGAAGAACATTGATTTGATGTTTGAGGAATTTGGTAATGAAGTCAGAAATTTAAGGCTTGGGTTGTGCACGGACGGGATGAATCCATTTGGCACTCTTAGTACCCAACACAGCACATGGCCAGTACTTTTAGTGATTTATAATTTGCCTCCTTGGCTGTGCATGAAACGTAAGTATGTAATGCTTTCATTGCTAATAACTGGTCCTAAGCAACCTGGAAACGACATAGATGTTTACCTTGCACCGCTTATTGACGACTTGAGAAAAATGTGGGACGAAGGGGTTTCCGTTTTAGATGCTCATCAGAACGAGATGTTCACATTGCGTGCAGCCCTTATGTGGACCATGAATGACTTCCCTGCATATGTCAACTTGTGTGGGTACAAGGTCAAAGGGAAAAAGCATGCCCCATATGTATTGATGACACATCAAGCGTATACCTGACTCATTCTCACAAAGATGTCTACCTACGGACTCGAAGGTTCCTTAGGCGTGATCACCCGTACCATAGGCAGAAAAAGGCTTTCGATGGAACCGTGGAAGAGGATACTGCACCTAGACCATTGACTGGTGCTGAGATTAGTGCTCGGGTGAAAGAGATACGAACGGTGTTTGGAAAATCAGAAAAAACTGTGGTCTCAGCTGCTCTGTTTAAGAAAGAATCAATCTTTTGGAAGCTTCCATACTGGAGAGAACATGACGTTAGGCATTGTCTTGATGTGATGCATATAGAGAAGAATGTGTGTGATGCTCTTTTGGGGACTTATGAATATCCCAGGAAAAACAAAGGACGGAAAGGGTGCACGGTTAGATTTGAAAGAGATGGGTATTCGTCCTGAATTATGGCCTCAAGAAAAGGTTAGAAAGGGGAAGGAGCCGAGAATAGAAGATGAAAATGTTTCGAAAAAAGGGAAGGAGAAGAGCAAGGGAAAGGGAAAGGCCAAAGATGCGTCAAAGAAGAAAGTTAAGGGTAAAGGGAAGGATGAAAAGAATTATTTACACCCGGCTTGCTATACATTGTCAAGGGTAGAGAAACGTATGTTTTGTGCATGTCTGTACGGCATTAAGGTTCCATCAGGGTACTCATCTAACATGAAAAGATTTGTAACCTTAAATGGAGAATTGAAGCTGACAATTATGAAATCCCATGATTGTCACATTATGATGCAAGTATTCCTACCGATTGCAATCCGTGGTATTCTACCGAAACACGCGAGGGAAGCGATTACAAGCCTTTGTTCGTTTTTCAATACAATTTGTAGCAAAGTTCTTGATCCTTGTACACTAGATGCTTTGCAAGCAGATGTGGTTGTGACTTTGTGCAAATTTGAGATGTATTTCCCACCCTCATTTTTTGACATAATGGTTCATCTGGTTCGTCATTTGGTGCGTGAGATTAAGTTGTGTGGTCTAGTGTTCATGAGGTTGTTCTACCCTTTTGAAAGACACATGGGTACATTGCTGTAGGGAATTATAGGTACTACGCAGCGGAAATAAACATGAATCATATTCATACAGTACCTAATCCCAAGATCTAATGCATAACACATAAAGAACATATAATCGTACCTTTGAAGCGTGATTCTACGTGCGATCGAGCAAGAACAATGGGAGATAAAGAACCTCAAGCGTGATTCCTCTACTTGGTCCACGGGCACAGATTAAGACCTCCATTAATGCAGTTAGTTGCAATTGAACCCTTCAATTGACCTACTATGGAGAAGTGCGAGCAACGAACCACGATAAACCACCACGAACCACCACACGCGCCACCAAGGGTGGCCAGTCGTGAGTCCAAAGGGAAGGAGAGGGAGCCGTGAATTAGAGAGGGAATAAGGGTTTTGGGATTGGTTGCCTTGATGTCAAAATTCACTGTGTGTGAATTATGACTACTTAATTGCAACCCTAGGCATGGATCTTATTTATAGATCTCATCTCTAAATAAGAGCCCATGTCAAAAGCCCAAAACTTATTTCCAATCTAACTATGCTAGCCCAATCCATTTTATGATTAGTTAATTGCTCATGAGGCCCATTAATGGGCCTCTAACTTGCTTAACCCAATACCCTTGTGTGTGACCTCATAGGATCCATTCTAGCGGGCTTTGGACCATTTGACTAGCCCAAAGATCATCTCTCATAGTCTAGCAACAGATGATGACACCCCAAGAGAACGAACTTATTATCTCCATAATAGTGATCCTTGATATATCTAGTAATTGCACTTATCGAAGACACAACTCCTTCAATTACAAGATAAAGTACGGAACCGGGCTCACCCTGAAGGAAGTATGATGCAAGGGACCGTGGGTGAGGAGATAGGTAACTTTGTGGCGGACTACATAGTCCTTGCTCAACCTATTGGTCTTCCTACTTCTCGACATGAAGGTAGACTTGATGGTCATGGTACAATTGGGTTGAAACAAATGTCACCAGACCGAGATCAGTTCTTACAAGCACACCTTTATGTGTTGCACCATGTTTCAGATGTGCACCCATATTTAGACGAGCACAGGGCTAGTTTGCGTGACGAATTTCCATCCAAAGGTGAAAGGGCACTTATGCAGTTGCATAATAAGAGGTTTGTTGATTGGTTTCGTGATCGAGTAATGAGTGGATTGAATGATACTAATGTGACCGATACAGTACGGTGGCTTGCGTATGGTCCTAGGGATGATGTCCGTTCATTTGAGGGATATGACATCAATGGGTACACTTTTTGGACCGAGGGTCGTGATTTGAAATCGTCCTCCACTTAAAACAGTGGTGTAACTCTTGTGGCATCGTCAAGGGAGTTTGCAAGTTCTAAGGATAAATCACCTGTCGATGCAGAGTTGTCATACTATGGTCGAATTCAAGAAATATGGGAGCTTGATTATTGTGACTTCATGGTTGCTCTTTTCAAGTGTAAGTGGGTTGATAATATCAGGCGTAACGTCAAATATGAGGACTTTACTCTTGTAGATCTTGGCCACTTGAATGATAGTGCGAAACCATTTATCCTTGCATCTCAAGCTAAGCAAGTGTTCTAGTAACTGACCCAATGGATTCAAAATGGTCTATAGTGCTAGCTGGCAAAATAAGAATCCTAGGCATTGGAGATGTTGAGGATGAGGAAGAATATGATGCGTTTGATGATTCAGCACCTTTCACTGTTCCTAGACCTATTTTACTAAATGACATAGACAACGAAGCAAGTTATATGCGATTAAACCACAACAAAGGAATTTCAGAATGAGGTAGTTTGATTAAAAGTTAGTAATGGTTTCATTGCAAATATAGTTTAGTTATCTTGTATATAGGAGCATAAGTAGGCGAAAATGACATATTTGTAGTTTGAAATTGCCTAAGTGTACTCATTATCATGCATATACAAGGTTATAGGACCATAAGTAGGTGAAAATGGCTTAAATAGCTTCTACTTAACCCAATTCTTTTGTTTTGTGTATGAACTAACATTTATTCATTCTAACAACCTATATTCAATATATTTAACATGTTTGTATTTTGAAATTGCCTAAGTGTACTCATTATCATGCATATACAAGGTTATAGGACCATAAGTAGGTGAAAATGGCTTAAATAGCTTCTACTTAACCCAATTCTTTTGTTTTGTGTATGAACTAACATTTATTCATTCTAACAACCTATATTCAATATATTTAACATGTTTGTAGTTTGAAATTGCCTAAGTGTACTCATTATCATGCATATACAAGGTTATAGGACCATAAGTAGGTGAAAATGGCTTAAATAGCTTCCACTTAACCCAACTCCTTTTTTTTGTGTATGAACTAACATTTATTCATTCTAACAACCTATTTTCATTATATTTAACATGTTTGTAGATTGAAATTGCCATTTTGTACTCATTATCATGCATATACAAGGTTATAAGACCATAATAAGTAGGTGAAAATGGCTTAAATAGCTACTACTTAACCATAATAACTATCATGCATATACTTTACTATACACTAATATTGTTTTATGATTGCTTTGACAGGTGCTTATATCTCATGGCGGACGATCATGATCCTCATTTGGGAGAGGACATTGACGATGATGAGTATGAGGATAAGTACGAGGATGAGGACGAGGACGATGATGATGAGCCTTATGATGTGAATAAGGAGGATGACTTGGGTGAGCCAGAGGATCAGGCTCAAGATGAGTTCGAGCGTAGGCTTGACGATTTTGAAATTTCAGCTGAACGTGCACCGCCTATTGTAAATACAGCACGAGAGATTGTTGGTGAGAACCCGACTCCTGAAAGTCAAGGCCAAGGACAAGATGAAAACAACACAGGTGGTGGAGGGGGGGAAAAGGCACCGGCTCAAAGAAAAAGAAGGGGTCCAACGAGAAGCTTTAAGAAACCGGACGGTCCATGGTCTTGGAGTATGACAACAAAGGCCAACCCGGGCCCAAATGGCGTCGACAATATGCTAATCAAGTTGGCATATGTTCGCGGAAAATCCCCATTACACTTGTAATGCGGCAAGTACCTCCGGGTTTGATTCAAACATTTTGGGATGATACAAGGGTAAGTGTATTTTTGGCACATTTAGACAATTTAAGATACCTTAACCTTATGGTTGTTACTAAATAGAAACTAATAATCGGTTTTAATTTGTGCTTGCAGAGGCTGTTTTCTATTCCTAATGATCCCGAGAAGAGAAGGGTGTTTGAATCTTTATTAGCGGAAAGATTCAGAGGCTTTAAGACCAAGTTGACTAATCGGTGGATCTACAAGAAGAAGAAGAAAACAAAGAAGAAGAATGCTGATGAGGATGACCGTCTCCCGTGGCAAATATGGTCGACCGTGTCAAAAGATGATTGGGAAGAGTTCGTTATAATGAAGACTCAAAAGAAAGCCATTGTAAGTTTGTGTAAATCTGATCTCAATTGAATAATAGCTTGACACTTTTTGTAGCAATGAGACTAATATTTTTTTGTTTTGTAGGAACTTCGAGAGCAAAATAAAGCGAATGCAGAAAAGAAGGAATACGTCCATCGTATGGGTCCTAAGACTTTTGGTGAAAAGAGACCTGAGTGGGTCGATTCGTGTTTATACCCTAAATCGCTTCAAGTGGCATCGAAGGAACCCTCTAGTTCCACGATCACTACATTGGTGAGTCGTGCCGGTGATTTCTTTTGTTCTCTCCATACGTTTGATAAGGAAACTGAAAAAATGGGTCATCAAGGGTCCGGAAGCCAAAAAACTGGCGGATAAGCTTGTAAGTTACCTATGAATTGTTGAAATTAAGTCACTTTTGCATCTAAATCACTGTACAAACCATTAACTGTTTTACTGACCTCAATTTTCCTTATGCTATAGCTTGAGCACACTCAAGAGATGGTGGAGGGCAAATTTGAACCAAGTGTGGAGAATGACCCTTTCACCATGGCTTTGGGAAGGCCATACCATCTAGGACGAGTAGAAGGTTCGGCAGGGTCATTGCTTGGATGGAATAAGGTGATGGGTCCCGAATACACAAAATCGGGTAGATCTTGAGCCAGTGTTAACTCACCGGGGGAGTTGTATGCCAAGGTGGCATCAATTAAGGAACAAGTACGCAACGAGTTAGTTGGTGAATTGAATGCTTGGGCGAAGCTGATGAACTTACCGACTTTGCCGTTCCTCACGAGTACCCTGGTCGACTCATGTTCTGAACCAAAAGGACAAGGAGAAGGTGATAGACATGGAGGAGATGAGATACGTGGTGAAGATGTGCCACCTGAGGTAAAATCAATTGGGTTATTAAAAGTTTTAAAATACTGAGTTAATTGAGATTTGAGGTGCAATGATTGATGTACTGTTGCAGGTTCCTACTCCTACACATGCGGACTCAAGGGAGCTTGAAAATCCAACACCGCATGAATTTCCAAAGTTACAGGTGATTTGTAACCCTCTACCTTAATGAATTTTGTTATATTATCTATGCTGTTGTAAAAATCCTATTTAACTATCTTCTTTTTTATATATACTTGCGTAGGAAGACACCCGGTGTGCACTTCTAGCCCCGGGGCATGCAAATAGTACGGCGTTGAGTTGGGTGGCGTATGGTAGTGCCCAACCGACGACGGGTGCTACGGCGGGGCCACATCATTACTCGGTTGGGATCGATTCAGTGGTTGTGGGGTTCGAAGACATCCCACTACCCGTACCGATAGAGGAGGTTGAGATAACAACGCTTTGGCAAGCTATAGGTAGCTTCGTTGATTGGCCACGTGCATGGGTGAAGTTGATTAATAAGGAGGTAAATTATTTAGTTCTCAATTTTTGTAAGTGTTAAACCGTTAGGCACTCTTAAAATAAAACCGCCAAATATTTTTTTTTTTTTACAATATGCAAGGTCCGCCAAATATAAGTGGTTGTCATTTCAAATTACATAAAAATTGCCAAGTTCTAAGGTTTTTGGGTACAATTCATCAAAATCAAGGTCATTTGACCCGAAATGGCTACTCACTTGCCTATTTTCTTCATTTCTCAACTAATAAACTTATACATTCTCAAACCATTTCATAATTACATATGTATAAGTGATTGTGAGTTTAAATTTCATAAAAGAAGCAAAGTTCTAAGTTTTTGGGCCCATTTCATCAAAATAAAGCCATTTTCAGCCGAAATGGCTACTCACTTGCCTATTTTCTTCATTTCTCAACTTATAAGCTCCTTGTATCTCAAAACAACTCATAATTACATATTTATAAGTGTTTTTCATTTCAAATTACATAAAAATTGCCAAATTCTAAGGTTTTGGGTCCCATTCATCAAAATCAAGGTCATTTGAGCCGAAATGGCTACTCACTTGCCTATTTTCTTCATTTCTCAACTAATAAACTTAAACATTCTCAAACCATATCATAATTACATATGCATCAGTGACTGTGAGTTGAAATTGCATAAAAGAAGCAAAGTTCTAAGTTTTAGGGCCCATTTCATCAAAATAATGCCATTTTGAGCCGAAATGGCTACTCACTTGCCTATTTTCTTCATTTCTCAACTTATAAGCTCCTTGTATCTCAAAAAAACTCATAATGAAATATTTACAAGTGTTTGTCATTTCAAATTACATAAAAATTGCCAAGTTCTAAGGTTTTGGGTCCAATTCATCAAAATAAAGGTCATTTAAGCCGAAATGGCTACTCACTTGCCTATTTTCTTCATTTCTCAACTAATAAACTTATACATTCTCAAACCATATCATAATTACATATGTATAAGTGATTGTGAGTTGAAATTGCATAAAAGAAGCAAAGTTCTAAGTTTTTTGGCGCATTTCATCAAAATAAAGCCATTTTGAGCCGAAATGGCTACTCACTTGCCTATTTTCTTCATTTCTCAACTTATAAACTCCTTGTATCTCAAAAGAACTCATAATGACATATTTATAAGTGTTTTTCATTTTAAATTACATAAAAATCGCCAAGCTCTAAGGTTTTGGGTCTAATTCATCAAAATCAAGGTCATTTGGGTCGAAATGGCTACTCACTTGCCTATTTTCTTCATTTCTCAACTTATAAACTCCTTTTTTCTCAAAACAACTCATAATGACATATTTATAAGTGGTTTTCATTTGAAATTACATAAAAAATCGCCAAGTTCTAAGGTTTTGGGTCCAATTCATCAAAATCAAGGTCATTTGGGCCGAAATGGCTACTCACTTGCCTATTTTCTTCATTTCTCAACTAATAAACATATAAATTCTCAAACCATATCATAATTACATATGTGTAAGTGATTGTGAGTTGAAATTTCATAAAAGAAGCAAAGTTCTAAGTTTTTTGGCGCATTTCATCAAAATAAAGCCATTTTGAGCCGAAATGGCTACTCACTTGCCTATTTTCTTCATTTCTCAACTTATAAACTCCTTGTATCTCAAAACAACTCATAATGACATATTTATAAGTGGTTTTCATTTGAAATTACATAAAAATCGCCAAGTACTAAGGTTTTGGGTCTAATTCATCAAAATCAAGGTCATTTGGGCCGAAATGGCTACTCACTTGCCTATTTTCTTCATTTCTCAACTAATAAACATATACATTCTCAAACCATATCATAATTACATATGTATAAGTTATTCTGAGTTGAAATTGCATAAAAGAAACAAAGTTATAAGTTTTTTGGCGCATTTCATCAAAATAAAGCCATTTTCTTCATTTCTCAACTTATAAACTTATTCTTTCTCAAACTATTTCAGATTTCGCATGGTAGCAAAACTTCAAAGAGAAATAGGGTGGACAAGCCTAAAAGAATTGATCAACCTAAGAAGAAGCTAAGTGAACAACGGTCCAAGAGTGAACCAAGCGTCGAAGTTGCATTCTTCGAAAGGTTCACCCATGCCACCTACTCCACTTGTTGAAGACATTGTTCTTCAATCGCTCTCTGCTGACATGACCTTTCTTCACAACCGTGCTTGTCATTTGGTCGATCCCATGGAAGTTGCACTTCCTAAGGCAATGTTCCACTATGATGAGGATGCAGTTTCATGGATCAGCAAAGAAGATGTGAAGGAATTTCTACGTGGTGCAAAGCTTAACATTTCCCTCGTTCAAACATTCATGAGGTACTTCAATGCCCACATAATCTATACTTTTTTCAAGTTATTCAAATTGATGGTGATTATCCTACATCTCATTACTTATTCAATGTTCATGCACGCAGAGCACTACAGGATAACTTAACTAACACTGATTCTCCTTGTAAAGTTGGGTGGTTATGCCCCGAGCAGTTATCCACTACTAGAATCATAGGCAACCCTCATGATGTATTGTACTATGTTGAACAGAGTATCAGGGAATCAGAGCGTGCGAGAGTCAAGTTCATATTCGCCCCATGTTATAGAGAGTAAGTCTAACCATGTCAAATTCAATCGATTTGGCCTCATTATATGTTGACTCCTAAATATTAATTTGCTTTTCTATTTTGAACTTATGTAGGGAGCATTGGAGCCTCATGGTTATTTTTAATTCCACTAACACAATTTATCACCTTGATTCAGCTCGATCATCGGAGAAGTGGCTCGTGAAGTCTATATTGCAAAAGTAAATATATATAGCAACCTAGTGATGATTATTGCTAATAATAACTAATTTAGTAATCATACGACTAATCAAATTTGAATGTACTTTTTTTTACTACAGTGTTATGAAGAAGCTACATTGTCGTGCTCCAAAGGGTCCAACATGGAAGTCACCGTTGGTAATTTACATGATATTGTGATTATCTTGAAAATCTATGTTAGTAAATAATTGCTCATTTCCTTTGCATGTTTCACTGATGTGATTTGTTTGTCATATGCTAGTGCGCACAACAAGAGAATGGACTTGATTGTGCTTTGTATGTGATGAGATTCATGCTTGACATTGTGACTCATTGTACGGACACTCAACAGCTTGATGAGGTAAGTCCTAAAACTTATTGAAATGCTATATTGATGTGATTTCTAGCCTTAGACACCTAATATTACCCAAAATTGACATGTTATAAGAAATAAAAAGGTCATTTGACAAGAAAGGTAGAAAATGGGCTGAATAGAAGTCATATGGGCCATATTTGGGCAATTTTGTGTTAATATGCTCTTTTGATGTGATTTATTTCCTTATACACCTATAACTAGATAATATTGACATGTTATGAGATAAATAAAGTTCATTTAATAAGAAATGTAGGAAATGGGAAAAGTAAAGTCATATAGGCCATATTCGGGTCATTTTGAGTAAAAAGCGTTATAAACCTTAATAAAATGCTCTCCTATACAATTTTAGGGCTTACACACATACAACTACCCAACATTGACATGTTATGAGAAAGAAATAGTTCATTTGATAAGTAATGCAGGAAATGGGCTACATAGAAGTCATATAGGTAATATTTGATAAAATACATGTTGTTTTGCCTAAATAACAAATTTTAACATAATGTTTTTGTATTTCAAGTTTTGCAAGGTCCAAAAAGATGGTCCGTTGACAATCAAGGAGCTTAATGAAGTTCGTGACATGTTGGCGTCTTTTATCACTTTCAACATGTAAATGATATTGTAATTGTAAATTATTTATGTTAACTTTTGAACTATATAACTTATTATTCATTATATATTTACTTACTATTATTTGTATATGTAAGCAACTTTTTTTTTATGTATTGCGTTTGGGAATATTTATATCTATATCTATAATTAAATTCTTGTTTTCAATATTATTTTTGTATCTTATTGTAATAATTAATAATATTATTATTATTAGTTATTAAAATAATAATATTATTAATTATTATATTTAATATAATTGCTGGAATTACAGGTTATTATTATTGCGGGAAACAGGTTTTTTTTTAGAATATTATTGCACGAAAATTGGAAAAAAAACAAAAAAAAAATTTGTTGAATAGGCACCGGTTAGGCATCAACCGGTGCCTAAAATAGCATTACCACCAAAAAAAAATTGGCAGGAGAGCAGTTAAAGGCACCGGTTAACCGGTGCCTAATTGAGCATTTGACACCGGTTAACCAGTGCCTATTTGACCCTATGGCACCGGTTTTGAACCAGTGCTAAAAAGATGGTTTTTGGCACCCCTCACATAGGCAGCGGTTCAAACCGGTGCCTTAGACCGGGTTTGAACTGCTGCCAAAGGCCTTTTTTCATCTAGTGATAATTAAAACATGAATTTACGTGTTCAAAATAATCTGGAATTAAGTTAAACTAAAACGTAGTTATAATCACCAAAATTTCAAAACAACATTACTATAAAAGCCCTAAATAAATTATTCATAAAAACCCTAAAATCATGATTTTCAATAATTAAAAACCCTAGGTTATAAAATTTACAAAATCTGAAAATTTGATACTAATTAAATTAATTTCAAACAATAAAATCAAAACCCATAAATCAATAATTATAATTACACAAATTAATAAAACAAAGGAGAGAGAAAATAAGACTAACCTTTTTGGGTGGGAAATTTTTGGGGATTCATGGGGTATTTATAAAGTAGAGAGTGTAGGGTTAAATTTGGGCTTATAAAAATGTGGGCTTGAGTTATGGGATAGGGCATAAGTTATGGGTTTTGGAATGGGTTATTCCAATAAGTGTATGTAGGAATAATTTACATTGCCCAATAATTAATAAACGTTTGGTCCAAAACATATTTTACTTTTATAAAACTTTATATTAAAATACTTTAACCCTTTAAAATATTTAATTAAAATACTTGAGCCCTTGACAATACATTTTATTAATACTTAAATACTTTTTAAAAATACATAAAAATACGGGGTATTACAGTCTACCCCCCTTAAAAGAAGTTTCGTCCTCGAAACTTAGGTACGAAAACTTTAAAAACTCGTTTAAAGGCAAATAAATACTTAAAATCTCAAAAACTTTTCTTAATACTTTTAGTTGCTGTACTTTTGTGATACTTCCTTTCTACCTCATGTATTAATTCACACACAAACTAGTGTGTAAAGTAACCAACTTGCTGACCTACTTACACAAAATAATGTGTAAGATAACAACTTTACCAACAAACTTTCACAAAATAATGTGTAAACTATTAGACTATCTAACAAACTCACACTAGCATTAGTGTAAGAATCAACTTTGGTAATAAACTTACACATCTTAGTGTGTAAAATAATCAAACTTATCAACTAAATCAGTGTAAAACTGACGAAAAAGCACTTTAAAATGCCAAAATTAAGGAAAAAGCACGTAATTCTATCGCACTCTACCCCCCTTAAAGAAAACGAGTTACGCCCCCGTAACTCCACTTAACTCAGCTTTAGAATCATGTTGATCTTTTCTCATTCCATCCTTGGTAAGGTCATAACACTTCTCTGTATGCATTCTTTGTTGCGAACCAAAATTCTTATTAATTCCTTACTTATTATACCAAAAATAATCAATTTCCATCTATACTATCTTTCACCCATCCTCTAGTAAAAGTATGAAGCACTTTGATATTCGAAACTTTGAGTTGTCTAGCTTTTTCATGATCAAATTGGCTGAACTCAATAGATCTCTTTGCAACTCATACCTTTAGTTAATGTTCTTTCACAATGACTTTTGAAAATTGTCTTATACTTTACCAAGGTCCGATAATATGCCAAGTTATTTGCCACTTTATGATAGGCCGTCGTCGAGCCTACCAAAGATAATAATTCCTATCTTGGTCTCACTAACAATAGTAAGGGTAAGAAAGGGTCGAACCCAAGAGAGGCGTTGAATCAACCACCGAGTACTACCGTTTAAATAAGCTAAACGAATTCTAAATTGGGTTGGTTTTGAGTAACTTCTTCTAACGCAATTCAACTAAGCTAAGAGGAGGTTAACAATATTTAGAGGAATCTAGGGCTTGGGTTATACCACTCAACTTCATCACAAATCACAATTAGCATGCAACAATCAAGGCAAATTAATGGGATAAATTAGGGGAAGTCATCTAAAGCACCCAACTACTCTCTCAAGCTAGAGGGATTACTTGAATCATGAATACAACCTACTCTCGTGGTTACATAGCATAAAACAAGTGTTAAAGCATAATCACGATGACATAAAAATTCCCTTGACCGGTAATCCCTATTCTCATGGCACCCTATATAGAGATAGATCAGAGATATGGGAGTAAAGAGATAGAAAGAGGACGAGGAGAGAGGGAGAGGGAGAGGAAAGAGGATGCAAGAGACTAAGAGTGAGGTACGCTGAGAAAATAAAAATAAGGGGTAAAAATAAAACTTAGCATAGGTGTCTCCTGTAATAGTAAAAGACTATATGCGACTCGTAAAGTAATACTTTATGAGTCACACATAATGAAAGACTAGACGCGTATAATTTACGTGTCGCCTATTATAGTGTAGGTGATGTCTATGACTTTCAACTCATTTTTAGGTGTCTTTTTATCTATCCTTATGTGTCACACACTTTGTAAGAGGCGACTCTAAAACCTTACGCGTCACCTATTAATTTGAGGCGACTCTAAAAGGGCGACTCCTTAGGGTGTTTTTGTAGTAGTGGTACATAACTTGAAGGCGGGTCATGGTTGGACTGACACTAGTTTTAATATGTTATTGGAGTTAGCGAAAGACATGCTTCCCAAAGATAATGCTCTTCCTTATAGTACATATGAGGCAAAAAAGTCACTAAGCCGAATGAGTTTACCTTATGAGAAAATCCATGCATGCCCTAATGATTGTGTATTGTATAAAAATCAATAAAAATCATTAGAGTTGTCCAATTTGTTAAGCTTCACGGTACAAGAAAAGGGAAGGAGCAGTACCAGTGAAGGTTTTATGGTATTTTCCTATAGTACCAAGGTTCAAACGATGGTTTTCAAAAGCAGAAGATGCAAAGAAGTTGACATGGAATTTCGATAGTCGAGTTGACGATGGAATGCTTAGACATCCAGCTGACTCTCCGCAGTGGAGATTTATTGATGGAAAATTCCCGGACTTTGCCCAAGAAAAGCGTAATTTACGCCTTGCATTGTCTACGGATGGGTTCAATCTATTCGGTTCCTTGAGTAACACATATAGCACATGGTCAGTTATGCTAGTGACCTACAACTTACCTCCTTCATTGTGCATGAAGAGAAGGTATATGTTCTTGTCGTTGTTAATTCAAGGTCCAAAGCAACCGGGCAATGACATCGATGTGTATTTGACTCTAGTTATTAATGATTTGATTATGCTTTGGGAAGAAGGTGTTGAAGTGTTTGATGCTTATCGCAATGAGAATTTTAATTTGACAGCAATGCCATTTTGTACTATCCAAGATTTTCCGGCGTATGGCAACCTTTCGGGGTACACAGTGAAGGGGAAAACAGCTTGTCCCATCAGTATGGAAGATTGCATGGGAACGTGGTTAAATGTATCTAAAAAGCATGTCTATCCGGTTCATCGCCAGTTTTTGCCGCCTAATCATCCATATTGTAGGAGAAAGAATGTGTTCGATGGCAGCAAGAGTTTAAAGGGCGATCAAAAGTCATCTTAGGTGAAGAGATATTCGATAAGGTGAAAAATATTGACATCAAATTTGGCAAGAAACATAAATCGGCCCTTTCTACGCAGGGGTTCAAAAAGTGTTCGGTTCTTTGGCGGCTTCTTTATTGGAAACATCTTTTTGTGAGACATTCATTTGATTTAATGCATATTGAGAAGAATGTGTGTGATAGTGTGATTGGTACCTTATTGAATATCGATGGTAAGACTAAAGATGGCAAAAAAGCGAGGGATGACTTGAAGGATATGGCGATTAGAGGTGAACTCCATGCTATTGATAATGATATAGGTCGAACATACTTGCCTCCTGCTGCTTTCACTTTGTTAAGAAAAGAGAAAATCGAATTTTGTGAAAGCTTGGCAAGAGTGAAAGTGCCCGAGGGTTATTCTTCTAATATTCGCAACCTTGTGAATATGGAAACCTTGAAACTTGTAGGCCTAAAGTCACATGATTGCCATGTTTTGATGCAACAGTTATTACCTGTGGCGATTTGCTCAATTTTGCCTAAAGATGTTCGATTTGCAATTATCAGACTATGTGGATTTTTTCATGCGATTTATAGCAAAGTCATTGATCCTAAAGAGTTGACTACTTTGAAGAATGAAATTATTGTTTTAGTTTTGTGTCAATTAGAGATGTACTTCCCTCCATCATTTTTTGATGTTATGGTTCATTTACCAGTCCACTTAGTTAGAGAGATAAGATATTGTGGACCGGTTCACATGAGAAATCAGTGGTGTTTTGAGAGGAAAATGAAAACCTATAAGGGATTTGTGAAGAATGCTTTTCATCCGGAAGGTTGTATAGCTGAACGACTGTTTTATGAAGAAGTTCTTGCTCATACCGGTGACTTTTTTTAGAATTCAAAGCGGATAGGGCTTCCTGTATCTCGTCATTGTGGAAGAATGGATGGTGAGGGAACCATAGGTCGAAAACAACGTGAGTTTTCTTATGATGATTGGCATAAGGCGCATTCATACATTTTTCATAATGAGGATAAAGTTATGCCATATGTGGAGAAACACATGAGTTACTTGAGGAAGTGCAACAGAAAGGCAAATGAGAAATCATTAACTGCCGAACATAGCAAATCATTCATTAGTTGGTTCAAAGATCAAGTAATAACAGAGCTATTGGATTCTTTTACTTTAATTTCTGATCGATTTAAGAGTTTGGCATTCGGGCCTAATTTCAATGCCACTTACTATTCTGGATATGTCATAAATGGTTGCACATTTTACACAAGGTTCCAAGATCAACAAAGTACTATGCAGAATAGTGGTGTTACTTTAGAGGCCAAAGCCTTGCATTTTGCCAGTGCTAAAGACAAAAATCCTGTGAGTGGTTTGATGAGGTACTATGGGGTTATTGAAGAGATTTGTGAGTTACATTACTCTACTTTTTCAGTACCTGTTTTTAAATGCCAATGGGTTGATAATAACAATGGGGTCGAACATAGTGATTTTGGGCTTACATTGGTTGATCTCAACAAATTTGGTCATAAAGAAGATCCTTTCATCTTATTAAGTCAAGCAAAACAAGTGTTTTATATGGCTGACCCAGCAAACAAGAAAATGTCAGCGGTTATAACCCCGAATCCTAGACATATTGATGATGATTATGGCGATGATAGTGTGTTAGACAATGCTTATGTTACGCGAAAGGTACAAGGACATATTGAGGATGATGTAGCCGATGATGTTTCAATATATGTAAAGGATGATCACAATGAAGGCATGTGGGTTGAAAAAGAAAAAAAGGGAACTAAGCGAAAGCGCGCTAAAAAATCTTAATAGGTGTGTGACAGTTCATTGCCTTAATTCTTTGTGGTTGTTACTTTATTTTTTCAACTTGAATTATAAATGTGTGCTTTTATCATTTTAATTTCTTCATTGCTAATCTAAATTTCTCCATCTTAGTCATTATAGCATATTCTGTTTACTTTTTGGAATTGAGTTTTTTTGTTATGAAATTAACTACTCATGTCACTCGAAATTTTGACCTTCTGTGTAGTAGAAGGATGGCTCGAAAGAAATTGCAAGTGCACGCAACGGACAATTCTGAATGCGAGGAAGAAAGAGGTCGTACTGTGCTCAGAATAGTTGGGAGAGCTATTCAGGTTGGCATAAAAATCCCTTTACAGTGGCATACAACTAGGAGAATCCCTATCGGTGTTCATAGAGGTCATTTCACCACCTACATTGGTGTAGTTGTCTGTGAAAAAGTGAGCATCACCTACAGAAAGTGGTCAGACCTGCCAAAAGCACTCATTGATGATTTGTATGAAAATATTTCGGTATGTAAATAACGTTTTTATGTTTTAAAGGAAGAGAAACTGAATTTTATATAGATACTTTTAAATGTGACGAATATCTGAATTTCTTTTGGATAAAGAGGGGTTTTCATGTTCTTGAGGATCGCAAAGGTTGGATTATGAAACAAGCTTGCGTTCGATGGAGAGCTTTCAAGACTAGATTAAGGCTCAAGTGGTTGTACCTGAAAGATGGAACAATCAATGATTCTCCACCATTGAAATATCCTTTCATATCTAAAGATGATTGGGAAAAATTCATTCAAGCTTGTAATTCTAGGGACTTCAAGGTGCAAGTTCATTACGTTGGCATTTGTTTTATCTTTATTTTTTTTTTTGTGTATTTAAAATTTGTGTGGATTAACTCTGATATTAAATATAATTATTGCAAAATTGAGTGAAAGAAATCGTGAAAGTTCGAAGAAGAGGACCTCAAAATATCGAGGTGGGAGACTTGGCTATCAATATTTTGAAGAAACAATTGTAAGTATATGCTAAACATTTTATAACTACTTTGTGGTATTAGTGGTGTTCTTATTGCTGTAACCTTCTGTTTTTTACTTCAAAAAAATTTAATACTAGCTGTTCTAACTAAATAATAATCCTGGTGTTCTGTTTTTACCTTTGCCTCGCTGCTTAGCTTAATAGTGCTCATTCCTCACCATGCTCTTTCATGTTAATTTAATAAAAGAATATATAGAGAACTCAATTGATAATTTTAAAAATTTTGAAATTCTTTGTGTTTCAGCTATATTTTCTATTTTTATTTGCAATGGTAGGAAAAAGAGCTGGAGAAGCAAGGAGTACATGTTTCATACGTGCCTCGGCATTTGACTTGGATCAAAGCTCATTCTCATGTGAAGAATGGAGTTTTAACTTTTGATAATCCTGCAGATAAGGAAATCCATGATGTAATAGTAAGATATATTAGCATTTGTTTTTCTTGTTTTTCAGTCACTAAGATTATTATTTAGTGACTTATATAATTCTTTGCGATAATTTCCAGATTGGGCTGGAGGCGCAAGTTCAAAAAGGTGAGATACTCGCTATAGATAGAGATGACATCTTAGCAAGAGCGTTGGACAAGCCAGAACGGGGTGGTTCTGTTAGGGGTGTTGGATCTGGAGTAACTAACACAGAGTACTTTGGGTTCAACAAACCACCTGGACCTAGTGAAGTGAATGCTAAAATGAATGCAATGAACTCAAAGATGGCATCTATGATGAAGCAGCATAATTTTATCGTGTCATTCATGATGTCATGCTTAAACCAGGATCAATTAAGAGCATTTATTGCTGGTGGTGCTCAGCAAGGTGTTTTTAGTGGTGACACTGACACTAAAGGTTTAGGTGGCCTGCTTGGTGTTTCTGGTAATAATTTTAAATGTGGTGGCGACTCCAATGGTTCTACAAACCATGGGGCAGGTGGTATTGGGTTCAATGATGCTCATATAGACAACACTTTTGGTCATGAGATCCCATTGACACAACTCTTAATTGGAGGTCTGGAACACCATGATGGTGAAGGGCCACAATTTAGACACGATTCACCAGGAGATAAATATCATGAAGAGGCTTACTAAGCACATAAAATTGAGTCAAATGCAGAAGCTCAACGTACAAACAACCCTATTGTGCATGAGCCTTATCTTAATAACCTCGAGACAGAGCCATATCGTGTCCAATGGCCTGAGGTAAACCATATAGATCAATTTGCACATACCACAACTCCCAAATTAAATATATTAAATATTCCAACAAGATCATAACTTCTCAAAACTCCAACCATATATTAAAATATATATGCTCAATTCTCCATCCCAAATTAAATAACTTTAATCATAAGAAATGATAAGTCACTAAGCTTAAAATGTCAAACTTCAATTGATCCGCGTTGAGTATCCCTCAACTGATATAATAACTTTCATCATTACTCATCTCTAATCAATTCCTATGCTCACCTCTCTTAGGCTCTTGTTCAATTTCGATTCCAATTCAAACTCATACTCAAAGACAAAACATATTCCTCAGAATAGATAATATCCCAAACGATTTCATCCTTAAGCTCCTTAACCATATGCATTAAAATCAATCTCTTTATCCTTATAACTTGGTGTCTCCATACACAAGTGTACACAACTCAAATTACTCATTTTTAATATCTAGACAATGTATCTTAACAACAAATTATCCCAAAAACAATACTCACATTCATGTGATGATGTGCATCCAAATTTTTTTCGAAAATACATCTCAAATAAGACCATTGAAGAGAACCATCCTAACATAAGCAATTGAACTCTCAAAATCCTTAACATTCCTCAAAATTCTCATCATAGAAACTCACAGGGTATAGGTTTAGGGATCCTACAAGAAAACGGTATTAACTACCAATAGCAAACCCTTCCCATAACCATATAATACAGTTCTTATAGAAAATTAAGTTCGATGTTCAATTAAACAATCTTGATAGCTCACATATAATGATTCACATATTACATGTTGTCATCAATAAACATTTAGTCATACAACATGCTTGAACACCTCTAAAAATATATATATATATGCACATAGGAAAGAAATTAAATTCTAGCTTATATGCCCTTTCTTCTCCTACCCAAGCTCACCAACATGCTTATAAAAGCTTTTAACACATATTTCTTACCTCAATCCTTGCTTTCCTGCAACATGAACAAACTAAAAATATTTTTGACTCCTTTTTATTTATTTATTTTTTTTAAAGAAATTCAAAAATATGCTTTGAAAAGGACCGAAAAAATTTCGGCTTTCTAAAAAAAAATCTGACATCTTAATAAAAAAAAAATTCGGATGTTCTTCATAAAAAAAATGGTCATTCCTAAAATAAAAACAAAAATAAAATTCAAAACAATTTAGTTTAACACCGTTTAATTAAATAAGCACTTGGCCAAGTTTTAAATAAGCACTTGGCCAAGTTTTAGAATACATTTTTTTTTGCTTTAGTGGAAATAAAATCTCAACCAAAGCTCTGATACCACTTTGTAACACCCTAGAAATTCCTTTCTTTTAAAATACCTGTTTTGCCCTGTTTAAAAATTTAAATAGGAATATCTAAGATATTACCGCCACCGTGAAAATGGCTAAGGCAGCCATCAAAGACACACAGCGGAAGACTAATTTCAAAACCATTCAAAACAAGTCAACTTGAAAAGTCAACCAACGAAAGTAAAGTCAAAACCAAAGTCAAACGAAGTAAAATAAAACCATCCTACAACTTGGAACCATTGTAGGCCCTTATTAAAACCAAACCAACTTTAAAACTTTTGCGCTAGTCATGCATGATAATAATATCATAAATAATTAAAGCATTAAACACATCATATACTTATAGAAACTAGCATGATTCGCTCTTCACTCATGCCCATTCATGAATATGCTTCATCACCTGAAAACCTCCTCTCTACTTGTCCCCACTACTCGCCATTAGAAAATGGGTCGTCGTAGGGCCAAAGTTAAGACATAGGCAAACACACAAACACACACAATCAGCAAAGCTGAGTACATAAGCGTAATTAAACACACTAACATGCTTTCACCTATCAACACACACTTACCTCATTGCACCTGTTTACAAGAACACACAACAATCAACAAGACACATTAATTAGACACTAAATAATTCATTTAGCATTGATTACGCATCGAACGGGTTTCCAACAATACCTCCCCCAAATAAATTGAGGTTAACTGACACGGGAGCTAACCGTGCCAGCGACAAAACCACTCAAAGGTGACGGAATTCCTGCACATAATAATAAATAAAAAGGAATGTACAGCGTCCTGTATTCCATTAGAAGTTATAGTTAAATATAAAACCCCATAACTCCCCCCATTGTTCATACTCAAGGTATATACGTTCCAAGAGTTTTGGTGCGTAATCTCTTTCACTTTACGTTATTTACATATTATTGCACTTGGTGATGACTCTCAAAGCATAATAAATCAATCAACCATAATTATTCAATCAACCAAACATACCAATTTAATTCTTGAATAATTAGTGACCACATATTATTTAATGTTGAACCCTTTTTAATTTTACCTCAGTGTCAAAGACACCTTAAACGCATAAAGCGCCAAAAATCCTATCTCTCGGTGTTAAAAACACCTTAAGTGCACAAAGGCACCAACATACAATTTATCCCTTGTGTACATAGATACTTATATAGCTCCTTCTTCATGCTTAAAGCATCAATAAAAATTATTTGAACCATAATAAAATTTCTTTTCAATATTCCAAAAATAATTAAACATGTAGGTTAATTAATCATGCATTCTAACATGCCATAAATAAAAGTGTGGTTCAAACACGACATGCCCAAAAATATAATTTTCCAGTCCATAAACCATCACAAATAATTCATGCTTCACAATTCAATCACCAACACCATTAATTCACAATTCCATACATAAACCTTAGCATGATACTACTTGTAATTGATTGAAATCAAGCCTAGCATGATTCTACATCATCAAAATATGCTAAGTTCGCGAACGTATTTCAAATAAGCCCTTAAAGTAGCCGATTACACTACAACAATTCCCGAATTAAGTCTCCTACATAAAGGGACAATAATACTATATTAATTCTCCTTGTATTCAAAATTTCAAGCAACTTGAATTTACTTTAGACTACTTAAAATAATCTGAAACTTATTTAAAAACCCCTAATTAAACTCCTTTTTAATGGATAATCACACCCTTTTATTAAAAATCACAATTATACTACTTTAAATAAAATTCCAACATTTTAAACTAATCAAAAACCCTTTAAAACTTCATCAAAATACATCTTTATACTTAAATTATCCATAGAAACATTAAATTATCTCTTACCCCTTTTAAACTCAAGGATAAAAAGCATAAAAAAAAACTTCGTTAAAAATCAAAAACTGCCCGAAAATCATATTTAGAGGCTGAATTTGGCCACGAGGGACTTCTGAACCTGATTGGGATTAAAACGTTATTTACACACGAAAAACGCTGCTTTTTTTATCAAAATCGGAGGACTTCCGAACCTGATTGGGATTAAAACGGGATTAATATTAACGAACGGAAATCTAATATATAGTAGAAAAATACAAAAAGGCAACCCCCTAATGGCATCGGTTCAAGCCAAACCGGTGCCAAAAACCGGCCCAAAATTGGGCGGGATTTATACATTGATAAAAGGCACCGGTTCAACTCAAACCGGTGCCAAAAATGATAAAAAGCACCGGTTTGAACCGGTGCCTTTGTGATTCGGTGGTTTTTTTTTTAAAAAAAAAAACCGCCCTTTACTCTCCTTTCTTCCTCCTTTTCTACTGTTTCATTCGACTCAAACCTAGAAAAACCCAAACCTAGCCTCCGTCCCCTCTTTTTCCCTCCACCACTGCTGCCACCTTGATTACCACCAGAAAACCCGAACCTAGCCTCCGTCCCCTCCTTTTCCTTCCATCTCTACTATTCGAATTGAAGAAGCCGCGCCTCCAGACCTAGCCTCCGTCCTCTGCCGTTCTCCTCTTCTCTTCTTTGCTCGTGTCCTCTGGGGCTGTTCGAAGACGCCGCCCCGCAGCCTTGAACGTCGCCGCCGCGCCACCTTCCACCGCACCACCTTCCACGACTACACCACCTTCCACGGCTGTTCTAGGTTTAATTTTTTTTCTTTATTCACAATTATTTTATCAATTATGTACTTTGATTAATTTCTTTTGCTTGTTGAAGAATTGTTAAGCAAATTAAAATTTAGGTTTAGATATAATTTTACTTCAATTTTTAGCAATTTTTGGTTTTTTTATTGGGAAATTGTGAATTTATTACAAATTAGTCAAGCTTGAAACTCAATTAGTTGGATTTTATTATGTTTTAATGGTTAATTTAATGTGTTTTGGTGGATAATTTTGAAATAATTATAGAATATATATTAACCTTGGTATTTAAATAGGTGAAATTTGGTATGTTACTTTTAATGGTTAATTTGAGAATTTAATGTTCTAAGACTACAAACTAAGAGAAAAGCTCTAAAAAACTGCCTACCTCCCTCAAATGATCTCTAAAGGGGTATTTATATGACCCCCAAATAAAAAGGACGGAGAAAACAAGGAAGGAGTTCGACTGCAGGTCTGCACGGACGTGCCAGATTTGGCACGGACGTGCAAGTCTAAGCACGGCCGTGCCAAGTTCGGCACGGACGTGCAGAGGGGGCAGAATTGAGGCAGAACGTACTGCTAAGAATCGAGCAGTTCCGCACAGACGTGCAGATATTGGCACGTCCGTGCAGGCCTTGGCAGAATGTTCTGAGTTTCTGGAGCACTCCTGCACGGACGTGCAAAGTCTGGCACGGCCGTGCACCCTCTTCTGCACGGACGTGCCAGATTAAGCACGCCCTTGCAGGCCTTGGCAGCTTGCTGAAGCTTTCTGGAACCTCCTGCACGGACGTGCAAGATCTGGCACGGCCGTGCAGGGTCTTCTAAGCCCCTTTTTTTTCATCTTTTCTTCTATAATGCTCCCTTCCTTGGCTTCTTTCATCCATCTTCTTGCTTCTAACCTCGGCTTTGTATCCATGGGCTCCATTTGGTCGTTCTTTTGAACCTAGAATCTCAACAAAAACACCAACAACCCGTGAAGCATAGGATACACAAAAATTGCATAATAATAGAGTAAAAATGAACCAAAACGCAATTTTTATCAAGTAAACTAGGTTCAAAACACCCTAAAATCATATCAAATAGCAAGTTATCAAATCCCCCCAAGCTAAGCTTTTGCTCGTCCTCGAGCAAAACAAAAATGTCAAACCAAAGGAGGAAAACAAATTGCTAATCATTAATCCAAGGAGGGGCAACAAGGGGGAAGCATACATAAACAAATCCGCATGGTGACAACCATCATCACTTTTAGCACAAGTGAGAAGCAATTTAAACCTCTAAGTCGCCTTAGAGGACGAGTTTTTATCTCGTGAGGGTTTCCAATGAGTTTGCCCCACAACTCACGCAGTCCACAACACATCGCCAAAAATCGCACAAGTTCAATTTTTCGCCCAAGTCAACTCATCGGGATATGAGACACAAGCAAGACAAGTGAACGACTTTCAAGAATTACCGATCATACAAATGTACACATGAGTTGGGGGTAGAGAGGAGAACTAAACAAGGTTGCACTAGGATACTTCCTTTGGCCTTTTACTAGTTCATTAGAGCACACCTAGATATTCCAAAGTTGTAATGAGCCCTCTTTCGGTTATAAAATCTCAAAATGCTAGTCCACCTCCCAAAATGCACACCCAAGGCCCCTTAATTACACTCTAACTCGGGAATTTCACAAGAAACAATAAGCAATAAATTCGACAATGTGTGGGAGGCATCCACAAGTTGACCTCTAAAGAAAAGAAAATCAAAATTTTGAGAATTTTTGGGGGAGTTTTTTTTTTTTTTTTTTTTTTTTGTTCTCCCTTCTTTTCTATTTATTTATTTTTTTTTTTTCATTTTTTTTTTACATTATTGCCCTCGCCTCTTTTAACTGTGAGCGGCTCTTTCTTTATTTGAAACGTATGGCTTATTATGCCACTTATTACACATAATACAAGTAGAGCTAATTCCTTAATAGAGTTTCATTTCGGGGAGGAGAGGAGGCATATTAAGGGCACAAGGGACCGCAATTTGACTCAAATATATCCTACTTTGGGCAAATTTAACAATATCCTATGCTAGACGTGCAATTGAGAATTCATCGACTTTCATTTCATATACACTAATGCAACCAGGATTAATAGACCTCTAAATGACCCCAACTCTTGCATACACCCTTCTAAAAGAACTTTTACTCATCACTCAAGAGTCAAGCAAGCAAAACATATTAGCGTCGTCATTTGAGTTTCATCCTTGGGCAATTTTTTTCATTTTTCGATTTTTTTTTTTTTTTTTTTAGTAAGAAATGAAAAATTACAGCATTAGGCTAGCTAAACTAAGCATAAAAATAATAAAAAAAAAACTATACATCTAAATGAAAAGATAAGAGAGGTATTCACAAGATAAGAAATTTGGATTTAGGGTATTGGATTTCAAAGGGAGCAAATTTGGATTTAAAGGATTTGGATGTTAGGGAAGAAGAGAATGGGAAAAACCAACATGCAACTCAATCATGGAAACACGAAAACACAACATGAACCAATGACACATGACACATGAGAGAACACTCCCCCCCAAGCTATCATAAACATTGTCCCCAATGTTAAAGCAATGCAAGCACAAAGAGAAGGGGAGGAAGAAACTAACTCATTGGTTCGGGCCCCCTTGGGAGCTTGAGCCCCCTGGGTAGAGATGCCGGTACATAGTGCGGAAATCGCCCAACTCCGATCTGAGACCTTCGAAACTTGTTCTCATGTTGTCAAAAGAAGTCCTCATATCTTCGTTTGATCTCCTTAAGGTCTCAAATTCGGTGGTCATGCGGGCAAAATTCGCATTCATGTTGGCTACCTGCTGCTCAAAAGAGATGTATGGGTTATTTTCACCCACACCTTGATCTTGGTAACCCTCTTGGTCCCTTTGTTGGAACTCGTGTTGTTGATGAAATTGTTGTTGCTGAAATTGTTGATGATGTTGATGTTGTTGAAATTGTTGATGATGTTGTTGCTGTTGTTGTTGTTGTAGGAATTGTTCCTCACCGCCTTGGGCTTGGTCATCTTCTCCACCCGGAATCCACTCAAAATCCGGCTCAAAGACCCAATTCTCGGGGTTGTAAATAACCGTGGCTTCCGGATTTGGCAAAGTTGCATAGGGGCGCCTACTTACCATCCACGTGTAGGTCCTACCCTCTTCATCTTCCTCCAATCAATGCATAGCCTTTAGGGAGCAGATGTCGAGTGTCGTTGGCCTGGGAATGATTTCCAAATCTGCAAAATTAAGATCGAGAAAAGCAGCAATAATAGTGATCATCCCCCCAATTGTTATCACTCCACTCCCCAAGGATACATCATCTAGGTGGTCTACAAGCCAAGCCCACAAGTTCAACCTCTCGTCACCCTCACACAAGTGCCAAAGAAAAAGCAACTCACGGTTAGAAACTACACCCGAACTATCTCCCCTAGCAAAAATAGTATTAGCTATTAGGCGCTGGGATAGTCTAAAGGCGGGGTGTACTATGGTCGTGGCCTTGTCGGTCCTAGGGTCTCTAGTAAATAGGCCGGTGATTTTCCTCCAAAAAGATCCCGGGTTATGCTTTCGGGAAGGCTTATCCTTAGGTCCGAATTTGCCATCCATTGGCCACCCAAATGCTTGGTTCACTTGTTCTATGGTCATCTTGTGATGGGTGTTCATCAATTGGAAGGTCAGGTAACGGGGGTTGTTGCGGTTATCTCGGTGGACATATAGTGAGGAGAGGAATTCTAAGGTAAGCCGTTTATAGGTGTTAGCATGCATTTCTAACCAATTTGGGACACCGGTTTGAAAAAAACGTTGACTCACATCATTCTCTACACCTAAGGCTTCGGCTACCTCATGGTTGTAAAATTTCGTTGGCCGAATTCTTCTCCTACTAATTCTTAGGTAGTTGTCCATGAAATCCGAATTATTAAAGACAATACCTAGGGTGTCCACTTGTGGTGGTTCGACGGTTGATGGAGGTGGAGGGTTTCTAAGCCTAGCGGATGAGGTGTTTCTTGGTTGGTTTCTTCTTGACATGATCAAAATTTTTTTAGAACACTTCAAGCAAGCACAACACGTAATGAACAAGTGTTTGAACACACAAGGCTCTAAGTCTTCCACCTAACCAACACACAACAAGAACAAGCCCGAAAATTACCAACAATGATCTTATCAATTCAAACAATCAAACACCAAAATTGTCAATGTGCATAATTTACCAACAACAATTCAACAATCCAACACCAAAAGCATCCATACTCACACAAACCTATCACCAACCAAAATTTCAATGCTCACAATTCACCCAAATTTTTTTTTATACTACTAAACTAACAACAATCACAATTACTTAACAAAATGTCAACAATTTCAACTATTACTACTCATAAAATCAACCAACAAGCATTTAAACTACAAAGGAAGAACTTGAGATTAGAAAGATTATACGAAGAATATCGTGGGTGTAGAACCCGCAAATGAACCTTTCTAGTAATCCTTGTTGTTGATTGATGGTCCTTGTTCACCCAATTTGCTTAAAGAATCAAAATTCAAGAAACCCCCAAATCAATTTTGAAAGTTAGGGTTTGAGAAAATTTTGGTACTTTGGGGTTTTGATGGTGAAAAGGGGTAGTAATTTGTGAAGAATGTTGAAAGAGGAGTGAAATTTGTAGTTTAGAGTTGGGATTTAAGTGAAAAATGGAGTTTGAAGGGTGAGAAATAGGAAGTATGGAGTTTGAAGGAGTAGTATGAAGTATGGAGTATGGAGGAGGAAGGAGAATTTGAGTGTGAAAGAGGAGTGAGAATTGTGAGTATGGGGGGGTCTTTGCTATTATAATTTTTTTATTTTTTTTTATTTTTTTTTTAGTAGAAACCGTCATGTTGCTGAGCAGGCTGAATCTGCACGGACGTGCAGATTTTGGCACGGACGTGCAGATTCCTGGCAGAATGGCAATCTGTTCTGTCTTCGAGTGCACGGACGTGCAGTAGTTGGCACGGACGTGCCGATTTTTGGCACGGACGTGCCGATTTTTGGCACGGACGTGCTTATTTTGGCACGGACGTGCGAACCTTCAGATTTCACTAGTCAGGTTCTGCCTTCGTCTGCACGGACGTGCGATGTTCTGCACGTCCGTGCAGACCTGATGGTGCACGATTTCTTCTTCTTTCCCCTTTTTTTTATTATTTTTTTTTTATTTAATTTTTTTTTTCTTTATAGAAACCTACAAAACAAAAAAAAATATATATATATATAAGTAAAAGAAAAAAAGGGAATAATAATAATAAAAATAAAACAAATGAAATAATAATAATTGAGGGGGAGTGAGGAATTCGGGTTGCCTCCCGGTAGCGCTTCTTTAACGTCACTAGCTTGACGACATTGCGGGATCAAATGTTAGTGAGGAATATCGAACTCATCAAGGTGAACAACTTTTGCCTCTTCATTCACAAAACCATCAAAGTACGCTTTTAGCCTTTGGCCATTTACTTTGAACGGTTCACCATTCTCTTTGGCAATTTCGATTGCACCATATGGGAACACCTTCTTGACGGTAAAAGGTCCACTCCATCTTGATTTTAGCTTACCCGGAAACAACTTCAACCGGGAATTGAATAGTAGGACCTTGTCACCTTCCTTGAACTCTCTTTTGTTGATATGCTTGTCATGCCAAGCCTTGGTCTTTTCCTTGTAGATCCGTGCATTCTCATATGCATCCAATCTTAGCTCTTCCAAGGCATGGAGGTCAAGTAACCTCTTTTCACCGGCACTTTGAAGGTCAAAGTTCAACGTTTTAATAGCCCAATGAGCACGATGCTCAAGTTCTACCGGTAAATGGCATGATTTCCCATATACTAGCTTGTAAGGGGTGGTGCCAATGGGAGTCTTGAATGCGGTGCGGTAGGCCCATAGAGCATCATCTAGCTTCGTAGACCAATCCTTTCTAGACCTATCCACCGTCTTCTCTAAGATAACGTTTATCTCCCGGTTTGAAATTTCGGCTTGACCACTTGTTTGAGGGTGGTAAGCCAATGACACCTTGTGCCTCACACCGTACTTCTGAAGAAGAGCTTGGAAGGACCGCTTTGCAAAATGTGAACCTCCATCACTAATGACGGCATGTGGCACCCCAAACCTCGGAAAAATGACCTTCTTGAAGAGTTTGACCACCACCTTAGCATCATTAGTAGGATATGCAACCGCTTCTACCCACTTTGACACGTAATCGACGACCACAAGAATGAATTTGTTCCCAAAAGAGGTTGGGAAAGGCCCCATAAAATCTATGCCCCATACATCAAAAATCTCCAACTCAAGAATGTTGTTCAATGGCATTTCACTTCTTCTTGAAATATTGCCGGTTCTTTGACACCGGTCGCAAGCTTTCACTACACCCCACACATCTTTGAACATGGAAGGCCAATAGAAACCACATTGTAAAATCTTTGCCAAAGTTTTGTTAGCACTCATATGTCCTCCACAAGGTGATGAGTGACACATTGTGATAACACTTTCAATTTCATTATCCGGGACACACCTTCTAAAAAAGCCATCAACACCTTGTTTAAAGAGCAAGGGGTCGTCCCAAAAGTATTGGCGAATATCATGAAGAAACTTCCTTTTTTGTTGATAGGTGAGGTCGGGAGGAAGAATAGAGCAAGACAAGTAGTTTGCAATGTCCGCAAACCATGGTGCCGGTACTTGAAGGATAGCAAATAGTCGATCATCCGGAAATGAATCATCAATTGGCAAGTTATCAAGATCACCTACAAAGATAGGCAACCGTGAAAGATGATCGGCCACAACATTTTCGGCACCCTTCTTGTCTCTAATCTCAATATCATAATCTTGCAAGAGCAAGACCCACCGTATCAATCTTGGCTTAGGTTCCTTCTTAGACAAGAGGTACTTCAAGGCCGCATGGTCGGTGAAAACTATGACCTTAGAGCCCAACAAGTAGGACCTAAACTTCTCAATTGCATGAACAATGGCTAGAAACTCCTTTTCCGTGGTTGTGTAATTCCTTTGTGCCTCATCCAATGTTTTGCTAGTATAATAGATAGCATGGAGCTTCTTGTCCTTCCTTTGTCCAAGAACAGACCCAACGGCGAAATCCGAAGCATCACACATAAGCTCGAAAGGAAGTTCCCAATTAGGGGGTTGAATTATAGGAGCCGAAATCAAGGCCTCCTTCAACCTATCAAATGCTAGCAAACAATCATTAGTAAACACAAAAGGGGCATCTTTTACCAACAATTGAGTGAGCGGCTTTGTGATTTTTGAAAAATCCTTTATGAACCGGCGGTAAAAACCCGCATGTCCAAGAAAGCTCCTTATCCCCTTCACATTTTTAGGGGGTGGGAGGCGCTCAATTACTTCAATCTTGGCACGATCTACCTCAATGCCCCTACTAGAAATCACATGACCAAGAACAATTCCCTCCTCTACCATGAAATGACATTTCTCCCAATTCAAAACTAAGTTCACCTCTTGACATCTTTTTAACACTTTAATCAAGTTTGAAAGACAAGTGTCAAAAGATGAACCAAAAACAGAAAAGTCATCCATGAATACCTCAATTGATGATTCAAGCATGTCGGAAAAAATAGACATCATACACCTTTGAAATGTGGAAGGTGCATTACAAAGCCCAAATGGCATTCTTCGATATGCGAAGGTGCCAAAAGGACATGTGAATGAAGTCTTTTCTTGGTCCTCGGGGTGGATTGGAATTTGAAAGAATCCCGAGTATCCATCCAAGAAGCAATAATGACTATGTGATGCTAGTCTTTCCAAAATTTGATCAATGAAGGGGAGTGGGAAGTGGTCTTTCCGGGTGGATTTATTCAATTTTCGATAATCAATGCACATCCTCCACCCGGTGACCGACCTCGTAGAAATGGTCTCACCCTTATCATTTTTGATGATGGTCATGCCTCCCTTTTTAGGCACAATTTGAACCGGGCTAACCCACTTACTATCGGAGATAGGGTAGATTATGCCCGCCTCAAGAAGTTTTAAAACTTCCTTTTTTACCACTTCCTTCATATTGGGATTGAGCCTTCTTCCATCTCCATTACTACAAAATCACACGGCACAAATACTCTTCCAACTTGAACTGGCACATCTTCAAGAATCCCCAAAGGTAGCCTAACCGTGCGGTCGGCTAGTTGTAAGGACATTCTTGTTGGTTTCAAGTCTCCAACTTTCAAGGTCTTTGCAATAGAATAGGGCATCAAGCTCACACTTGCCCCAAGATCACATAAAGCATCCATAGCTTCCAAATCTCCAATCTTCACCGGTATTGCATAGCTACCGGGGTCACCAAGCTTTTGGGGAAGCTTGTTTTGGATGATTGCACTCACCTCCTTAGGAAGGGAGATGGTTGCACTCTCTTCAAGCCTACTCTTGTTGGATAGAAGATCCTTCAAAAATTTTGCATAGGTAGGCATTTGTGACATAGCATGAAGAAAGGGGATGTTCACTTGAAGTCCTCTCATGACTTCAAGAAATTTTGAAAACTTCTCATTCAACTTCTTCTCTACAATTCTATGAGGAAACGGAATGGGGGGCTTATATACTCTCATAGGGGGCTTTTCTATTCTTTCTTCATCTCCCTCGTCTTTCTTTGTGGCTCCCTCATCACTCTTTTGCTCTTTTCTCTCAACTTCAACTACTTCATTTTCAAAATCATCCTCACTTCTCACCACAACTCCCTCATCTCTCTTTTGTGGCTCCTCTTCACTCATAACCGGGCCCTCATAACCCCTTCCCGATCTCAAAGTGATAGCCTTAGCTTGCTCCTTTGGGTTCACTACCGTTGAGCTTGGAAAGTGACCACTAGGATTGGAGGATGAACTTCCAACTTGTTGTGCAATTTGAGCCAATTGGCCCTCCATTATCTTATTATGTGCTTGGAGTTGTTGGATGTTTGCATTCATCTCCGCATTGTTCCTTATTTGTTGAGTCATGAAAGTTTCAAGAACGGACTCAAGGCTAGTCTTTTGAGGAGGTGGAGGAGGAGGAGCGGGTTGGTTATATTGTGATCTTTGGTGGTTTTGATCCCTTTGGTTGGGATGGCGGTATGGAGCTTGTTGGTTTTGTGATTGAGGTTGGTTGTAGTGGTTTTGAGGTTGGGTTTGATTTTGGTTGTAGTTATTTTGTGGGGGGCCTTGGTTGTATTGCTTCCATCCCGTGTTATGTTGGGGCTTCCAACTTTGATTGTGGGATTGGGAGTATTGTTCATTCCTTTGCCCAATTGCCGCCGCTTGCTCTTGATTCGTTGAGTTGCAATAAGAGGACAAGTGATCATTTCCTCCACAAGTCTCACAAGACATGACTTGCGAGGAAGAGCTTGAGGGTGTGAGGGTGGCTTGATCTAGCTTGTGAGCTAGCATATCAAACTTTGATGCAATAAGATCTATTGCACTAAGATCATGAATTCCGCCCTTCTTTGTTTGAGGTTGCCTTCTATCACCTCCATATGCATAATGCTTGGCCACTTCTTCAATCATCTTGTATGCATCGTCCACCGATAGCTTTTTGAGGCTACCACCGGCCCCGGAATCAAGGTTGGCCCTTGAAATAGGAGTAAGACCGTCATAGAAGCTTTGTACAATGATCCATGATGTAAAACCATGGTGGGGGCATTTCCTTGTGTAATCTTTGAAACGCTCCCAAGCTTCACTCAATGTTTCATCAATGTCTTGATTGAAATTGGTGATCTTTCTTCTTAATTCGGCGGTCTTTTCCGGAGGACAATACTTTCCAAGAAAGGCTCTAGTGACTTCGTCCCATGTACTCAATGATCCCTCTTCAACCGTTCTCAACCAATGTTTTGCTTTATCACGGAGGGAGAATTGAAACATGTGCATACGGATGAACTCTTCCGAAATGTTGTTTTGCTTGATGGTTGTACACAACTCAAGAAAGTTGTCCAAATGAGCAAAAGGACACTCATGAGGACTACCTCCGAATTGATCGCTTTGAATCATACGGATGAGTTGAGGTGAAAGTTCAAAGTTGTTTGCATTTGTGGTGGGAAGACGTATGCCACTCCGAAGTTGGAATGCGTTGGGGTGGTTATAGTCTCTTAACAATGGTTGAGGAGGATTCTCTCCCATGTTATCTTCTTCGTTAGTTCCAAAAACCTCTTCCGGATCGGAATCCAAATATACAATGGAAAACTCGGGTGTGCCTTGCAAGAGTCTCCTCACGTTTCTCAAAGTCCTATTTAGCTCTGGATCAACGGGAATAAGCGGTGATTTCTTACTCTTTCGTGTCATGCAAAGTCAAACAAAGCTAAGAAAAACGTTAGCAATGACTATCGCAAGTAAAACACACATAAACAAAAATTAAGGTAAGAAAACTACTATACATATACACACATCTAGTCTCATTCAACAATAATACATTCAATGTGACTTTGTCTCCCCGGCAACGGCGCCAAAATTTGATAGGCCGTCGTTGAGCCTACCAAAGATAATAATTCCTATCTTGGTCTCACTAACAATAGTAAGGGTAAGAAAGGGTCGAACCCAAGAGAGGCGTTGAATCAACCACCGAGTACTACCGTTTAAATAAGCTAAACGAATTCTAAATTGGGTTGGTTTTGAGTAATTTCTTCTAACACAATTCAACTAAGCTAAGAGGAGGTTAACAATATTTAGAGGAATCTAGGGCTTGGGTTATACCACTCAACTTCATCACAAATCACAATTAGCATGCAACAATCAAGGCAAATTAATGGGATAAATTAGGGGAAGTCATCTAAAGCACCCAACTACTCTCTCAAGCTAGAGGGATTACTTGAATCATGAATACAACCTACTCTCGTGGTTACATAGCATAAAACAAGTGTTAAAGCATAATCACGATGACATAAACATTCCCTTGACCAGTAATCCCTATTCTCATGGCATTTCGGGTCAATCAAGCATAAGGGAGCTAACTCAAGTTCATCTCTCGATCCTTCGTTGAGAAAGCTTGGATAAATAGTTCTAGCAATGGCCATATACAAGAACTAAGCAATTAAACCACTTAAGCTCAACTAATTAACATCCCACAACAACCAAATTAGCACATGCAACAAGTAATTAGTGACTACATTGAGGGTTTTGCCCAAACCCTAGAATTTAGACTACTCACAATCCATGGGGGTTAAAGCAATTAAAGATTTCAAGCAATTCATGAACAAATTCAAATTAAGGATTAAGCTAATTAACAATCCAAAACATGCAAGAACTAGCAAATAATTAACAACAAAGTAAGAGAAGTAGAAAAGATGAGTAAGAAATGGTTACTATGAAGCTTCAAGGTGAGCAACAATGGTGGATTTTGTCTTCTACAATGATTGAATTTGAATAATTCCAAGCTAATAATTGAGAACTAACTAATGATTTGAGAATTTAATGTTCTAAGACTACAAACTAAGAGAAAAGCTCTAAAAAACTGCCTACCTCCCTCAAATGAGCTCTAAAGGGGTATTTATATGACCCCCAAATAAAAAGGACGGAGAAAACAAGGAAGGAGTTCGACTGCAGGTCTGCACGGACGTGCCAGATTTGGCACGGACGTGCAAGGCTAAGCACGGCCGTGCCAAGTTCGGCACGGACGTGCAGAGGGGGCAGAATTGAGGCAGAACGTACTGCTAAGAATCGAGCAGTTCCGCACGGACGTGCAGATATTGGCACGGACGTGCAGCTACATCTGCACGGACGTGCTTAATTTGGCACGTCCGTGCAGGCCTTGGCAGAATGTTCTGAGTTTCTGGAGCACTCCTGCACGGACGTGCAAAGTCTAGCACGGCCGTGCACCCTCTTCTACACGGACGTGCCAGATTAAGCACGGCCGTGCAGGCCTTGGCAGCTTGCTGAAGCTTTCTGGAACCTCCTGCACGGACGTGTAAGATTTGGCACGGCCGTGCAGGGTCTTCTAAGCCCCTTTTTTTCATCTTTTCTTCTATAATGCTCCCTTCCTTGGCTTCTTTCATCCATCTTCTTGCTTCTAACCTCGGCTTTGTATCCATGGGCTCCATTTGGTCGTTCTTTTGAACCTAGAATCTCAACAAAAACACCAACAACCCGTGAAGCATAGGATACACAAAAATTGCATAATAATAGAGTAAAAATGAACCAAAACGCAATTTTTATCAAGTAAACTAGGTGCAAAACACCCTAAAATCATATCAAATAGCAAGTTATCACTTTACCAATTCTATGCAAATTCATATATATTTCTATATACTTTGGCTCAAATTTTCTTTCTTACCAAAATTCATCTTTTGTCTTATGGGTTACACCTTCAATAACACTTGTGCCTTGTCCGTTGTTTAACTTGCACTACTCAGATCAAATCCATTCATGTATATTTTTTTTTCTTCGGGCACTAATGATCCCCAACATAGTGAACTTTCATGGTTCTTTTATTCCAACCTCAAAATGTTGCCATACCAATGCTGGCTTGTATGGTGACTTTGTTACATCCTTTTCTAAAATTGAATACACTTGTTTTCTGCATAAATTCCCCTATCAAATATTATTTCGCTATTATACCAATGGATGGAAGTTGTAATCGTCTCTAATGTATTACCAAAGTTCTCCTGTATACCTCCTTCTAGGATTTTGAAAGAAACTAGGAATTTTTATCTGACATGATATTTTCAGGAACTCCATGTAATCTCACAACGAATTTGATGTAAGCCGCCTTCGCAAGTTGCTCCATCTTCGAAGTCTCCTTCATCGGGTTTTAAACATTGCGGACTTAGACAATCTATCCACCACAATCCGAATAAATTAATCACTCTAAACCCTCAATACACCTTTACCAAATCATTTTTGCAGCTTGTCCTTTCCTGGTTGTATTTCACTTTCCTTCCGTTATATTTCCTTTAAACTTCTTACTCTTACAAAGTATATTCAAGCTTTTATCTCCATGAATATTTAAATGACATATCCTCTTACAAATTCGATCAAATTCACACTCTCTACTTGATTTTTTTTCTTCATTTCCTCCAACACTTTCGAGGAGATTAATTTCCTTATTCCCCCTTAACTTTAACATTATTAACAACGTATTTGCCCAATACATTGCTTCCCTTTCAATGACATTGAATGTCTCTTCCACGGTCCTTTATCAACTCCAATAATTTCTTATTACATATTTAAATCCTTATGTGTGAGAGTCTATCTCAAACTTTAAACTTTAAAATTCATTCACAAATAATCATTCATTTATACAAAGTTATTTCACACTTATTAATTTCCATGAACTTCCAATTATTCTTCGCCAGGGCATTCACTTGTTAATAATCCTTTCGAATCTATCAAAATCTTCTACACCGTTGTCCAACTTAAACCTCAACAATAATTTTTTTAGCCCGGAGTCCATAATTCACCGCTTCTATCCCTGTTACATCAACATTTCCTTTTATCGCAAGGTTTCCCAAAATGGTCCTTTCTCAATCACAACTCACACTCGGGAAAAACTTGCGTGCATTTGCTTCTCTTTAAGCATCAACACGTTTTATTACAGATGTTCACATCGTCCTTTCCTTCCCATTCTTAGAATTCACCGAAATAACTTCAATGAAAATACTGAATTCCATAAGTCCATGGAAATTATAGGTGATTCATTATCCCAAAAGGCAAAAATGAAAACTCGAATCGTCCAAACCTTGTCATAAGCGCCAAATTCTAAATATCCTCTTTCGAATATTTTTACTTGGTATTTCTATCCTCAAGTCTAATCTTGAAATTATATTTGCTCCTTTCATTTGATCAAACAAATCACTTCTATGTCACATTGATCAATCCCCCATAGGCACTTTACAGACACTTTCATCCCTTTCTTTAACAATTACATGCGCTCTCCAGGGTGATGTGAACCTTCTTTCAATGACTTCGATAGTATCTTTCAACCCCTTTAAGCAATGCAACATTAAACCTTTCTCCACACGCAAATATGTCCATATAATACCTCCAACTTCATTTAACCTTTATATCCTTGCTTATATTTCCCATGCTTACATCTTTCCTCCAATTAAATCCATAATGTTTCTTCTAGCATCCCTTGAATAAATCTCGTGACCCCTAAATAATCTCAACTTCAATAACCTCATATACAATCCTTACTCAAGTTATTTAAACACATCTCAATCAAATTCATAAATCTTGTCATAAACTACTCTTTCTCCTTTATGACATTTTTACATCCATAGTTCAATATTCTCGACACTTTCAAGTATACAGCGTCTTCATAATTCAAATTTCCTTAAGTTTCAAGAGTTACTCAAGCCGCCTTCAAACTTTTTATCATTTCCAAAATATTCCTTTAAAGCCCTTTAGCCATTTTGTTGAACTTTCGCATACCTTCTTTCTTGATTTGATTCCTTATCTTTATTTTTGATCTCACCTTTCTTTTAGCTAATATATGAATTGATTATTTATAATTCAATTCAATCAAACTCCCAAAGACTTTATGTCTTGAAAACCACCCTTAAACTCATAGTTCGCCATCCTTCAACTCATTCCCTTAATTTTAAACCAATATCATTTCCTTGAATACCGAGAGATCTTAACAACTTGGAGTACTTCTCGAAACCAAGTAATCTTTTCATTTCCACTGAATTAAACCTCACTATCTTTTCTTTCTATCTGCATGAAAAATTGGTAATACTTATTTCGGGTTTGTTATCTCAAACATCTCCAAATAAGATCGGATGTATTCATAACTTGTTCGTTCCCACTAACATGGTAAAAATCAACTCTCTCCAGTACTTACCATACAAACTTTTATTCACTCTCAAATTCTCAAGACACAAATTGTTTTTAAACAGCTTGTATAACTCTTTAACTCAACCATCAAAACTTCAGGAATTGATCTCCCTTTGGTATATATATAGTTTTCACTTCTTAACACCATCTTGTTTCACCTTTTTCCCACTATGGGATTGTTAGTGGTTATATAATCCTTGCCTCCTTGTCAATCTTTCAAGCTTGCCTTACTACCTTGTTCAAATAATTCCATTACTAAAATTGCTTCTTGTTACCATAATTTCTTGATGATAAAACTAGTTGCTATATAGGTTGGGCTGAAACACTTAGCTTCCTATTATTCTAATCAACTAACACCAACCACAAAACTCAATCAAGAAACAATTAACATTTAATTCAAATTAAGGTTTGAGGTATAAATTTTTTATGTCCTCATTCCCAATAATTCGAATACATAAAATCTTGATTGATAAACAACCAAAATTCATATACTTAAACAAACAATCAAAAATAAAAAATAAAAAAAAATATCCCCATTAACTGCTACTCACAAAGGGAAGAAAGAAATGAGTAGCACTTGGAAAACAATAGAAATCATAAGGTTGTTGAACAACTCTAAATGATTAGGTGAATAAATTCAAGAATTTTCTCCAAAATGATAGCATTGCTACCCATAATGACTCCTTGAAGTAAAATAATTATCCTCATATCCCAAGTGAAAGAATAAATACTCATAACTCCTAAATAACATATGTCAATATTCTCAAGGTTGAACATGTGACAAAGTATTTAAGGTCCAACATAACAAGAGTCCTCAATATTCCAACAAGATCATAACTTCTCAAAACTCCAACCATATATTAAAATATATATGCTCAATTCTCCATCCCAAATTAAATAACTTTAATCATAAGAAATGATAAGTCACTAAGTTTAAAATGTCAAACTTCAATTGATCCGCATTGAGTATCCCTCAACTCATATAATAACTTTCATCATTACTCATCTCTAATCAATTCTTATGCTCACCTCTCTTGGGCTCTTGTTCAATTTCGATTCCAATTCAAACTCATACTCAAAGACAAAACATATTCCTCAAAATAGATAATATCCCAAACGATTTCATCCTTAAGCTCCTTAACCATATGCATTAAAATTAATCTCTTTATCCTTATAACTTGGTGTCTCCATACACAAGTGTACAAAACTCAAATTACTCATTTTTAATATCTAGACAACGTATCTTAACAACAAATTATCCCAAAAATAATACTCACATTCATGTGATGATGTGCATCCAAATTTTTTTCGAAAATACATCTCAAATAAGACCATTGAAGCGAACCATCCTAACATAAGCAATTGAACTCTCAAAATCCTTAACATTCCTCAAAATTCTCATCATAGAAACTCACAGGGTATAGGTTTAGGGATCCTACAAGAAAACGGGATTAACAACTAATAGCAAACCCTTCCCATAACCATATAATACAGTTCTTGCAGGAAAATTAAGTTCGATGTTCAATCAAACAATCTTGATAGCTCACATATAATGATTCACATATTACATGTTGTCATCAAGAAACATTTAGTCATACAACATGCTTGAACACCTCTAAAAAATATATATATTTGCACATAGGAAATAAATTAAATTCTAGCCTATATGCCCTTTCTTCTCCTACCCAAGCTCACCAACATGCTTATAAAAGCTTTTAACACATATTTCTTACCTCAATCCTTGCTTTCCTGCAACATGAACAAACTAAAAATATTTTTGACTCCTTTTTTTTTTTTTTTTTTTTTTTAAAGAAATTAAAAAATAAGCTTTGAAAAAGACCGAAAAAATTTCGGCTTTCTTAAAAAAAATCGGACATCCTTAATAAAAAAAAAATTGGATGTTCTTCATAAAAAAAATGGTCATTCCTAAAATAAAAACAAAAATAAAATTCAAAACAATTTAGTTTAACACCGTTTAATTAAATAAGCACTTGGCCAAGTTTTAAAACAAAACACTTTAAAATACTTTTTTTTTTGCTTTAGTGGAAATAAAATCTCAACCAAAGCTCTGATACCACTTTGTAACACCCTAGAAATTCTTTTCTTTTAAAATATCTATTTTGCCCTGTTTAAAAATTTAAATAGGAATATCTAAGATATTACCGCCACCGTAAAAACGGCTAAGGCAACCATCAAAGACACACAGCGGAAAACTAATTTCAAAACCATTCAAAACAAGTCAACTTGAAAAGTCAACCAACGAAAGTAAAGTCAAAACCAAAGTCAAACGAAGTAAAATAAAACCATCCTACAACTTGGAACCATTGTAGGCCCTTATTAAAACCAAACCAACTTTAAAACTTTTGCTTTAGTCATGCATGATAATAATATCATAAATAATTAAAGCATTAAATACATCATATACTTATAGAAACTAGCATGATTCGCTCTTCACTCATGCCCATTCATGAATATGCTTCATCACCTGAAAACCTCCTCTCTACTGGTCCCCACTACTCGCCATTAGAAAATGGGTCGTCGTAGGGCCAAAGTAAAGACATGGACAAACACACAAACACACACAATCAGCAAAGCTGAGTACATAAGCGTAATTAAACACACTAACATGCTTTCACCTATCAACACATATTTACCTCATTGCACCTGTTTACAAGCACACACAACAATAAACAAGACACATTAACTAGACACTAAATAATTCATTTAGCGTTGATTACGCATCGAACGGGTTTCCAACTATACCTTCCCCAAATAAATTGAGGTTAATTGACACGGGAGCTAACCGTGCCAGCGACAAAACCACTCAAAGGTGGCGGAATTCCTGCACATAATAATAAATAAAAAGGAATGTACAGCGTCCTGTACTCCATTAGAAGTTATGGTTAAATATAAAACCCCATAACTCCCCTCATTGTTCATACTCAAGGTATATACGTTCCAAGAGTTTTGGTACGTAATCTCTTTCACTTTACGTTATTTATATGTTATTGGACTTGGTGATGACTCTCAAAGCATAATAAATCAATCAACCATAATTATTCAATTAACCAAACATACCAGTTTAATCCTTGAATAATTAGTGACCACATATTATTTAATGTTGAACCCTTTTTAATTCTATCTCAGTGTCAAAGACACCTTAAACGCATAAAGCGCCAAAAATCCTATCCCTCGGTGTTAAAAACACCTTAAGTGCACAAAGGCACCAACATACAATTTATCCCTTGTGTACATAGACACTTATATAGCTCCTTCATCATGCTTAAAGCATCAATAAAAATTATTTGAACCGTAATAAAATTCCTTTTCCATATTCCAAACATAATTAAACATGTAGTTTAGTTAATCATGCATTCTAACATGCCATAAATAAAAGTGTGGTTCAAACACAACATGCCCAAAATATAATTTTCCAATCCATAAACCATCACAAATAATTCATGCTTCACAATTCAATCACCAACATCATTAATTCACAATTCCATACATAAACCTTAGCATGATACTACTTGTAATTGATTGAAATCAAGCCTAGCATGATTCTACATCATCAAAATATGCTAAGTACGCGAACGTACCTCAAATAAGCTCTTAAAATAACCGAGTACTCCACAACAATTCTCGAACCAAGTCTCCTACATAAAGGGAGAATAATACTATATTAATTACCCTTGTATACACAATTTCCAGCAACTTAAACTCACTTTAAATAACTTATAATAATCTGAAAATTATTTAAAAACCCCTAATTAAACTCCTTTCTAATGGATAATCACACCCTTTTATTAAAAATCACAATTATACTACTTTAAATAAAATTCCAACATTTTAAACTAATCAAAAATCCCTTAAAACTTCATCAAAATACATCTTTATACTTAAATTATCCATAGAAACATTAAATTATCTCTTACCCCTTTTAAACTCAAGGATAAAATTTAAAGCATAAAAAAAAAAACTTCGTTAAAAATAAAAAAACTGCCCGAAAATCATATTTAGAGGCTGAATTTGGTCACGAGAGGGTGGTGTTCAAAACCAAAGGTAGTGAGTCTTTCTTAAAACGTTATTTCCACACGAATAACACTACTTTTTTTATCAAAATCGGAGGAGTTCCGAACCTGATCGGGATTAAAACGGGGTTATATTAACGAACGGAAATCTAATAATTAAAACATGAATTTACGTGTTCAAAATAATCTGGAATTAAGTTAAACTAATAAGTAGTTATAATCACCAAAATTTCAAAACATCATTACTATAAAAGCCCTAAATAAATTATTCATAAAAACCCTAAAATCATGATTTTCAATAATTAAAAACCCTAGGTTATAAAATTTACAAAATCTGAAAATTTGATACTAATTAAATTAATTTCAAACAATAAAATCAAAACCCATAAATCAATAATTATAATTACACAAATTAATAAAACAAAGGAGAGAGAAAATAAGACTAACCTTTTTGTGTGGGAAATTTTTGGGGATTCATGGGGTATTTATAGAGTAGAGAGTGTAGGGTTAAATTTGGGCTTATAAAAATGTGGGCTTGAGTTATGGGATAGGGCATAAGTTATGGGTTTTGGAATGGGTTATTCCAATAAGAGTATGTAGGAATAATTTACATTACCCAATAATTAATAAACGTTTGGCCCAAAACATATTTTACTTTTATAAAACTTTATATTTAAAATACTTTAACCCTTTAAAATATTTAACTAAAATACTTGAGCCCTTGACAATACATTTTATTAATACTTAAATACTTTATAAAAATACATAAAAATACGGGGTATTACATTGCCCCCTGGTCATTGTCGAGTCACAATTACTGAAGATATTTTGCCAACAGCTCCTCTGCCATGCCCAAACAATGAATTGCTTTTTGTATGTCATGCTAAGAGATCTTATACAGCTTGGCCTAATCATTTGATTTTCCACAAAAAGGTAGTATTCTTCCTTGTTTTTAAGCTGCTGTCTGATACTGTCTTTATGCTTCTTCATATTTTTTTCTTTAAGCTACTGGCTACTGTGGCAGCGACAGCAGCCCTGCCTGCAACGGCAGCAGCCCTACCTACAGCGGCAGCAGCTAGGTTTTGGGGTTCCTATCCCCTCTTAGTTTTCGGTGTGTTGTTCCTTGCATTTTTTATGATAGTCTTGTTTTATTTTTCATGTGAAAACATATTATAAAGGCGAACAACCAATCAGATAAAGAAGTTGATGTGCCCACACCATCCCCACAATCTACATCCTCCCACGCATCAACAACTCGTAAGTATGTTATTACCGACAAGGATCGTGAGAAGGTGACATCTACTTTGATGCGTGTTATGAGAAAAAAAGCTATGGGGATACAAAAGACCGGCGATACCATCTCTATCAGTATTCCAGAGAACATGTTTCTTAATGAAAATGGGTTAAATGTTTCACTTGATTACGAAGACTTGCTTGATTGGTGTTTCCAAAGGGAGGTTGGAGAATCGCAAATGAATATATTCATGAAGTAAGTTCACCTCCAATTTAGTTTCCAATTACAATGTGGAATATTTTTGGTCCATTCTCTAATATATTTACAACTTTTGATGGGATAAGGATCTTGAAAGAACATTGTCACAAAGAAGGTATCTCGGGAATGTATGGGTTTTGTGACTCAAATGTTCTATCGCCTTTGACACCAACGACAAACGACCAAGTTCGATCTACCTATTTAGCTCGTGTTTTTGGGTGCAATGAGGGGAAGAACTATAATCAGCTATTCTTTGCTCCTTTTAATGACAAGTAAGTATAGTTCCTTTGTTATGTAATTATGTAACTTTGATTGGTATTCTTGTTCATTATTTATGCTTTAATATATGTAATTTCAATTTTGCTAACCTGATTGCTTCCATATTGCTATGTTATGCTATTTTTACTAATAAATTCTTCTTAAAGTAAAGAAAGTCATGGCAATATTGCTATGTTAAACAGTTTCTGCCCCCTTTTACATTTTGTTGTTTTTCTTATCTATTCTTCCTTCTAAAAGTGTCTTGCTGCTGGTTTAGTATGCATTGGACGTTAGCTGTTATTAGTCAGTGGAATGGATTGGTGTATTGGCTAGATCCACTTGGAGCAGAAAATAAAATCAACTCATTCGCTGAAAAGATCATCACTGAGTATGTATAATTGCAATAACTGTGTCATTAACTTCTTATTTTGTTCTTACTGTGTATTTGGAAACTATTACAATTTTCCTATCTTCATGTAATTATGTAGAGGAATCAAATAATTCAGCTCGGTCCATCGAAAGGACATCAAGAAAATAAAAAAGAATGCATATATTAAGTGGGAGCAACCACAAGTAAGTTATCTAAACTGTTACAGCAGTTGATATTATGCAGTTTAATCCTAAAATCTAATATCTTGTTAATGATTAATTGTTTGCATTATCATAGTGTCCTCGTCAACCAGCATACACCAAGTATTGTGGATACTTTGTTTGTCGATATATGCTAGATATTGTGCAGAAAAGAGTGTTATGGGTTTCCGAGCAGGTATATTATAAATATATGTCATTTAAATTGGTATAAACTGTCCTCAGCTCTAACCAACTGTCTGCATGTCTGAACCACTATCTGAACTGTGAATGTAACTCTAAACTGTGAAACCAACTCTGAATTGTGAAACCAACTGTGAATGTAACTCTGAACTGTGAAACCAACTGTCTGAAATGTGAATGTAACTCTCTCTGTCTGTTTCTCTAACCAACTGGGACTTGTGAATGTAACTCTGCAGTCTGCATGCAACTTAATCATATTAACCACCAAAAATAACCAGCTTATGCAATCTATAATAGCCCGCTATAAGGTTTGTATATTCTGATCTGTAGTTCTGATTGTAGTTCTAATTGTCAGGTCTACTTTTCATTTTTGAATCAGTCTTGAAATTAAATTAGGAATGAAATTTGACATTGGAGTTCTGATCCTATTTATCAGCATCAGTCAGGTTGGCATATAATTTAGATTATGCTACTCCATGAAAATTAAGACTGTAATTTTCAGCTTTGATAGCCTATTTATCAGCACCTGGCAAACTGATTCAAGCAGCAAGTCCTGATACCCGAGTCTCCTTGCAAGCTTAATGGCAAATAACAATGCTCTGCCTTCTGCCATTTCTGCAGGCCATTGAGCTCTCACTCGTATGACAGCGGAGAAGAGAACCTCCCCTCTATGATCCCTTGCCACCACACTGAGCCCCACCCAACCTTTATTAGCTAGGCAAGCATCCACATTCACCTTAATTAAACCATTAGAGTGAGAAATCCACTTTGAGGCACTCTTCTTCCTTTGAGGCTGCATTGGTTTGTAAATCATACTAGTAAGCAAACTTATTTTGTTTTTTTTTTACAGCTGGAAAAAGGGAAGCTACCCCCTACTAGAAATATATCTAACAGAAACATAGTGAAACCTAATTAACATCACTAATTTTCTTAGTGAGCACTTAGCCTTCATGTAAGCCAATGTTATCCCTGCATTCCCTAGCTCAACTCCACCTGATGTTACCTTTCCTGTTGCCAACCTGACTGATGCTCAAGATGGCCTGTTCACAGTGTCCATAACCTGTAATCAGGTTGATACACTCAGAAAACTAATCTTTTCCGTGCTGACCTTGTGCTTTGACCTTTTCTAAGCCTGGTGGGCCATCAGTACCAGTATTAGTTCTAGTCTCAGCTTCATCACCCATGTCCTTCACCTTCCTGCTTCACAAACTCTGATCTACTAGATGTTTTAACATCTAAGTTGTAATATATTTCCTTTTCTTGTTAAAAAAAAAAGTGAGCTAAGGTTGTGGATTGAGGATGTTCATGAATGTGCTTTGTTATGTCTGATTTTCGGCATTTGGATAAATATCTCTTTGATTTCCGTCAAAAATAAATAAATAAATTATACTCATATTTGATGGCATATGTTGTATGTTGCAGGTCTTTCCCTCGATTTGTACATATTCTTCGGAAGACATTGATGAAATGCGAGATTTGTGGATAAAATATGTTCTTGATCATGAGCCAGATGAAGAAGATTCGTGATGGATGAGCTTAATGAAGAATGAGATGAGCTTGAGTATGATATTAGCTTACTGTTAATCATTATACTTGTACATCTAGCTCCAATTTTGAACTTTTTTTTTTGAGGAAAAGCTCTACTTTTGAGTTTTGTTTTTGAATATTAAAATTAATGTAAATTTTGGGTTAAAATCTGTTGGACCGAACCAACCAAAGAAGCTACCACAGTTTGACCATTAGGCAAACCGACATGGCATTCGAAACTCTTAGTATCAAATATCCAAGATTTTTCACCGGTAACATGATGCGTTGCTCCTGTGTCAATAATTCATGAAGTAGCATCAAACTTACCATTCAATCGGGTTTCAGAAATCTTTGCATTACCAAACAATCCCGTAATAGCTTTCCATTGTTCGATAGAGAATACTTGACCATGAGAAGAAGAGACTTCACTAGATGCAACAGCATTGGCACGCACTATGCCTTGACCACGGCCAGCCGAGGATTTTCCCCCTGGCTACCATCTCTCGGAGGGGGTTTACCAATGAAGCCCGAAACATTTAGCCTCCACGTGACCTTTCTTTTTGCATTAATTGCAAGTTTTATCCGACCAAAAATTCGAGGTTTCATGACCTTCCTTTTTGCATTTAGCACACACGGTTCCATACCCCTCACGACCACAATCAGTCTCCTTATACCCACGCCCTGCTGTTGTTTGAACAACGAACCCAAGGGCCTCAGCAGGCTTTGATTTGGCTTCCTGCTTTGCTATACGAACCCATTCGTCTTACACTACCAATTGATAGGCATGGTCTAGGCTAGGATGGGGATCTTGAGACAAAATATTAGTGTGTAACGAGGCATAAAAAATCATAATATAATCCCATCAAAAAATCATACAATTTGGATTGTTCTCGCCTAGCTTCATGCAATTGACACGCAATACACTTCGAACAACAAGAACAAGAAATAAGTGGCTCATGGTGATCTAATTCTAGCCACAAAGCATGTAATTTCCCATAATAAATCGAGATAGACATAGAACGAGTGTGTTCACACATATATCCTCTTATTGGCTATATGATATCATGACTGGATGATATTCTCTATTGGATATATGATATCAATTATGATTGTGTCTATGATAAAGTGTTGATTTAACATGGTCAATTTGTAAATATTTTAAAAACTAACATTGATACCGCTAATATGTAAAATGTACCATTGATGGTAGAATAGGTACTATATATGGTTATAATAGTAATAACGATTATTACAATGATATTCTTTTGAAGCTAATATATATACCACTAGGTTGTGGAATCGTGTCATTGGTAGTGTAATGATATAGTAATTGATTGTAATGCATGGTACCAAAATGACTATAGTGGTACAACTAAAACCTGAAAATCGAATGATGATATGTGGCCACTTTAACTCCATTCCTGATTCCAAACCTATACCACTCTTTGAATCAAACACCCCCTTATTATTATACTTCCTCCGTCCCATAATATAGTTTCTGTTTTCCTATTTTGGAGATCCAAAATGTTGTTCCTCTTTCTCTCTTTGGATAATGTGTAAAGACCATTATACCTTCACTTTTTTTACTTTTTTCATTGTACTTCTTAATTTACCCCTTAAATTTACATACATCCTCCGTTCTTTTTTTATTGCACCATGAGGGATTTCACACCTCCCAATGCATTACTTGAGATATTAATATCTCCAATTTTACTTTTGTAAAAATTATAAAAATTTGATATTTGAAAAGTAAATTTCGAGACGAATCTAACTAGATCCCACATGACTATGTTTTTTCTAATGGATAAATCACAAATGATGGTCAAAGAAATTAAGTGAATAGTGTAAAAGTCCTTATGGTGCAATAAAAGAAAAATGGAGGAAGTATGTCTTTTACTTTTTACCACTTTCTCTGTCTAACTTTTGTTTTTAATTGTACTTTTTACTTTTTTAATGTAATTGTTGAAGGACCATCTCAACCAAAAGATTAAACTGATGGTTGAGGCCCAGGAATATGTTACATACTCTATCACTCCCCCTCACATGAAAGGCCTTTTGGGCTTGCAATGTGGATGCAGCACAGGCCCTCTCATACCCAGCACGAATTAATTCCACTTTATAGGAGGGGTGGATGAGATTCGAACCCGTGACCTCTATGTCACGTTGGCTCCGATACCATGTTGAAGGACCATCTCAACCAAAAGTTTAAACTGATGGTTGAGCCCCAAAAATATGTTATATACTCTATCAGTAATTTATCCACTTTCTCCTCCTATTTTTTAAATACTGTGAAAAAATACAAACAAAAACTTTATTATGAGATGGAGGGAGTACTAAGCTACAATTTCTTCCTTGATATGTACTAACAAATACATAAAAATACTTCTTTTAAAACTCCTCTTTATTACCTTAAATAAATAAATAAATAAATAAAAATGATTGGAAATATCTCTATTAATGTATACTTCCTATATATAAAAGACTAGGACCGACCTTGTAAGACTTATAACCTTGTGAACTCTTAATCAAAGGCCTATAACGCTATAAGCTATACCCATGTCAAGTAGCCCAAAATCAAACTCCTATTTAGAGGACATTGATGAGGAGTATAAACTAAAACAACTACAATTCACCCTCCCTACAAAATTATGGCTTGGTTCTTATCCTACTTATCGATACCAAGGATTTTGGTGCCCTGTTCTTGAACCCACAATTTCATTCCAAACACACTTTAAAGCTTTTGATTCGGATATTAATATATTATCCTAGCCATCCTTTCCAAAAGTGGCGCTACTTGGCTAAAATCTCTCATTTTTTCGAGGAAGTATAAATCAAGAGATGTGAGACAATTGAAAATGTCTCACAACTATTAAAATAATATTAAAGTGTAAGGAAGAGGGAGAAAGGAGGAGAGAGATAGGAAGAGTGAAAAAGATGGTGTGGGCCTCACTAAAGCTTTTCAGACACATATCACGTGCAAAAATGGACAAAAAAATTTTAGGGACCACTACCACTGAGTTTATATTTTGTTTCACTAAAACTCCAGTGGAGCTTTTTGAAGTACTAATGAGACTATATTTTGTACCATTGAGAGTGTATTTTGTACCACTGAAACTCCAGTGATATTGTTTGATAATTCAATAAGACAACTTTAAACTGATGCCTGAAATACCTATATTATCCTTGTGAGATATGATTTTATTGTCTCTCAACCCTCCCTTTATATAACCTCCATTTTTTCCGTCATTGTCATTAATCGGAATAAGTTTCCTAATTTTTCGAAACACCCACTTCATACTCAAAATCCTCATGAACTCGTTCTCCAATTCGAGCTCAAACTAGACTCCAAAATCAAAGGAAGTCAAGCTGATCTATAAAAACTACCCTCACCTCGACTCTTTGCTAAAAACTTATAAAACTAAATCACTTGGGGTTAAAAACTTAGTCACCTAAGGTTAACCAATAGGAATTAAGCTGATGTCATTTTTTCCCTTTTTCTTTTATCGACAACGTAAGTTAACGAAATGACGTTTCTCCTCCCTTTGTTAACCAATTTCGCGTGCTCTTCCCTCTTCCCTTCTCTGTGTATTATTTACTCAACTAAAGACAAATACAGAGGATATTATCCCCTTCCTTTTCATCTTTTGTTCTCTTTTGGAGTGAAGCCGTTTCTGGAAAAGATTTGGACGAACGATTCATAACTACATGTTAAGGACAATTCTGATCTTTTTATAGTATTTTTAATTGCATTTATTTGTTGTGTATTGATGATGATTTGTTTATCGAGCTAGAATTTATATGGAACTATTTTTTTTTTTTTTAAAAAGCCCTTCTAATTGTTGTTAATTTATGGTAAATCGTTGAATAAGTAATATGATTTTGTATTTTAAACCCAAATGGCTAGTTTTTTCGGAAAACATATTTCATTAATATTTTGAAAATTATTTATGACAGGTGATTATGTTTTTTTGGAGGTGATTATATTTTTTGGAGGTGATAAAATTTTGGTGTGGTTAAAGGTGAGTTAAATACAATTCAGGTGAGTTATGTCACCGGAAAATTGACCCCAGTCACCAAACTGCAATGAATAAAAGTTCATTACCAAAATGTGAAATTTGTGAAAACTTGATCAGCAAATGTTATCTTAACTCATGATTTTGGTGAGATAAGGGTAAGTTTATCCCTAAGGCTCAAGACTCCCCTTCAGACTCTGTCACATCAGCTTTCCACAAATCAGACTCACTCCTTTAAGAAGGATGAAAAATAAAGTACTACTCTATAATTTTGTTGGTCAACAAATATATGCCAAGTGAGTCTTGAGTAGAGTTTGGTTTTTAAAGACTCACTTCAAGACTCCTCCAAATTTCATGCAAGATTATTGGTAAAACTAACTCAAGACTCCACTCAAGACTCTCCACAAGACTCCCAATAAACACACCCTAAGTTGTAAAAAAGCTGCAAACGAATTTTACAAAATCGTGGAAAAAAACTCAGTTTCCATGGTCACATTGATCCGCTTCGTTCTCCTTTGTTTCTAAGGCTTTTGATGTGATTCCATTTTTTTTAATTGTTTAATATTTTGTCTAGGTTTTTTTTTTTTTAAGAAAAGGGAAATATATTAATACTTAATTAGTCACCAAAAGTCTGTGTAAACCTGCTGTAGCAGTTACACTCCACAAAACCAAGAAACAAAGATGATCCAAATACAAGTCATGGATCCAAAATAACAAAATAAGCAATAAGTCTGGTGACAGGAACATGGTCTCTTTGGCAGAGGATCTAGCTGCTGTCATTGCTGTCCTTTAAATTCTTCTCGTAAGCTAGCCTTGCACAAGGAGGAACAGAATCATGTGTCATGATGTGCCCTTCTAACTGCTGAGCCAATTTGGCCAAGTGATGAGCCACCTCGTTTGCCTCTCTGCGAATATAGTTAAACTCGAATTTGCAGGCACCCTTGAGTAATTCGCCAATATCCTTTAGAATTGCGGCGAATTCATGAGTGCCACTCTTCTTCAGGTCTTCTAAAATGCCCTTCAATGATTGCGCATCAGTTTCCATTGTCACTTTCTTGTACCTTGCATTAATAGCTACCAGCATACCCCCTTTGATTGCTAGAAGTTCAACTTCAGCAGAGGTTCTGGCTGTGACTTTCCACGAACATCCACCCAGCCAACCTCCATCACTAGCACGAATAACAGCCCCAGCACCTACCTCAATATTTTGTCTAGTTTTCATTTGCAAAATTCAAAAAAAATTCGAGGAGCGTAGCTATTTCAGTTTATACTCAAATTATCAGATTAATTTCAATTCAGTAAAAATAATTCGAGTATAAACTAAAACAATTTCAGTTAGGATTTTTTGTGAAAAATTACCTTTTAAACTCTAGATTTTGCGAAAAAACTATCCTAAAAACAAAATATTATAATTAACTGCCTTATAAAGTATTAATTATTGTAATTGACTACCTTCCACCGAAATGAAACATTTGACTTTTATTTCCCAAAGTTGACCATGTCATATGAGAATCACGTGACCCTTTAATGTCTTAATTCCCTTATTTTCCCGCGTTACACCAATTCAGCCCATATAATTATTAAAGGGGTTGCAAATAAACAATATATAATATGATTATGTTAAATATGGAAGAGAAAATATAGAGAGATGAGGGAAGATTGTTACGTTGTATTTCATATTACATCTAGTACGGGATATATATACATGTACATTACCTAGGGTTCTATCAACGGATAAGAACAAATACCCAACTCTAGAGTATTCTAGATAGTACATGGTATAATAGTCATCCATATTTAGATATTTTCACAAAACTCCCCATTTGATGACTATATATTGAATAAAACAATAACTAACTGTAGACACCCATTTGTGTCTCCGCAAAACCAAACCCAATGATGAATACCTTTCATGTCATTTTATTTTCGAACAAAGCGAAAGTGTGAAAATTCTAGTGATGAGGATGTTTTAATTAAAATATCTCTTCTTTCCGTTTTTGAAAATATTTCTTTTCTTACCTTATTTTTTAAAAACGTGCATTCTAGTTTAATTTTGTCCATGATAAAGGTCCAATAATGGTGTAGTTGGATGGTGCTTAAAAAGACCTTTCCAACGATATATTATAAGCCCAATTCCGATGAATAATGAGGAAGTCATGGCCAAAATACTAAACTGAGCCCGGTTTGGTTTTTATATGCGGCCCAATGATCTAGAGGAGGTCCTATTATTAATTATCATTCTTAAAGCTATTAGGATTAATTATAGTATTCTAGAATACTCTAGAAGGTTCTTTTAAATCCTAATGGAGTTAGGATTGATAATTATGTTTTAAAGAGTTTGAAATTGAATAAAACTACTCCTTTTGAGAATCCTTGTTTTGTACGAAGTGGTAACTCATAATATTTATCCAAATTTTATATGGTTGGATAGATCTTGAAATTATCTTTCCAATTATATATTATAATATTAAATCCGAGTTATAACGAAAAAGATATTAATGAGACATGAAACTCTATCTAAAACTGACACCCTTCCACTATTTCGGCCATATCATTTTATCTACAAAAGATTTTAATCTGATTTTAATTGTGTTGGAAAGTATACTTCAAGAGCTTTCCAACGACTTATTATATGCCTTATTTGGACTTTCGGATCAAAAGATATGATAAAAACAAAAACGCATGAAACTAATTATTAGCGCCTGACGCTAAGCATTAGCGCCTGGCGCTAAGGCTTGGCGCCTGGCGCTAACCTTTAGCGCCTAACACTAATTGCCAGCGTCGACGCTAATCAAATTTTATGCGCGTCAGAACTCTGTTTTGATTTTCTATCTTTTTGGCTGATTTTCTTTATAAATAGCTTTCTAAAAACCCTGTTTTCATTTACCAACTCTCATCAAGATTTTCTTGATTATTCTCTCTCTCTCTTTCTAGCCTAGATTTTTACAAACACAATTCCTCATACATTAGCACTAGACATACCTAGCATTGTTCGAAGTTGTCTTCGCCCTAGACGTGAAAGGTTTTAATTTCTGAGGGTTTGGTCCCAAATCTAGTTTAAACTTCCCAAATCTCTCTTTCAATTATTTAATTTAATTGTTTGATTTATTATTTTCCTTGAAGTTACTAACGTGTGTATTTTGTTATTAGAAAGAGGTACGAGGCATCCAAGTAAGTGCTTTAATTGATTTATTGATTTTATGATATAGAAATCATGCTTAGATTGTTATTTTGATTCCTAGTATCTTGTTAGGATGTTTAATTGATTCTTAGTATCATGTTTAGGATATTCCTAGTATCATGTTAGGATGCTTTTTTTAGTATGATATTTATGGTGATTTGCTTATATCAATCATGATTCCTGCGATGCCTTTTATTCTCTTCCTAATATTCATAATAGTATCATGTTAGAGTTAAAGCTTTGATTTTTATTGTTTAGTGACATGCTAGGGTTTGTTATTAATCTTGTTATTATCATGCCTAGGATCTTGCTATTATTATGCTTTAACATGATTCATGATTATTTTTATAATTGTTTTGATTATGATTATAACTTTATAATTGTTATTATGATTATTATGTTGCTTGATGATTTTATTGTTATTGCTTGATCACGCCTTTTATGCATGTTTAAAGGGAATTTGGTACTTGTAATCAAGCTTAATAAGATAATTAATAATCTTATTTAGGGTTAATTATGATTATAATTCAAGTGATCGCCAATAATAGTTTATTTTTGCATTAATATTCAACCAACATAGATAAACAGGTTAAGGGTTAATCCTATTGATTGCATGTTAATTAGAAAGCGCACATGAATACGATTAGAATAAAGTAGAGGCCTATTATTAGGGCAGGTTCAATCTCTTTTAGGTTGGATTTGTACCTTCATCCCTGAACCTATTTGGTTCAAGACCTTATGGAGTTGACGATCTCTTGGATCGTTAAGGGGTGTAGCTTTCACCTTGTGAACGATTTACAAGTTCCTAAAACTTGTTGGCGATTCTTTAACTCTATTTTTTTCCCTTTGGACGCCACCGTACTTCAGTGTATGATCACAGTGGGGTTCAAGCTAGGGGTAACGCTTGAAATATTCCCTACACTAACATTTACTATAAATCCCGTACAAAATAATACACTATAATGCGCATAAGATGTTGCATCGTTAAAAACCTTACCGGGAAAACCCAGTGGGAAAAAACCATGGTTAAGGAAAAAAGAGTGCAGCGCGCATTAACTCCCCCTCATGACTACATCACTTGATATCTTTAAGACGACGCAATCCAATGTCGTAAGCTAACTTTTTGAATGTTGCTGTCGGAAGAGCCTTAGTAAATAAGTCTGCTAAATTCTCACTTAAACGAATCTGCAATACATTTAAATCTCCATTCTTCTGAAGATCATGAGTGAAGAAAAATTTGGGTAAGATGTGCTTTGTTCCGTCTCCTTTGACGTATCATTCCTTAAGTTGAGCAATACAAGCTGCGTTATCCTCATATAAAGTTGTTGGTGCCTCTTTCCCAAATGATAAACCACAAACTTCTTTTATATGTTGAACTACCGACCTTAACCATACACATTCACGACTAGCCTCGTGAATTGCTAAAATCTCAGAATGATTGGAAGAAGTAACTGCAATGGTTTGTTTCATGGAACGCCAAGAAATGGCAGTACCACCATATGTGAACACATATCCAGTTTGTGACCGACCATTATGAGGATCAGATAAATAGCCTGTATCTGCAAAACCAATCAAATTTTCTTTGGATAACTTTGGGAAAAATAAACCCATATCCTTCGTACCTTAAAGGTAATGAAGTAAATGTTTAATCCCATTCCAATGCCTTCGGGTTGGACATGAACTAAACCTTGCTAAATAAATTAACTGAAAATGATATGTCGGGTCGTGTATGACTTGCAAGGTACATTAGTGCTCCAATTTCACTAAGATACGATACTTCAGGACAAAGAATTTCTTCATCATTTTCCCGAGGTCGGAATGGATCTTTCTCTACTTCAAGTGATCTTACAACCATAGGGCTGCTCAATGGATGTGTTGTATCCATAGAAAATCTTTTAAGAACCTTTTCTATGTTGATTGATGCACAAGGATTCCATTCTCTAGGTGCTCTATTTGTAACCTAAATAGTTCATAAATTTATAAAGCAAAAGTTCTTATTACGACGAAAGAAATAAACTTAAGTAAATCACTAGAATAAGCAAACATAAGTCTAATACTTAAAACTGACACAAAACAATATAATTTTAATTATTACCTTCTGGGCAGTGAAGAAATCAGCAGCTTCTAAATGAGTTGTACTGCCAAAATCAAAATTATTCACTTCCAGGGAAGTAAGGAAATCAGCAACATCAAATTGAATGGCATTGCCAAAATCAAAATCACCTTCACCATCTTCAAGAACAAGGTTTGCCTCAACTTTCTTTCCTTTCTTCAATGATTCTTAGTAAAGTTCAATAACATGCTTTGGAGTTCTACAAACCCGAGACCAATGACCTTTTCCTTTACAACGGTAACATATATTGGTATCACTTTTCTCTTTATCATCCCTACGTTCCCACTTCTGGTGGGAATGTGAGTTTGTTAAATGACCTCCACGATCTCTACCATATCCACGTCCACGACCCCGGCCGCGCCATTGGTCACGACCACGACCTCTACCTCGACCACTACTGCTGGAATGGTCTCTGTTTTTAGTTTCTTTCCCGTTATGGGTTATCACATTTGCTTCAGGGAATGGAGTAGAGCCAGTAGGACATGATTCATGATTTTTCATTAACAGCTAGTTATTTTGCTCAGCCACAAGAAGACATGATATTAATTCAGAATATTTTTTTTAAAACCTTTTACTCTATATTGTGTCTGCAGGACAATATTATTCGCATGAAAAGTGGAGTATGTGTTTTCAAGCATTTCTGCATTAGTAATATTTTTTTCCACATAATTTCAATTGAGAAGTTATTTTAAACATAGATGAGTTATATTCACTAACATATTTAAAATCTTGCAATCTCAAATTCAACCATTCATAACAAGCTCTAGGGAGTATCACTGTTTTTGGTGGTCATACCTTTCCTTTAGATTACTCCTAAGGATTTGTGGGTCTTTCACAGTTAAATAGTCATTTTTGAGCCTTCATGGAGGTGATGGCGAAGGAAAACCATGGCTTTAGCCTTATCTGGAGGTTTTGCCTTATTAGCATCTTTGATTGTTTCACCAAGCCCTTTAGCATCTAGGTGTATTTCAGCATCTAACACCCATGATAAATAATTCCTTCCGGTAATATCAAGGGCCACAAATTCGAGCTTGGCACGCAAGGTTCGACATTTTTCACTATACAAAATAATATTAAAAGATAAGTATATATAAATAGTATCCAAAATATGTTCTAAACGTTATAATCATGCATAAATAATAGACATGAGAAAAGCCTACGGTACGATGATACATTATAATCATGCATAAATAAACCTGATAAAAATCATGCATAAATAAGGACGAAATAGAAGATGAGAACGTTACTATAGAGAAAAATAATAAGAATGGAACCTTAAGTTATACAAGTATATCATTCTCTTTATTCGTTATATATGTTGATATTCCAATGAGTAAGCATGCAAAAGTAGATAAATGTTAAATTATAATTGTTATGGGATGCGATCATACTTACATGATAATAATAATATGCAATTCTAGATAAATGTTTGGTAATCCTACTCAGTTGACTAGCAATGGTGCTGATAACGTGTTAAATATGGAAGAGAAAATATAGAGAGATGAGGAAAGATTGTTACGTTGTATTTCATATTCCATCTAGTACGGGATATATATACATGTACATTACCTAGGGTTCCATCAACGGATAAGAACAAATACCCAGCTCTAGAGGATTCTAGATAGTACATGGGATAATAATCATCCATATTTAGATATTTTCATAACAGATTATTCGTATTGTTAAGGAAAAGAGTTGGTATAAAGCGGGGAAATTTGGGGGAAAGGGGGAATTAAGTCATTAAAGGGTCATGTGACCCTCACGTGACATGGTCAACACCGAAAAATAAAAGTCAAATGTGTTATTCCGGTGGGAGGTAGTCAATTACAACATTTTATACTTTATAAGGTAGTTAGTTACAACATTTTGTTTTTAGGGTAGTTTTTCGCAAAATTTGAAATTTAAAAGGCAGTTTTTTACAAAAATTTCCTAATAAAAATAAGCTAAAGTGAATAGAGTTTGAACCTCATATACTACCTCTGATTTTTATTAGTTGCAACTTTGAAATATTTTATATCCCACAAGTCACAAATAATACCCAAAGTTGCAAATAATAAAAATCAGAGGTAGTACTTCCTTTGTTTTTTTTAGTTGACACCATTTGACTTTTTACACTATTTACAAATAACACTTTTAATTGCTTTTGTGTTTTATAGCTACGACAAAACGTAGTCAAGTGGGATCGATCTTGTTTGAATCGTCTCAATGTATATTTCATTAATATCCACCTTTTATAATTTTGAAATGTCAAGAATTAGAGATATTAATTGTTAAAGTAATGCGTTGATAACTATGATAAGAGAAATGTGTCAACTAAATAAAACAGAGGTAGTATAAGAAAATGTTAGGTAGAGTATCTCACATTAAAAAAAATTTGGAAAATTTTCATATTTAAGTAGGATCAAATCCCGTCTATAATATTGATGATCATCCATTTACTTTATGGTATGATATACGTAGTACGGATTACTATATAATATCTATATATTAATTTATACGAATACAATCAATAAAACAAGCTCTACACAATCAAGTTAACTTAGATTTGAAGGACTTGTCATAGGTTTTGGCCTAGTAGGACCTTTCTTTTTACCTACCAACCAAATGTTATCTACTACCTCCGGTCTAAATTACTCGCAAGTTTGGGATATTATTTGTGAGATATAAAATATTTCAAAGTTGCGAGTAATTTAGATTGGAGGTAGTATAATTCTATAAAATATAACCTTGGACTCTAGAAGTGCGTACTACACTACTACTGCTAGATTACCTCCTTACCAACCAACCAAATGTTATCTATAATCCTCTAAAACATAGCATAATGTGCGTACTACTACTTGAACATTTTCTCCTCTATAGCTAGCTCTTACATACTTCTTTTTTTCTCCATAGTTTCTATTTCATAGGTCTATTTCATTTCAATGGCAGCCTAACAACCCAAATCTCAAGTGATCTGAATTGGAAGATGAGTTAATCAAACAAGATGAAATTGTTGGAAAAATATACATTTGCAATGTAAAAGTAAATTAGAAGAAAGTAAATAAACTGAAGTGAATTACATTAAATGAAATCAGCATACAAACTCCTTAAATAGACTCCAAATAACAAACCACTACTACCATTAAATTAGGAATGTGGTGAATAATGACCCCACTACTCCTAATGATACTCAACTAGATAAACATGACACTTGACTAAGAAAAACAAACTAACCCACTACTAGCCACTAATACACACGACTCTACTAGAAAATAGGAACAAATAAAAATATTTTTAGCATTATCAAACCACCCCCTGCTTCAAATATTTGTAACAAATAATTCAGACCTCCAACAATACTGTTGCATCTGCCATTCCTGTACCATCTTCAGCTACCAACTTTTCATTGGCATTCATGGGTGTAGAGACTGACTTACAGTTTAGCAAATTGAATTTTGTAATTAGATCAGTGGCATATTTTTTTTGTGAAATAAAAATGCCATCAGAACTTTGCATAACTTCCTACCCAAGAAAATAACGTAATAAATCCAAATCAGTCATCTCAAACTCATTCATCATGTAAGACTTAAACTCTTCAACAATGGCTTCATTTGAACCCATATAAATCATATCATCAACATATAAACACACTGTTGTGCGACAGCGGAAGCAAAGGTCGTAAACAAACAAGAAAACAATAAAGAAATTCAATGCAAACAATAAGAACAACACCAAGAATTTACGTGGTTCACTATCGATGTGATAGCTACGTCCACGGGCACCGAGATCGAATGATTTCACTATAAACTGCAAAGATTACAAAGATGATTCTTGTATTTCTCAAGAACGGCTCTCACTCTGTCTCTCTTCACCCTAATACTGATATTTGGGAGTTTTTATATTAATCCCTAACATAAAAGATACTTGGGCAAAAAGATAACATAAAAGATAACTTTAAATCGTAAAATCCGCGTTCCGTATTTTTCCTTCTCCGCCCGGTCAGACCGGGCAAGGTCTGCCCGATCGGGCGCGAGAAGAAAACTCCATACGAATGCTTCAACGTATCTAACCCCCACCGCCCGGTCAGACCGGGCAAGGTCTGCCCGATCGGGCGAAGGCTCGCCCGGTCGGGCGAAGGCTCGCCCGGTCGGGCGCGAGAGCAGCTTCTTCAACGAATTTGCCAGGCACCTCTTCTTCTTCCGCCCGGTCAGACCGGGCAATGTCCGCCCGATCGGGCGGACAAAGCTACGAAGTACGAGTCACCTAATATACTTATCAACAATCTCCACCTTGACGAGAACTCGTAGTCAGCAAACGACCCCATCAAGACATAGTGAAAAAAACATCTCAAGCCAAACCCGATGCAAGACTCATGCATAAGCCATACATCCCGATAAGTCTTCAACCAAGACCCATCACATACTCGTCTCCAAGTATAACAACTCATAATGCTCCACCTGCATCACAAGCCCCGGGCAAGCTCCACCTTAATGCCAACACACCTACACCAGGAGCTCCCCAACTTCGCCCCTCAGGGCCTACTACATCACGTAGTAATCAATATTTAGCAAGTCTAAGCAATGTTTAAACTTGCTAAACGGAACAGGCTTAGTGAAGAAATCAGCCGGGTTGTCAGCAGTCCCAATCTTCTTCACCTTAATCCTCTTGTCAGTACGCAAGAAATGATACCTGACATCAATGTGCTTCGTCCGATCATGGTGTACTTGATCTTTAGCTAAGCAAATCGCACTTAGACTATCACAATACACTGTAGCAAAATCCTGTGCAATACCCAGTTCACCTACTAGGCCTTTGAGCCAAATAGACTCCTTAGCTGCAGAAGTTAAAGCCATATACTCAGCTTCAGTAGTTGACAACGTAACTGATGACTGCAATGTAGACTTCCAACTAACCACAGAACCACCCAAAGTGAACACATAACCAGTCACAGACCTCCTGGTATCCACATCAGCTGCATAATCAGAATCACTGTACCCAGTGACCAAGCATTCCCTACCATTCCCGTACACAAGACCAATATCAGTTGTCCCTCTCAGGTAGCGAAAAATCCTTTTCACCCCTTGCCAGTGTTCCCTCCCAGGTCGAGCCATAAACCTGCTTACAACACTAACAGCATGCGCAATATCCGGCCTAGTACAGACCATAGCATACATCAAACAACCAACCGCGTTTGCATATGGAATTCTAGACATATAAGACAACTCCTCCTCTGATTGAGGTGACATAGACAAAGACAACTTACAACTAACAGTAGTTGGCGTACTTATAGGCTTCGATTTTTCCATCCCAAAACGAGACAGAATCTTTTCAATGTAGCTTTTCTGAGTCAAGAAAAGCTTACCTCTAGCCCGATCCCTGTAGATCTCCATACCCAAAATCTTCCTAGCTGCACCCAAGTCTTTCATGTCAAACTCCGAGTTAAGCATCTCCTTTAATCTAGCAATATCAGATTTATTCTTTGTGGCAACCAACATGTCATCAACATATAACAAAAGATAAATCATGGAACCATTATCCAGCTTACTATGATACACACAGCAATCATATGAATTCCTGTCAAAACCTTGTGAAACCATAAAAGAATCAAACCTTTTGTACCACTGTCGGGGGGATTGCTTAAGTCCATACAATGACTTTAGCAATCTGCAGGCATAGTGTTCCTTTCCAGGAGCTTCGAATCCTTCGGGCTGCTTCATCAGAATCTCCTCCTCCAAATCGCCATGAAGGAAGGCCGTTTTAACATCCAACTGCTCCAGCTCAAGATCAAAATGTGCTACAATTGACAATAACACACGGATAGAAGTATGTCGAACCACAGGTGAGAATATCTCAACAAAGTCAACCCCTTCTACCTGACTGAACCCCTTAGCAACTAGCCTAGCCTTAAAACGTATTTGCTCAGTTTCCGACAACCCTTCTTTCTTCTTGTAAATCCATTTACAACCCACAAGCTTCCTCCCTTCCGGTACCTTTACCAGTTCCCACACTCTGTTCTTGTAAAGGGACTGCATCTCTTCACCCATTGCGGCAAGCCATTGCGCAGACTCACTACAACTAATTGCTTGTTTATATGTGGCAGGTTCAAATGACTCTACATCATCAGCTACACTCAATGCATAACCTGTCATCGCATCAACACAGCAATTTCTTCCCTCCATCTCTTCAATCAATCTAACAGGCTTCTTGATAACTCGTTTAGGCATCTCAAGAATGGTGTCAGGTTGACTAGATGACCCCTGATTAGATTGCTCCACCTCATCCCCAGAGTTAGAACGAGTAGGAGTAATCTCAGGTTCAGGAGTACCCGGCACTGGAACATCAGCATCATCATCAATATATTGTACCCGAGGTAAATCAGCAATGGTAGACTGATGTACCTCAAGTACCCCATCTGTCTGTAATAAATTGTCTCCTTCCCTTCTCAAATCTGAAATCTCTGCATTTTTAATTGAATACATGGTGTTTTCATCGAAAGTAACATCCCTACTAAGAATGACCCGACCCTCCGAAGGTGAAAAAATTCTAAACCCCTTCACACCATCCCCGTACCCAACAAAACACCCCTTCTTGGCTCGTGGATCCAGCTTACCCTCAATAACATGATAATAAGCAACACAACCAAAAATCTTCAAATTCGAAAAATTAGGCAACTTACCACTCCAGATCTCAAACGGAATTTTGGAATCAATTCCAGAATGAGGACCCCTATTAATGACATAACAAGCTGTTAACACAGCTTCACTCCAGTACCTCCTCCCAAGCCCTGCATTAGAGAGCATGCATCGAACTCTCTCTAGCAGTGTCTGATTAACCCGTTCTGCTACACCGTTCTGCTGTGGTGTCTTCCTGACAGTATGATGCCGACCTATACCCTCATCTGCACAGAACTGATTAAACTCGTCTTTGCAAAACTCTAGCCCATTGTCCGTTCGTAGCTTCTTGATCTTCCTTCCTTGTCGATTTTCCACCAAAGCTTTCCATTGCTTGAAAACTTTGAAGGCCTCATCCTTTGACTTAAGCAACCTAAGCCATGTGTATCGGGACTTGTCATCAACAAATGACACAAAATAGTGGTAACCTCCCATACCTTCAACTCTAGATGGACCCCAGCAATCTGAATGGATGTAATCGAGCACTGCATCAGTAATGTGAGCACCCTTGCTGAACTTTGACCTGTGTTTCTTACCAAACACACAATGCTCACAAAATTCAAGGTTGGCAACCTTGACCCCGGATAGAAGACCCCTCTTGGACAATAGCTGCATCCCCTTCTCCCCCATATGACCAAGCCTCATGTGCCAAATCTTAGTCATCTCCTGGTGAGATACAGATGCGCAAACCGCAGAACTAGGCAGTGTAACACCCTCAAAAACATAGAGGGTGTTCCTTTTGATACCCTTAAGTACCAACTCAGAACCTCTGAAAATACACAACTCCCCATCTGAAAACACACCATTGTACCCCAATTCATCCAGGGTACCCAATGAAATCAGATTCTTTCCTAAAGCAGGAACATGCCGTACATTAGTCAAAGTTAACCTCCGCCCATCAACAGTCCTCAACCTCATGGAACCAATACCTGTGACCTTACATGGAGCATTGTTACCGACTATAACCATACCCCCATTGCGAGGTTCATATGTATCAAACCAATCTCGACGTGGACACATATGGAACGAACACCCCGAATCTAGAACCCAGTTATCAGATAAATCATCAGACCTAGCAGAACTGACTAATGCTAAATCTTCCTCTGAATTATAGCTCTCATTCGGTTTCTCTTCAACTACAGCAGCCTGGGACTTGTTTTTCCTCACCGGACAATTATTCCTAAAGTGACCCGGTTCTTTACAGTAATAACATGTTTTAGTAGTAGTTTTACTAGATCCATCCTTGCCGTTTCCAGCACCCGACCCAGCATTGTTCCCCTTGTTAAACCCCTTATTCTTTTTAGACTTTCCGGACTTAACAAACAACCCACTACCATTATCCCCATTATCACTCGTAGCTTTCATTCTGAGTTCCCTAGTATGAAGTGCTGCCTTCACTTCTTCTAAGGTTATAGAATCCTTACCAACAACAAAAGACTCTACAAAATTCTCAAAGCTAGACGGTAGAGATACAAGTAAAATCAACGCAGCATCCTCATCATCAATTTTAACATCTAAATTACGTAAATCAAGCAAAATAGAGTTAAGTTTTTCTAGATGTTCCCGTAAGGAAGTACCTGACTGCATCCGGAGGCTAAACAACCGCTGTTTCAGTAATAATTTGTTGGTCAACGACTTAGTCATATACAATGACTCCAGCTTCAGCCACAATCCAGCCGCCGTTTCCTGATCAGCAACCTCCGTGATGATTTGATCATCAAGACTAAGTAATATGGTAGAGTGTGCCTTCTCTTCCATAACTTCTAACTGCGAGTCAGTCGGTCCGTCTCCTGACTCCGAAGTAGTACTCTTTGGAGCCAACGGACGCCATATCTGCTGTTGTTTTAACAGAGCCTTCATCTTAATTTGCCATAGCCCGAAACTATTTTTCCCGGTAAACTTCTCAATTCTTATTGTTGAATCTCCTGCCATTGTTATCTTCAAGAAACTCTCCAAGGATTGAACCTGAGCTCTGATACCAATTGTTGTGCGACAGCGGAAGCAAAGGTCGTAAACAAACAAGAAAACAATAAAGAAATTCAATGCAAACAATAAGAACAACACCAAGAATTTACGTGGTTCACTATCGATGTGATAGCTACGTCCACGGGCACCGAGATCGAATGATTTCACTATAAACTGCAAAGATTACAAAGATGATTCTTGTATTTCTCAAGAACGGCTCTCACTCTGTCTCTCTTCACCCTAATACTGATATTTGGGAGTTTTTATATTAATCCCTAACATAAAAGATACTTGGGCAAAAAGATAACATAAAAGATAACTTTAAATCGTAAAATCCGCGTTCCGTATTTTTCCTTCTCCGCCCGGTCAGACCGGGCAAGGTCTGCCCGATCGGGCGCGAGAAGAAAACTCCATACGAATGCTTCAACGTATCTAACCCCCACCGCCCGGTCAGACCGGGCAAGGTCTGCCCGATCGGGCGAAGGCTCGCCCGGTCGGGCGAAGGCTCGCCCGGTCGGGCGCGAGAGCAGCTTCTTCAACGAATTTGCCAGGCACCTCTTCTTCTTCCGCCCGGTCAGACCGGGCAATGTCCGCCCGATCGGGCGGACAAAGCTACGAAGTACGAGTCACCTAATATACTTATCAACACACACCACATAAAATTCAAAGTTACGTCGCTTCATCACATAGACGGTCGGCTCACTTGGACTTCTTTCAAACCCATTCTCCAAAAAATACGCATCCACTTTGCTATACCATGCTCTCGGGGCCTGTTTTAGACCATATAAAGCTTTGTGCAGCCTGTAGACTTTGTCCTCTTGACCAATCACAATGAATCCTTCGGGATGAGCAACATACACTTCTTCAGATAGCCTACCATTGAGAAAGGCAGACTTGACATCGAACCGGTACACTGCCCCATTGAGAAAGGCAGACTTGACATCGAACCGGTACACTGCCATTAGATGGTGGCCTTAACTTTCACAGCTTGTTCACTATCTGTGGTTGCTACTGCTTTAACTCTAAGGCAGCCACCGTTTCGAGCACAATGTGCCCTAGTTACATCACCATCACTACCATACAACTTTCTTGACAAAAATAATGCACCAAGTGATGATGCCTTATGAACCCTAGAAGAATTAAACAGTTGAACATTATTTTGTTCACCTTTTTCTCCTAAAAAAGGCTTTGGTAGTAATAATAAGTTGATATTATTGGTGGATGTGTTCAACATTTTCTTTTTCTTTTTCTTTTTTGGTTAGAATTTTTAACCAGTAGTATAGAGAAAAAGAAGTGATTATTGAATAATGGAATAATAATAATAGGTTTGTGTGTTATATAGAAGGTGATGAGGGCTTGCAAGTAAATTTACAAATTTTGGAATTTAGCAAAAATTAGAGAGTACGTACACATGCAAGACGTTTTTGGTCATTTTGAAATTTTATTGTTTCCCTATTCATGTGATGTGCGTAGTTACATTTGAGAGGAAGATAATTACAAGTGTTGAACTGTTGAATTTACCCCCACATTGTGGGCACATCGATCAAATTGTCTTACATTTGAAAGGCCAGGGGATCCCATAATATAGGCCACGAGTTCCTCAACTATCCTTACTTAATTGGTGATTCTAACCCTACACTACCTCTTGTGGGATTATATAGCTTGTATGCCTTAGATTGATTGCTATAACCAATGAAAATACATTTTTCTGATTTTTTATCAAGTTTCTGGCTTGAATTAGATGTATCTAAGGCATAATCTATGCAACCAAATATTCTCAAGTGACCAACATGTGGCTTCCTTCTCTTCCAAGCTTCGTAAGGAGTCTTGTTGTAGACGGCCTTTGTCGGAGAAATATTTAATAAATACACTGCTATTGCTACTGCTTCTACCTAGAACTTCTTAGGGAGTCCAGTAACTGTCATCATGCTCCTCGCCATCTCAACTACGGTTCTGTTTTTTCGCTCTGCTACTCCATTTTGTTGTGGAGTATGAGGTGATGTAAGCTCAGCTCCCTACGAATACCATTCGTCTCACAGAAGCTATTAAAGTTATTTGAAGTGAATTCACCACCTCTATCAGTACGTAGCACCTTTATGTGAAACCCCGACTCATTTTTCACCAATGCCTTGAATTTTTTAAAGCATTCAAAGCTCTCAGATTTGGACTTCATGAAGTATGCCCAACTCAGTCGGCTATAAACATCCGTAAACAACAAGAAATACTTACTACCTCCAATAGACTCCATACTCATAGGACCACACAAATCTGCATGCACGATTTCAAGACACCCAGAGGCTCTATATGAATTATTTACCGGAAACAAGTTTTGACTATGTTTCCTATAGACACACCCTTCACAAAAACTAAGATCACCCAGAATGTACCAGCCCACAACAATATTCTTCCTGGACAACAATTTCAGATCATTCTCTTTTGAATGGCCATATCGTAAGTGCCAAAGTTTTGCTTCATCATTTTTAGCAACCAATGCACAAATTTTCCCACCATTGACATTATAGGGAAACATTTTATTTTGTGCCACAGGTATGCTCTACCAGACTTCTTTTCATAAATTGAGCAACAACCATTATCAAACAAAACAAAATATCCACTATGCAATAGTTGTCCAACACTCAACAGATTATGGGCTAAGTTTGGAACATATTGAACATCACTAAGAAGTTTTACATTACCAGAGATTGTTTTGATGCCAATAGTTCCTTTGCCATCTACTCGCATGAGCTTGTTGTCTCCAATACGAACCTCACCCTTTTTTGACTCGTCCAACTCCTTAAACATCGCCTTCGTGCTAGACATTTGGTTCAAGCATCCACTATCCATGTACCACAACCCATCCTTAGTGTCCTGCATAGGAGCCTCCACCATAAACAATTTGCTTTCTTCTTCAACATTCTCTGCAACATTTACTTGCTGTTTCTCATCCTTTTTGCTTAGCCCAACACTCAATCTCTTTGTGACCAAACTTCTTACAGTATCTACATTAAATGGATCTCTTTTGTTGTCGATCACCAAACTGACCATGTCCTCTGCCACCATCACGAACTCGACCACGGCCACGACCACGGAAATTGCCTCTGCTCGATCGGTTCACGGTCTCCAAAATTTTCAGACTTTCCTTTGAATGAAGACTCCTTCTTTGCTTGGAAAGCCTTCTCCTCCGCCTTAGTAGAGGATGTTTTAAATCTTGCTTTATGAGCCAACAAATAGCTCATTAATTCATTAAAAGTGTAAGTGGACAGGTCTTTTGATTCCTCACTTGCAGGGACAACATGCTTAAAAAAATCATTCAAAGTTCTCAGAACTTTGCCTACAACAACTTCATTGCTAATATCCTTTCCATAGGTCCTCAGTTGGCTAACATCTAGCGTCGATTGAATGAAGAACAATGCCTTTGCATCTCTTTTACGGTTCTCCCTTAATTGCTGATTAAGAACGGCCGGTGCCGGATTCAGTTCATCATACCCGTTCTCCACCAAATCCCATAGCTCTTGGGACTTGAACATGCTCTTCATTTTGAGACTCCACAAATGATATTTTTCCCCTTTAAAAGTGAAATCTAAGGTTAGGCTGAAGTATTGACTCCATTGTCGGCTATTGATTTTACACTCAATGTGTTTGCCTCACAGTGTTTACTCTCTAACTAGGAGCAATTTAAATTTTGTTGGGATAATTCTCAAAGTGATTCTCTCCTACTTTACTCTTTTTGGTGGAAATAGAAAAAGAAACAAAGGCTACTGTAATGGAGAAGCCCATGTCTCCGGACTAGAAGGTCCGGAATGAAGGGATGGAAGACGAAGGAGCCTCTTCAGGCTTACTAATGGCGTTCTCCTCCTTTGTCTCCTTAGTGGAGCCCATCTGACCATCGAGGTCAATAACCTCCACCTCCTTCTCAACGGGCTGATTCACCAGCAGAGTGTCAGCCTCCCGTTGAACATGCTCGGCAAAAGGGCCCCCGCCAGCCGCGCTGGTCTTCTTCTTAGTTGCATCAGCGGCAACATCTTCCTTGACTACATTTGTGGCAGCACTTTCCTTGCTCAGCTCCTCCTGAACCATCTCCATTGGCTCAGGTGTCTTATGATTTACCTCCATGTCATGCGTTTCCGGAGGTGGCGGATCCGGAAAAGTCCTGGGTGGACTTCCAGGATGGGTCTTTGGAGGAGTCTTACCCTCCTTCGGCTCTTGGATATTAGGCCTCCAGTTGGAATCGGGGTGGCCCAAAATCTTCCAGGGAGCACGACTGCTCTCTTCTTCTTCGAAGGCTCCATCTCGTTGTCTGATGAAGAACTGTCTAACGATTGTTCCTCGGCTGTGATAGGAGCTTTTTCTGCACGTCTCTTTCTGCCGCCTTCTTTCTTGTCAGACTACAGAAAGTGGGGGGGGGGGGGGGCAGGAATCAAGATAAGCAAAACAAAAGAAAACCTTCAGCAAAAAAAATGCTACCGTAGAGTCTGGATAACTTACCAAAGTCTTTAACAGGCGCTCTTCTTCAAAAGCTTCGTCTTCCTATTCTGCAGCAGCGGAAGTCCAAACTCCACTTTCAAGAGCCTCGGCTACTGCAGAGACCTCAGCAGCTGTGGCAGCTGCCTCTTCTTCCTCTACAGTTAAGCGGAAAAAAGGATCTCGCTTCTCCCACCAAGATTTCTGCTTCATATAATCAGCGGCGGGAACAATCAGAAACCCCTTGGCATGTAGAGAAAGAGGATGATCATCGCATTTGGTGATTTCAGGCTTGCTATTCGTCACAATCCTGCTGGCATCAATCCCCAAGCGCGGAGAGTCAACACTAGTGTTTCCCTCGTACAGCGCTGAGCAACAAACATAAGATGGATCAGCAAAGTAGAAATAAATGCTGAAAACACTAAAAATTAAGGCAAATAACAAAAGAATGAAGACCTCGGCCCCAGCCGAAGATCCTTATCGCCTCGATACTTTTAGCTGACGCCGATGACAACCAGCATGTGCTCCTTAAAGGCATAGTCACTCTCAATTTGCCACCAGCTAGGACTATGGTCACTCTGAAGGTTCTGCACAAGGTTGTGCAGCTTCTTAAAACAGTGCAAGCTCGACTGAAGGCATTGAACAGGTACACCCAAAGATATGTCATTATCCTTCAGATACTGACCTGGGTCAACTAGCACAGAGAGATACGGTAGGAGTCCAACACCCCCGCAATGAAGGGGTGCAAGGGGAATAGAATCCCGTATTGCAATTACCGAGTGTACACCCCCACGCAGCTAGGGGTGGACGATGAATTCTATTAGAAGCAGTGGGCATTCGACACCAGTACCCATCCTCCTCCATTATGTCGTAAAAGAACTCAAGTTTCTCGGCAAAGCGATAGGTGGACCCATTCTCCACCCACCAAGTATAGGGCCTGGACGTCATCACCCTAAAATTCTGCTGCATATCTGCCCATTCATAAGCCCTAGGGGGCATTTCCCAAGGTGCAGAATCCGAAGGTTCCATCCGACCCAAGGTGCTAGACTCCTCCGTTCCTCGAGGAGGCGCGGAAGATATCGAAAAAACATAGATTCCCGCTCCGCCAGCGGAAATGGCTGGCCTAACCCCAAAACAAGGGTTTCGGCTACCCTGAGGGGGCCTTTCGTTCATCAGCCTGGCCTGCCATTGCTCAAGTTGGGGAATTTCCTTTCCTTAACCATTTCAACGTTCCTAGGCCGTCGTTCTTGACCTCGAGCCATAACTCGAACACTCGAAAGTTCGAGAGAAAAGTCAAGGAAAACCGAAGAAAATTTGAAGAAAATTACCTTTATTTGAAGCGAAATTTGTCGACCTACAAGTTTGTAGCAACGATCTTTGATTTCGGAGTCTAAATCTCAGAGAATAGGCGAAGAATTAGAAGTCAAAATCAAGGGTTTGCGCGAGTTTGAGTGTGAATTGGTGAAGAAAGGAGGAGAGAGAGTGGACGAGGGGCTTAAATCTTTCTAGAAATGGAATTCTTGGAGTCCGTGCCACTAAAATCCCACTAACTTCCCATTAAGTAACCGTTAAACACATTCCCTCAAAATTAACTACCCACTAGTCCTTCCAACTTCCTTAATTACTCCCTAAACAGCCGTTATTTCATCAATGACAGCTAAAATCTAATTTTTTAAAATTTTTCAATTAAATAATTTACTTCCCTCCATTTTTGCAAGTCAAAACCCGACCCGTCATGTTTCCAAATCGGGTCTAGGGGGCAAGTTGTTTGGGTATAATTTACTCCAATAAGGCCAGTCCATAAATGATTCAATAACAAAGCCCAAGGTCAAGGTTGAACTCTATTGTCCATGCCAAGTCAGTCAAAGGCCCAGCCAACGTGGCCAGCCCACTTGACTCAAGGCCCATTTTCCCCCTTATGTCAAGGTATATAAGCAATCAATCTTCTCTATCTACATTAATTCACTTAAAGCCTCAAGCAATTAATACTCTTGCATAGCTTTACCTCTCTAGACACCGTATTGACTTCGACATCGAAGGGGTCTTCCCCAGCACAACCCTCGAGGTTAGTTTACGTGTGTTTGCTGTGCAGGAAATCCTCGGCCCAACCATCACTTGGACCGAGTTCAGTCTTCAGGCCACAACAAAGGGCCTATCCGAAGGTGTAATACCCCTGTATTTTTTATGTATTTTTATAAAGTATTTAATTATTAATAAAATGTATTGTCAATGGCTCAAGTATTTTAATTAAATATGTTAAAGGGTTAAAGTATTTTAAATAATATAAAGTTTTATAAAAGTAAAATATGTTTTGGGTCTAACGTTTATTAATTATTGGGCAATGTAAATTATTTCTACATACTCTTATCGGAATAACCCATTCCAAAACCCATAACTTAAGCCCTATCCCATAACTCAAGCCCACATTTTTATAAGCCCAAATTTAACCCTACACTTTCTACTCTATAAATACCCCATGAATCCCCAAAAATTTCCCACACAAAAAGGTTAGTCTTATTTTATCTCTCCTTTGTTTTATTAATTTGTGTAATTATAATTATTGATTTATGGGCTTTGATTTTATTGTTTGAAATTAATTTAATTAGTATCAAATTGTATTTTGATGATTAAACTTTATAATTTTCAGATTTTGTAAATTTATAACCTTGGGTTTTTAATTATTGAAAATCATGATTTTAGGGTTTTTATGAATAATTGATTTAGGGCTTTTATAGTAATGATGTTTTGAAATTTTGGTGATTATAACTACTTATTAGTTTAACTTAATTCCATATTATTTTAAACACGTAAATTCATGTTTTAATTATTAGATTTCCGTTCGTTAATATTAATCCCGTTTTAATCCCGATCAGGTTCGGAACTCCTCCGATTTTGATAAAAAAAAAAAAGTAGTGTTATTCGTGTGGAAATAAAGTTTTAAGAAAGACTCACTACTTTGGTATTGAGCACCACCCTCTCGTGGCCAAATTCAGCCTCTAAATATGATTTTCGAGCAGTTTTTTTTTTTAACGAAGTTTTTTTTATGCTTTAAATTTTATCCTTGAGTTTAAAAGGGGTAAGAGATAATTTAATGTTTCTATGGATAATTTAAGTATAAAGATGTATTTTGATGAAGTTGTAAGGGATTTTTGATTAATTTAAAATGTTGGAATTTTATTTAAAGTAGTATAATTGTGATTTTTAATAAAAGGGTGTGATTATCCATTAAAAAGGAGTTTAATTAGGGGTTTTAAATAATTTTCAGATTGTTATAAGTTATTTAAAGTGAGTTTAACTTGCTGGAAATTGTGTATACAAGGGAAATTAATATAGTATTATTGTCCCTTTATGTAGGAGACTTGGTTCGAGAATTGTTGTAGAGTACTCGGTTATTTTAAGAGCTTATTTGAGGTACGTTCGCGTACTTAGCATATTTTGATGATGTAGAATCATGCTAGGCTTGATTTCAATCAATTACAAGTAGTATCATGCTAAGGTTTATGTATGGAATTGTGAATTAATGGTGTTGGTGATTGAATTGTGAAGCATGAATTATTTGTGATGGTTTATGGATTGGAAAATTATATTTTGGGCATGTTGTGTTTGAACCACACTTTTATTTATGGCATGTTAGAATGCATGATTAATTAAACTACATGTTTAATTATGTTTGGAATATTGAAAAGGAATTTTATTACGGTTCAAATAATTTTTATTGATGCTTTGAGCATGAGGAAGGAGCTAAATAAGTGTCTATGTACACAAGGAATAAATTTTATGTTGGTGCCTTTGTGCACTTAAGGTGTTTTTAACACCGAGGGATATGATTTTTGGCGCTTTATGCGTTTAAGGTGTCTTTGACACTGAGGTAGAATTAAAAAGGGTTCAACATTAAATAATATGTGGTCACTAATTATTCAAGAATTAAATTAGTATGTTTGGTTGATTGAATAATTATGGTTGATTGATTTATTATGCTTTGATAGTCATCACCAAGTTCAATAACATGTAAATAACGTAAAGTGAAAGAGATTATGCACCAAAACTCTTGGAACATATATACCTTGAGTATGAACAATAGGAGGAGTTATGGGGTTTTATATTTAACCATAACTTCTAATGGAGTACAGGACGCTGTACATTCCTTTTTATTTATTATTATGCGTAGGAATTCCGCCACCTTTGAGTGGTTTTGTCGCTGGCACGGTTAGCTCCCGTGTCAGTTAACCTCAATTTATTTGGGGGAGGATAGTTGGAAACTCGTTCGATGCGTAATCAACGCTAAATGAATTATTTAGTGTCTTGTTAATGTGTCTTGTTGATTGTTGTGTGTGCTTGTAAACAGGTGCAATGAGGTAAGTGTGTGTTGATAGGTGAAAGCATGTTAGTGTGTTTAATTATGCTTATGTGCTCAGCTTTGCTGATTGTGTGTGTTTGTATGTTAGGCCATGTCTTTACTTTGGCCCTGCGACGACCCATTTTCTAATGGCGAGTAGTGGGGACAAGTAGAGAGGAGGTTTTCAGGTGATGAGGCATATTCATGAATGGGCATGAGTGAAGAGCGAATCATGCTAGTTTCTATAAGTATATGATGTGTTTAATGCTTTAATTATTTATGATATTATTATCATGTATGACTAACGCAAAAGTTTTAAAGTTGGTTTGGTTTTAATAAGGGCCTACAATGGTTCCAAGTTGTAGGATGGTTTTATTTTACTTCGTTTGACTTTGGTTTTGACTTTACTTTCGTTGGTTGACTTTTCAAGTTGACTTGTTTTGAATGGTTTTGAAATTAGTCTTCCGCTGTGTGTCTTTGATGGTTGCCTTAGCCGTTTTCACGGTGGCGGTAATATCTTAGATATTCCTATTTAAATTTTTAAACAGGGCAAAACAGGTATTTTAATGGAAAGGAATTTCTAGGGTGTTACAGAAGGTCCCATTGTTTTCACCCGAAACAACCCCGAAACAATACATTTTTTGCATTCGATATCTCGCTCTTTATTTATTCATTAATATCTATCAATTCACAGCTTGTTTTTAATTTATAATTGCTTAAATGGGTCAATTATGATGTATTGATAATAAATAAATTAAGTCACTAATGAACGTAAAATTATGCTAGGAGCTATTGGCCCCTGGAAGAAAAAGTTTTAAGATCCGCCACTGGTTGATTAGTTTACTTCACAAGGAGGTTGTGGAGTAGAATTTTTTTTTTTGTCTATTTTATAAGAAAAAACAGCCTACTCTACAAGTAGGTTATGGCCAACAACGATTATTGTCCACAAGTGGGTTGTGGAGTAGGCTTTTTCATGTCTACATACATTCACCTTTTAGCATTATTCCTTCATCTCTTGGATTCTCTTGTAACTGTTGGAATAAAGGGAGGAAAAAAAGTTATCGCATTGAGAATCCGCCTGATCGGGCTATTTGTGCTCCATCGGGTGCGAGAGAGATAACGGATTTGCTGGAATCCCTACCGCCTGGTCGGGCGGTATTCATCCCGGTCGGGCGCGAGTAAAAGTTTGGAAACATTCCTTCGCTCGCCCGATCGGGCGCGAGGAGCTTCGAAATTTATCAGTTTGTTCTTCGATGCTTTCCCGGTCGCGCAAATCCTTGCCCGATCAAGCGCGATGGTATCCGTTGGAATTCTAACGGACTTCTTCCCTTAGATTATTCCTTGATCTCTTGATGATCATTTGTAACCTCCTCTCATTAAAGAAGATATTTATGGTGATTAAATCATATTCTTTATTCTTGTGTTAATCTCCCTTTGATGTCTAGATTCATTCTTTTCATCTCACTTACTTGGTTATAAAAAGCTTGTTCATAATCTGATGTTATACTCTCAAGAAACACATGAACATTACCTTCTAACACAAGCTTAAACACAAACTCCTTTCGGCATAAGTTACTTGGTTCCAACCTTCCACCCAAAAGTGCCTTTGTGTGGAAGTGGTGTGTTAACTTAAGGGAACGTGCCGGCGAATACAATTGTGCACCTCGGTTGCGCCGGAAATTCGTTTTCAAGTCAGTGATTTGCATCACGACACACCATACTCTTTCATTGTCATAAGATCATCTTTTCGATTTTTTATTTAATATAGCCTTGAAAATACTTCTTATATTACAACAGTAACCTCACATTAAAGTGGATGTTTATGGTGATTTAATCACCCTTTGATGTCTAGATTCATCCTCTTGAAATTCCTTCCTTGCTTATTAATTTGACTTGGTTATCTTCTTCTTGGATGTACATCATACACAAAATTAGTTAAACACATTTGTTCTTTGGGCATAAATTTACTCTGACTCCACCTCTTACTCTAAAGTGCCTTAGAGTGAGAGTGGTGTGTAGCTTTAGGGAATGTACTAGCGATACAATATGCATCCGGTTACGCAAGAATTCGTTTTCAAGTCAGTGATAAAGTCACGCCACACCATCTTCCTTTTGATCAAACAAGTTCAATATTCATTCTATTATTTGTAGCCTTATGAACACTTATTTTTACATCAATACATTTATACGAGTTGTTTTCGAATTAGATCAGACTCTACTTTTTCATCCTAATTACTCTGTGGTCCATTTTACTCGTTCATAAACATTAAATTTAACAATGAAATGAAATAAAATTAATTAAATGTGTTAGTTGGCATCTTACTATAATAAGTAAAAAAAAAACTCCAAAATAAATGGTATGCAATGCTTCCACGATTGAAGATGCTGGCCTTGAGATTTAGGCCTCCCATTGTTGATAATTCCTCACGTTTTAAATTGGTTGTATTGAAGCTTTGTAGTGATGCATCTAAAAAACAAAGGAAGTTTAAGGTTATAGAAATGTACGACCATTAATTGGACCTGACCCTATCGAGATGGCAGCAGAATTTATCTTAATTCATGAGATTCATAGACTCATAGTCCCTTGTTTCATAACATTTAATACGTTAGTCAATACAATGATATGACAAACAAAATCTTTAATTTTGCTTTAAATTTGCATCATAGGTAAGGAAGTGCCGTTGTGCGTTGAATGGAAAGAAGCCTTCTGCAAATTATATCCCCTTGTTTTATTTTACTAGGTTTTCGAATATACTTCCTCTATTTTTTTTTTTAATTATTGAAACATACCTTTTATCACACTTATTGAGGAAGTGATTATATTAGGTATACGAATGAAGTAAGTCATGAAATCTAAAATTTTGTAAATTAACTCTCTCATTTACCTACTCTAATATCTTCCTTAAAATGTATGCTAGTAACACAAAGTTTCATATACGGCTGGCCGTACGGTGCGGCCAGCCATATATTTTTTATATATATATAATTTTTCTTCTCTCCCCCCTTTTTCTCTCCTCTTTTCTTCTTCCATCTTCTACAACATTTTTCTTTTGCCCTCAATTTTATTTCTCTCTCCTCTTTTCTTCTTCCATCTTCTACAACATTTTCCTTTTCCCCCAATTTTATTCCTCTCTCCTCTTTTTTCTTAAAACTTCATTAATGGTGTCATCTTCTTAGCCCAAATTTCTTCAAACTTCATTAATGGTTTACTTTTGAAAATTTATGTTTTACGAATTTTATGTTGAATTCAATCTTATTTGCTAAAGATTTTGATTATATAACTTGTAAGTTGTTAAATTTTATTACTTAATTTTTTGTTTAATTGAAGAACGAAAAACAAATTGTTTTCGTGTATAGTGGTGGTTTCGTGGGTGGGTAGTGGTGGTTTCGTGGTTCTAGGTTCTAGATCTGGTTTCATTGGGGGTTTAAGTTGGTAGTGGTTCGTTGGTGGTAGTTTTTTGTTGGTGGTGGGTAAGGGGTTACTAGATCCATTCAGGGGTTACTAGGTCGGCGGTCAGGGGTTACTTAGGGTTACTAGGGGTTACTAGGTTGGAGGTTACTAGATCGGTTAGGGGTTACTTGGGGTTACTAGATCAGGGGTTATTATGGGGTACTAGGTCAGTTAGGGGTTACTAGGTCGGGGGTTACTAGGGGTTACTAGGTCGGGGGTTACTAGATCCAGTCAGGGGTTACTAGGTCCGATCAAGGGTTACTAGATTGGGGGTTACTAGGTCAGCGTTCAGGGGTTACTTGGGGTTACTAGGTCAGGGGTTACTAGGTTGGGGGTTACTTGGGGTTACTAGGTCAGTTAGGGTTACTAGGTCAGTCAGGGGTTACTTGGTCAAGGGTTATTAGGTTAGTCAGGGGTTACTTTTATCTTGGGGTTACTTTGTCATTTGCTGATTTGGTACCCTGCCGCATGGTGCGGCCAGCCGCACCAGAAACGCACCGTGCTAGTAAATAGAAACGGAGGAAGTAGTAATGATTGTATATTTGTACATCAATTATATTTGTTGCCTGTCAAGTTAGTTGAGGTATTTGTGAATTTAAATCAAATAAGTGGAAGTTAGGTTAGACATCACTTTCTTTAATTTATTGATAACTAGATTAAGTCTCGTGCCATGCACAGTAATTTTCACGTACTATTTATTATTAGTTTAACACTATATTTATTTATAATAATTATCAAATTGCAAAATAAGATAAAAATTTATAATACAAAAATTAAAAATAAAATTATATCATACTAAAGAAAATAGTGGGAGTATTACATCCACGACTAATAAAATAATTATGAATTGCGTCATAAAGTTATATGTAGGAAAATATTGTAGCATATTATTAAATTAAAAAAATAATATTTTGTTGGATGTTTATATATGAAATATAATTAACAAATAGTATGGATAATATTGTTGCATCTCATTAAATATTCTCTAAAAAGCTTTGGCAAAAAAAAAAAAATTATTTTGGCGCGAAATTATTTAAAAAGGAGATGACATATAGCATTCCTAATTTTACCTATATTATAATATATAGTTATTGTTATAAATTGAATCGTTAAAGTCAATTTGATGCAATATATCGTATTTTTTTGTACTAAAAACTAACCCACAAATAATATTAATATTAGTAATAAGAATGTTTAATTTCAATTATAATATATAAATTAAATATGTACGGATAATAATTTTATTGACTTAAATAAGTTATCAATCAATAAGGTATAAAATAAAGTAAGAATATATTTATTTTTGAAAAATGATTGTGGGAAGGAAAAAACGACACCAGGAAGTGACGTGTGTCATTTTTGGTGTCTATTTTAGTATTATGTTATTGATTGATTGAAATTATTAATGGTGAAATTAATGCAATGACAAATGTAATAATCTGTACCTCATTTGAATCTATTAACTATTACTAAAACATAAATTTGCTGACATCATACATCCCCTCCCTATCTTATGTGTCGCTTCCACAATAAAAAAATTCCCGCTATTTTGTTGTATGATGTCATCAATTCTATTTTTTTTTTCTAATTTTTCTAAAAAAAACTACAAGTATTGTATTAGATAAAGTATTGTATTTGATAAAGTATTGTACTAGGTAATAGATGCATACTACGTTTGTTGGTTGCCTATAAATTTTTTTTTTTTTTTTGGTGTTTTGGTTGCCTATAAATTAAATACGCAACTATCAAATTGCATAACAAAGAGCTATAAATACGAAACTACCAACATTAATTTTCCTATGAATACAAAACTACCAACATTAACTGACTTTACCAATTGGGTGTTGGTGTAGTGGTGATTGGGACTACACTTGGTAGGGAGGACATGTGTTCGATCCCCCGCAACAACAATTGGGAGGGGGACTGGAACCTAACCACCCAAAACTGATCCCCGAATTCGGATTAGCCCAAAAGGGTGAACCGGGTAGAGCACCAAAAAAAACATTAACTGACTTTTGGCCACAATTCCAAATTGAATATAAGTATAAAAAAAGTACTAATTATCCTAGATTCCCTCCTATTTAAATGTGATGATAAGTGTAAATAGAAAAGGAAAAAAAACCTAATTATTCAAAGTGATTGACAATATATATCATAATTTTGATGAAAATAAAAGATTTTAAATTACGAAATGTAAGTAATTCTTATTTATATTCATGTATAATAACGATTTATTTTTAAAATGTACAAATTTAAAATAGGTTTTATGTAAACTGTGCATCCCTCGGTTTTAACCTAGTTAAAAAAAATTATAATAAAAAAAAAAAAAAAAAAAAAAAAAAAACAAACAAATGTAATAATCTAAGTATAAAAATAACACCAACTAAAAAGGAACGGTAAGAATTTAGTAAGCACTAAATTTTTGAATATAAAATTCTTCTTTCGACTTATATATACACTTTTACGAATTAAAAATAAGAGAAACCAGCCTCTCTCTTCTCTTTTCTCTCTTATAGGGGTTTAGTTTTCTTGGTTGTTTAGGCCGGATATAGTTTAACTTTTTTTAATTTAATTTAATTTTCTTTTATTCAATTTAGTTTTTTTTATTTGTTTTGTTTTGTTTTACGTTTTGGTTTGTTTTATTTTGTTTTCTCCATCAGTGAGAGTCTGTCCCAATTTTCTGGGTTTTTTCTAATTTTCTTGGATTTTGATTCTCATCCATGGATGGAAATTTTATTTTTAGGGTTCTTATAGTAATTGAGGAGGTGACTTGAATTCCTATGGGTATGAGATTTGTTACCAAATGTTCGATCAAAACATCAGTGCAGCTTGCGGAAGTCTCAACTTGGAAAGATACAAAGATATCGAAAATCATTGCTCATGTCAAGCTTGAGCTATGCCAAATATGCAAATTAGTCATAATTTTGATTGTAAAAGTTATGATATTTTTCTAGATATGTGATTTACAGATCTTTATTATTATAGATGTCGTATGGCTATTATTTAATGATGTTGTTTAATGATATGTGGTTTTTTTTTAACTTCACGTTAAAAAAAAAAAAAAAAAAAAAACAATAAGAGAACATTTACAGTAGAATATTACTTTGGGTCATACGTATAAAAAAATTTGTGACAACGAATTATTTTAAAAGTTACTCCAAAATGAGTAGTAGAGTAGTAGGCCATAGAAGTTTTATGAGAAATTATTAATTTAAAAGTTAATTATGGTACTGTAGATTTAATCTACTTTTTCTCCACCTTTCCTTAGTTGATCTCTCATAAAATAAAGTCAATATAAACAAACAACAATTGCCTATATATTGTTAGAACAATTGCCTATATATTGTTAAGACTCAATTGTCTATAAGAGATGCTGATTCATTAAGGTCTTTCTTTTTACCGTTATGAGGTAAGATGGTCAAGAGTATGTAGCTCTTATGAGCAAATATGCTTATAGATATTTCATTATGGGGGAATTTATTGTGATTTGCAATTGTCGTGGTTACTTTTGATCGAACTATGCCTATGAGCAAAAAATAATTTTAGTTTGGTGAAAATACTTTCAGTTCAGTGTAATTAATTAAACTTCAATCAATATAATTTCAAGTTAATAACAATATAGACATCTAATCCCTTCGTTTTTAAATACTTGCTCCATTTCTCCATGCGCTGAGTTTTAGGAGAAATTGGAGAAAATAATAAAATATAGAGATAGTGAGATTAGTGGAAGGTAAATTGGAGGAAAGAGAATCTAAAAGTAATAAAATTGAGTTCCACTATTAGTTGAGAGAAATGAATTAAGTATTATAAAAGCTTTCTGAATAAGAAAATGGAGCAAGTATTTAAAAACAACTACAAAAGAAAAGTAGTGGAGTAAGTATTTTAAAAAAATAACTACAAAAAGTACACCCTATAAAAATATAGGCCATATGATATCGTATATCTAAATATCCTATATTATCATAATAACGAATTATTTGACCGTATTTAACATTCAATTAAAAATGTTATCTTAAAATTTTATCATCCTGGGTATCGTCTGGGCACAAAAGTACACTCCATATGATATCGTATTCTAAATACCCTACATTATCCGAACGAATTATTTGACCGTATTTAACATTGAAGTAAAAAGGTCATCTTAATATATATATATATATATATATAAAGGAGAGTTTTATCCCGATTTTTTAGAGAGCCACGCAGGATTAAATATTCTTAATGTGCCATGTAATATAAGAAAATTTAGTTATAGCCAATTAAATAAGAGATTTATAATTTTTTTTATAATTAAATAATTCAGATGTCACATAAGCAAAATTGGCAAACGAGATTTTAAAGTTTTATAGCATATTAATTAAAAATAAAAATAATATCATATTATATTAGAAATTTTATCAAAAATTATAACGAAGGAGGGAAAATTCAAATTTAATTTTAAAATAAAAATATTAATAATTGATATACTAGGTACAATGTATAAAATAATAAATTTTATCACATAAATACCAAAAACAATTATTTTAAAAAAATATTAATAAAATGTGCATCGCACGGATTTCATATAGTGCTATTAATTTGGGTTTATGAATATAAATAGTTGCATAGGTTGTAAATGACTAGCCATTTGCCTCTTTATTTACCTACCCATTGTTTACTTCATTTAATGGTGCAGGTTTGATTGACCATTTTCCTTTGTAAGTGCAGCCCGTTGCCTCCCCTTTTTCCATATATATTCACGCTTCTCCATCTTTTTAGAGACACACAAAAAAAAAAAAAAAAAAATTCTCTTCTTCACTCTAAATATTTTCCTTTAGTTTTGGGCAAGTATTTTGAGTTTCAGTACGGTTTGTGAGTGCATATAAATTCCGGAATCGTACTTATCCCGCAGGGTGAGCGCTTGATGTGTACTACACCGGGGTAACACATAATCGTTTTTTAGGTCAGTGATTCTCCACGACTCGACAATAGTCAATTTGATCAACAAAATATTGAGATCATAACATTGAGATAAGTGTTTTTCGTTTAATTTGCTTATTTATTAACAATTAAAAATATGAATTAAAAAGAGAAATCTCTATATTTAATTTATATATATTCCCTATTTAAAAGACTAGCTTCTTGCAAGAGTTGTAATCTTTATCTTTTTTTTTCCCTCGAAACAAAGGCCTATACTGCTAGAAGCTTAATTATACCCATGTCAACTAGCACTAATACAAACTCTTTAGAGGATATAGAAGAAGACAAACTAGAGCAACTACAACTCACCCTTCCTAACAAATTATGGCTTGGTAAATATCCTACTTATCTATACCAAGGATTTTGGTGCCTTGTTCTTGAACCCACAATTTCATTCCAAACACACTTTCAAGCACAAGATTCGGATATTATCCTAGCCAGCCTTCCTAAAAGTGGCACTACTTGGCTAAAATTTCTTATTTTTTCCGTCATTAATCGGAATAAGTTTCCTGATTTTTCTAAACACCCACTTCATACTCAAAATCCCCATGAACTCGTTCTCCAATTTGAGCTCAAACTTTACTCTAAAATCAAAGGAAGTCAACCTGATCTAACCAAACTACCCTCGCCTCGACTCTTTGCTACCCACATACCATATCCGTCTCTACCGGATTCTATCAAGACCTCTAAATGTAAAATTGTTTATGTTTGTCGAAACCCTTTGGACACGTTCATATCATTATGGCATTTTAATCTAAAATGTGAGAGAGATGAAACCATTACACCGGATATGATAATGAAATATTTTGAAAATTTTTGTAAGGGGGGTTTTGCATTTGGTCCATATGAGGATTACATATTAGGGTATTGGGACGAGCATACACGAAACCCGGACAAGGTGTTGTTCTTGGAATATGAAGGGTTAAAGGCGGATCCAAGTGCTCAAGTAATGAGGCTAGCTGAGTTTATGGGTTGCCCGTTTTCAGAAGAAGAACAGAAAGCAAGCCTTGTAGAAGAGATAATCAAGCTTTGTAGTCTTGATAGCTTAAAGGAAAAAGACGTGAATAAAAGTGGTAAATTTTATGATTTTGTGGAGAATTATGCTTTATTTAGGAAAGGTGAGGTTGGGGATTGGATTAATTATCTAAATCCTTCAATGATTAAGGAGCTTCTTCATGACTTACATGAGAAACTCAAGAAGTCTGGATTTTCTTTCAAATACTATAATGAATGATGCAATTTCAAGGCATCAATATCTTCATTTTATTATTCTTATTTATTTTGTTGGTTAGTCTATTAATCACGAGGTTGAGTGGCGTCAATCTAAAAGTTACGTGTGATTAATTAAATTAGGGTTGTAGTAGAATTAGTAGATGGATAAGACACAAGTATTATTTTTTAATATTGTTTAATTTGAAGATATATTTTGTTATTTAAAATTAGTTATTTAGTATTTTTATCTTTTACTGCCACTGTTTCAATTTGCAATCAAGAGACATTATTTGTAAGCCAAAATATTCCATTATTGTAAATAATAAGAAATCGGAGGTAGTAATTATAATTTATTTTATCTTTTACTCCCTTCGTCCCCGATTGATAGTCACTTTTGTCATATTTGGTGACTCAAAATGTTAGTCACATACTCACATTTGCTTTTTTCAAGTACCATTAATATTATTTTTTTACCAAAATTCTCTAACATTTGCAAAAATATTTGTGCAAATTTAACTTTCCAATGTAAATTTTACTTTTTCATGTACTTTAATTACTTCTCTCTCTACTTTTTGCATACCCAATGTAAATTTACTTTTTCAATGTACTTTCTTTAATTCTTGTGATTTTTCTTCAAAAGTGACTATCAATCGGGAACGGAGGGAGTAGTTATCCTAACATCATGGGGTGTTTGCGTATAAATAGTCTTTACACCCTTCGTGTTTTAATAAGTGTTACACTTTGACCGGCACATAATTTTAGGCAATTTCATTTACTTAAATAAAATAAGAGGTTTATTTCACCAAAAAAAAAAAAAAAAAAAAAAAAAAAAAAAGAGCTAAGTGGGGTTGTTGGGGTATTAAAAAAAATTGTGAAAGAAAGATAGTGGAGTTAATAGTATAATGAAAAGTAATGAACGTAAGAGGAAAGAAATAATAAAAAAGTAGTAGAGAGTCTAGGTGGAGGCCATGAGAGGATATATATATAATTTTAAATTGTAGTTTTTTGCCAAAAAAATGTATCACTTATTAAAATATGGAGGGAGTATATTTTCATTAAAGAAAAGGCAGAAAAGTTTTAAGTTATATTTGATCAATATGTATGAAATATTTTAGCAAGAGAAATACAGATGATATTTGCTGAGAAAGCTACTGATTTAGTCGTTATTTAGTCTTGGTATGATTGAATTGTTTCATATCCCCAAATTTCTTAAAATATTATGAAGAACCCATTCAATTACACATCAAATTGGTGTAGCTGCTTTTTGACAAGCAAGAGGTTTAATCTTTGAAAGTTTCGTGAATGATTTTGATAAGATAAGTTGTAAAAATGCTGCAAACGAATTTTACAAAATCGTGGCAAAAAACTCAGTTTCCAAGGTCAGATTGTTTGGCTTCGTTCTCCTTTGTTTCTAAGGCTTTTGATGTGATTCCATTTTTTTTTTTTTTTGGAAAAATACACTTAAATAATCCCAACTTTGCCCAATTTACTTTAAATAATCCCAACTTTCGATTATTCTTCAATGATCCCAACTTTCATATGCATTTTCTTTCTTCAATCCAAAACCGGTCAACAAAAGTCAACAACCCATTATTCTAGGTTACCCAACACGTGTCAATACGTGATTGGTTTACAATTTTTTTTTTTAAAAAAAAAAGAAAAAGAAAAAAAAAAATCCAAAACAACCAGCCACCACGCCCACCAGCCACCAACCGTGCTCTTCTCCTCAGCTTACCCCCAAACCACCACTTCCCAATCCCTAGCCACGTCACCGATTTTCGCTGCCCAACCACCATAACACCGGAAATCGACCACTCCATCCCTACCCCACCTTAGAAACCGGCGTCCCCTCCCTCCCACACCACCGAAACTAGCCATTCCTCCCTTCCTTAAACTCGCAACCTCCCTTCTCCCTTCCCTAAATCCAGAACACCAACCTTCTCGCTTCTCACACTGCCGAAATCGGAGCCCCCCCACCCCCCCCCCCCAAATTCCCACACCACCATAACCGACCTTCTTCATTCCCCATCTTTGAATCTTTCCCAAGCTCCCAAGTCCCAACGTTGCGCTGCTTACGATTTCAGGGCTAGATTTATCGGGGTGGAGGTAGCGGAAGTTGGTGGTGGGCGTCAGAAAACGCAAATTAGGGTTGGGGAGGCTATGGTCATGGCAGGCTTGGGGTCTTGGGCTTTGATTTTTGTTAATTTTCTTTTTAAAAAAACATTAATTTTTTATGAACCAATAAACAAATGACACGTGGCAATTTTATATTTTTAACAAAAAAGTAATCCTTTCTCCAGGTTACCAGTAAATTGGATTGAAGAAAGAAAACACATATTAAAGTTGGGATCATTGTAGAATATTCAAAAGTTGGGATTATTTAAAGTAATTGGGCAAAGTTGGGATTATTAAAGTGTATTTTTCCTTTTTTTTTTTTTAATTGGTTAGTATTTTGTCTAGTTTTCATTTGCAAAATTCAAAAAAATTTCGAGGAGCATAGCTATTTCAGTTTATACTCGTATTATTATATTAATTTCAATTCAATACAAATAATTCGAGTATAAACTAAAACAATGTCATTTTAATAGAAATAAGCTAAAGTGAACAAAGTTTAAACCTCATATACTACCTCCGATTTTTATTAGTTGCAACTTTGAAATATTTTATATCCCACAAGTCACAAATAATACTCCTAACTTGCAAATAATAAAAATCAGCGGTAGTACTTCCTTTGTTTTTTTTAGTTGACACCATTTGACTTTTTACACTATTCAGGAATAGCACTTTTACTAGCTTTTGTGATTTATAGCTACGATAAAACGTAGTCAAGTGAGAATGTGAGATTGATCTTATTGTTTGAATCGTCTCAGTGTATATTTCATTAATATCCACCTTTTATAATTTTAAAATGTCAAGAATTAGATATATTATTTGTTAAAGTAGTGTGTTGATAAGTATGATAAGAGAAAGGTGTCAGCTGAATAAAACAGAGGTGGTAAGACATTGTTAGACAGAGTATCTCACATTTTTTTTTTACAAAAAAGGAAAATTTTCATATTTAAAAAGTAGGATCAAATCCCGTCTATAATATTACCCTATGTGAATCCATCTCTTAAATATCAAAAATCAATTTGTGATACAGTGATTGATGATCATCCATGTACTTTATGGTATGTTTATCGATAAATGTAGTACGGATTACTATATAACATCTATATATTGATTTATATGAATACAATCAGTAAAACAAGTTCTACACAATCAAGTTAACTATACAACGTACCAAGCAAAACTTAGTCTAGATGGAAAATCTTTGGGATTGGCGATTCCCTTACCTTTACCCTTTCCCTTTTTTTTTCAAATTAAAGTGTAATGCCTTAGCTACTTCGCTAACTCAGATTTGAAGGACCTATCATAGGTTTCGGCCAGTAGGACCTTTCTTTTTACCAACCAACCAACTGTTCTATAATTCTATAATAACCTTGGACTCTAGAAGTGCGTACTACACTACTACTGCTAGATTACCTGGCTAGAGTCCAAGCAAAACGTACCAACCAAACGTTATCTATAATCCTCGAAAACATAGCATAATGTGCGTACTACTACTTGAACATTTTCTCTATAGCTTACATACTTCTTTTTTACTCCATAGTTTCTATTTCACAGGTCTATTTCATTTCAAAGGCAGCCTAAGAACCCAAATCTCAAGTGCAATTGGAAGATGAGTTGATCAAACAAGATGAAATCAGTAAATCACCCTTCTAAAAGATCAATATTTGTGGTTTGGTTATCCATTACACTTTTATCAAGGTTTTTGGTGCGCAAATATGATTTCAGAGATCGCACTTTCTTTTCAAACCAACTTTCTAGCACAAGATGATACTGATGTTATTTTAGCTAGCCTACCAAAAACAGGTACAACATGGTTAAAATCTCTCCTTTTAGCATTGTTGGTTAATCGAAAAAAATATAGTGATGTTTCTCAACACCCTTTGCATTCTATTACTCCTCATCACGAGCTTATCGACCATCTTGAGTTTGAAGTATACAAAAGTTGCCATGGTAATGATTTACCAGACTTAACTAAAACTCCCTTACCTCGACTCAAAAGTTTGAAGTATACAAAAGTTTGAAGTATACAAAAGTACCCACATGCCGGATTTGACATTGCCTGAATCAATTAAAACATCAAAATGTCAAATTATTTATGTTTGTAAACCCTTTAGACAATTTTGTTACTTTATGTTAATTTTGAAGTCAATTTGTTGATGAATATACCTCCAAAGTAACACATAAGTGTCCCCCATTGGTTGAAAAAGAGAGAGTTAATCACTTCATAAGACTAAGGGGGTACTTCTCCTATTGCCTTGTGGTTTTCGGATAGAATCTCCTTTGGACTTGTTAAGTGGACTCTCTCTTGGCTTGCGTGTGCGGTCCATAGACCCATATTTAACATGGTATCAAAGCTGGGCCCACAATATGGGGCCCTAAATGGATACAATTCACTGGGCCAAATTGAGTAAGTCCATGTGAGGGGGAGTGACGAAGAAGCACTCTAACCCGGATAATCACACGAGACAAAGTTAAAAGAAAAAAAGAGACCTTACATGGAGGGGGGAGGGGGGAGGGGTTGTTAAAGAATAGACCTCCAAAGTAACACATATAATCATATAAGTGTCTCACATTGACTGAAGAAGAGAGTCTTAATCACTTTATAAGTCTGATGATGGGCTACTCCTCCTATTACCATATGGTTTGGGCTGCTATTGTTGGGGCTAATAATGAGAATATTATTTGTAATTGGCGCTTGTTCGTTGTTACAGTCATTATTCACAACTGACGTATTTAACAGCCCATTGCAAATACTTCTTATTTTAGTTGTAAAAATGAATTATTCGCAACTTGCTTTATTTTAGCATGTTGTTAATAAATATTATTTGCAACTGCCATTAAACTAGGCCCTTTGCAAATACTGTTTTTTAAATGTGAAAAAGTTCTATTCACAACTCGCCTAATTTAAAGACAGCTATTTTAAGGATTACAAAACAGAATAAGTTATCAATCCAGAAAAAGACAGCTACAATACGATAAAATACCCTGAAACTTCATCACAATGTCAAGTAAACCAATATAGATGTGCATTGCAAATTTGCAACTAAGTAAATTTCCTGTAACCCTATATATGGAAATCAATGGAATACACTCCGATGTGAGGAGTTTCACAAAATCTAACAATTACCATTGATGACCTAGCCAAACCGTTGATATGTATAATGTATATGATAGATATTATGGGCTTTGGTAACAACCGAAATATTTTTGTTGCTAAATTATACGAAGTATTGAGTAATAAAATATTCTTTGTTGTCAAAAATTAATCTTCTTATAGTAATCACGTAATAGTACATAATAACAATAGATATGGATAATTAAAATATACATTGAATTAAAGTTAATTTTTAAATTACCATTCAAAAATGTAATCATTTTCGAACTAACCACCCATTTAATTTTTTATTTTAAATTACCACCCCTTAAATTAAATAGATGCACAGAGTACCACCCATTTCAAAAATCGGTGGATTTTCCATCTGTAGGCCCCACCTAACACTTATTTTGACTGATTTTTTTCCCCGGTTTTTCTCTTTAAAAACACTCTCTATACTTTAATTCACATTTCCTTCACCAAATTCTACCAAATTTCAAAGAGAAAAATGTGAATTGAAGTTAGGAGAGCGTTTTTAAAGAGAAAAATCGAGAAAAAAAAAATCAGTCAAAAGGGTCAAAATAAGTGTTAGGTGGGGCCCATAGACGAAAAAGTCACCGGATTTTTGAAATGGGTGGTAATCTTAGAATTTATTTAATTTAAGGGGGTTCTAATATAAAATAAAATATTAAACAGGTGGTTAGTTCAAAAATGGTTACATTTTTGGGTGGTAATTTAAAAATTTTCCTTAAATTAATGCAAAATTACAAAGTAACTTTAGAAAACAACGATAGTACAATAAACTTCAACGCCGTGGAAATCCAAAGCCTAGAAGGCCACACCATAATATTTATAAATCTAAGGAAAACTATACAAATACAATAAAAATGAGAAACAATGAATAATGGAGAATTCTATTTAGACGCCTCTTTTGGCTCAAATAATTATACTGCTACACAAGTTTTATTTTACATTCTGAAACTCAATCATAATTATTTAGAATTGGAAAGTACTACGAACCACCACGAACCAAAAACCCAAAACCAACAAGAACCAAAACAATCGAAAACCACCACGAACCAAACCCAACCAAAACCACCAAAACCCCCGAAATCCTTCGACAAACACCAAGAACCACTGAAAAAGTGAAACCCTTCGACGAACCATCAAGAACGACGAACTACCCCGATAACCAAAAACCAATTACCCACTCACGAACCACGTGCAAAATCCACCCACAAGCCACCAAATCCAACCATAAATCAAGCAAACCACCCACAAATGAGGATGGATTGGAATTTGAAGAGAGATGAGAGATGAAGAATGATAGATATTATATTCATGATAATATTTGTCGCAGATTAGGATAGATTTACAGTATATTTTGTATCCTTATCAAACTAAGTTTCATATCATGTTGAGATCTAGCATTGTAAACTCTATATATTGAATCAATGGTACACACTCCAATTTAAGGAGTTTTCCCGAAATCTAACATGGTATCACAACTTTAGGTTTTGATCCTAGGTTTTATTATTTTTTTTCTCTTGCTTCCGCTTCTTCCTAGCTTGCTCACGTACCACCTTAGCTATGACTAAGGATGATACACCACCCCCATCGCCACCACCTCCTCCACCTTCGACAGAGTTCCATCCCTCTGACTTTGGACTATGAGAAGGTTCAATACGCAAAGTGGGTGGAGTTATTTGAGAATCACGCACTTGCATATAATGTACTCGACCACATTGACTCATCAGTCTCTCGACCCGCGGCCATATCTAACGAGTTATGGGCTCGCTTGGACGCTATAGTTAAACAATGGATATACGGCACCATATCTCATGACTTTCTTGAAACCATCCTTTCTAGGAATTCCTCTGCGCAACAAATTTGGGATCGTCTTCGGGAAATTTTCCAAAACAACAAGGGTGGTGTACCTTGAAGCCCAATTGAACGATCTTCATCTTGATGGATTCCCAAACGTTACAGCATTCTGTCAACAACTAAAGAGCATCGCTGACCAACTCGCCAATGTTGATCAACCGATCTCCGATCAGAAGTTGGTCCTTCGGCTTGTTGCGGGCCTTACAGCACGGATTTCGATACCGTTGAACCATGATTGCTTAGACTGATCCCTTGCCTTCCTTTAATACAGCTCGCTCTCGCCAGTCGACCGGCGCCAGGGGTACCAGTGGAGGCGCCGGTGGTCGAGGACGGGGCAACGGCAAGCAGGGCCGTGGTAGGGGTCGTGGCCGTGGAGGCCAAGGCTGTGGCAACCAGTCCAACAAGAGCAGCTCGCAACAACAACAGCCACAACAATCCTCGCAACAACAAACTCAAGATCAGCCCATTGGTCAACCTTGGGCCCAAAGTAAGGCCTGGCCCCAACAACAGTTCTATTGGATCCCATAATAATCTTGGGCAGTGCCTCCCTAGCCGTTTCCAACATCCGACCCGTATCAACCTCAGCCCATCCTTGGTGATGCACCAGGTCGTGGTTCCTAGCAGGCTTATGTTGTGGGAATACCTCAATATGGCCTGTGAATGACACCCACAGAGCTCGGGAGTGCCTACTCTTCTATGAGTCTTTCAACTTCGGACAATGGATGGTACATGGACTCCAGTGCCACCTCCCATATGACACACAATCCCGGTAATCTCTTTCCCCTTTTAAATTTAAGCGCTAATAATCATATTTTAGTTGGTAATGGTCATCGTATTCATATTACTGGTTATGGACATACTTCTCTCCTAAATAGATCTTTAGCACTTAAACATGTCCTCCTTGCCCCTCAAATTATTAAAAACCTAATCTCAGTTCGTAAATTTACCTCTGATAATTCGGTTTCCATTAAATTTGACCCTATTGGTTTTTCTGTGAAGGACCTTCACACGAGCAGGGAAATAACGAGATGCAATAGTTTCAGAGACCTATATCCTGTCACCACTGATGCTCATAGCACGTTTCTAGCCACTTCTCTCGCCATAGTCGCTCCTTCCACCTGGCATGATCGTTTAGGACATCCTGGAGCACCTTCTTTAAGCTTTCTTAGGAGCAATAGTTTTATTAATTATAATAAGGAGCATGCCTCTAATTTTTGCAATTCGTGTCAAATAGGGAAACATGTTAGACTTCCACTTTTTAATTCCAATAATAATACTACTTGTGATTTTGATATTATTCATGCTGACTTGTGGAAACCTCCTATTCGTAACATTAATGGTCACAAATATTATTTAGTACTTCTTGATGATTTCACTCATTATTTGTGGACTATTCCTTTAGCCTCAAAACCTCAAGCCTTCCAAAGCTTTCTTATTTTCAAACAATATGTGCAAACTCAATTTAAACGCCCCATTAAATCATTTCAAATTGACAATAATCCGTTCAAAAAATTATGCCTTGATAATGAAATGGTTTTTAGATTCTCATGTCCTCAAACGTCCTGTCAAAATGGAAAAGAGGAACGTATGATCCGCACCATAAATAATGTCAAACGTACTCTTCTTTTTCATGCTTCTTTGCCTCCTTCCTTTTGGTCGCACGCTCTTGAGACCGCAACTTATCTTCTTAACATCTCACCAACTAAGACCCTTAAGAACATAACTTCGGCTCAAGCTCTCTTTAGGAAAATGTAATCCACCGTATTTTTAAATATGTTAGAAATGAAATTTAATTTTCTTTATAATAATGTTTTGTATTTTTTCGTAATTTAATTTCAAAATATTCAAATTATTAATTTGGGTCAAAAATTATTTTGGTACAAATTATTTTATGAACCTTCATTCTATAATTTATTTCAATACAACTAAAGCTTAGTCCATTTCATTTATTTGACCCATTAATTTTATGAGGCCCAATCTTTCTATTTACCCTACAACATTCTCTCCTATAAATACCCCATGAATCCCCAAAAATTTCCCACACAAAAAGGTTAGTCTTATTTTCTTCCTCCTTTGTTTCATTATTTTGCTTGATGTTAAATTAATTGTTTTGGGTTTTGATTTTAGTATAAAGATTATATTTTTAGTATCAAATTATATTTTGATGATATAGAGATTATAAATTTCAGATTATATTTATGTTATAAATTTTCATATTTTATGAATTATAAACCTAGGGTTTCAATTTATTGAAATTGAGATTTTAGGGTTTTTATGAACAATTGATTTAGGGTTTTTATAGTAATGATGTTTTGAAATTTTGGTGATTATAACTAATAATTAGTTTAAATTAATTCCAGATTATTTTGAACACTTAAATTCATGTTTTAATTTTTAGATTTCTGTTCGTTAATATTAATCCCGTTTTAATCCCGATCAGGTTCTGAACTCATCAGATTTTGATAAAAAAAATAGTGTTTTTCATGTGAAAACAACGTTTTAAAAAAGAATCACTACCTTTGGTAGTGTGCACAACCCTCTCGTGGCCAAATTCAGCCTCTAAATATGATTTTCGTGCATTTTTTATTTTAACGAAGTTTTTTTCATACTTAAAATATTATCCTTGAGTTTGATTAATAAAATTAATTATGTTTAAAGTTAATTAATAAGCATAAATGTATGTTTTTTAATGAAGTTTTAAGTGCTGAAAATAGTTTCTAAGTATTACTTTTGATGTTTTATAAAGAGAGTTTAATCACCCATTAAAAAGGGAGATTATTAGGGGTTTTAAAATAATTTTAAGATTTTTATTAAACTTTAAACTTGCTGTAATTTCATGTATAAGAGTGTATTTTAAGGTTTTTATGAAGAAAATTTAAAGAACTATATATATAAGCCTTTAATTTTAACTAAAGGGAAGGTTTTAAAGTGTTGTTTGATTTGGATTTTGAAGGTTTTAAAGTAAGTTAGTATTGCTGTAAATTTGATTGATTGGGTATTGATTGAGATGTTATTATTTGGTTTAGGAGAGGAGTTTATTGAAGGTGATTTCTAGATAGTAAAGTGGCATACCAATTCATTTATTCAAGGTACGTACGAGTTACGAAACCTTGATTTTAGGTGCATGTTTAAGGAAAGATCGAGAACTTAGTATCATGTATATGGATGACTGGGTTAAATTTTTTGGTTATACATTGTGAATTTCGTATGACGTGCACTATTTTATATTGCAAGTATTATTTGTGCTCTAATTATGCAAGGTGCTCTTAGAGGCAAAGGTATATGATTGGTGTAATGATTAATTTATTACTCATTCATGATTATGCAAGCAGGATGAGTAAAGGAAGAATTTATGTCTTATAAGACGAGGTTAAGGTTTTGGGTTGCCTTATGCAGTCAAGGTGTTTATACACCGAGGTAGTTAAAGGAATAAATAATAAATGTTGTTTGTCACTAATAAATCAAGAATTGAAATTGAAAACTTGCCTTGTTTGATTGAATTGTGTTTGGATTGATTGTATTGTTTGCATATGAGTCATCACCAAGTCTAAACCTGTAAATCACGTAAAGTGCAAGATGGATGAGCAATAAAACTCTGGATTGGTGCACTTCTGGAGTAATGACAATCAGGGGTTGGGGTACACGGGGTATTAGCCGTGTACTTTTCTCGAGGCCGTCTGATCTATGAGTCTCTTATTTCAAATATTTTTCAAAACTAGGAGTTAGGTGAGATCTCATACTAACTACGATCACGGAGTCGCGCCCGTGGTCGTTGGACGTTTATTGATGTTTCCGAAAGGAGGCATGGGGTTTTCTTTATTGATGTTCCAAATGGAGCATGGGTTGGACAACCTTGTCTATTGCTAAATCCAATGAAGTAAATAATTGAGTTAGTTAATATTAACTAGTGAAGTCTTAATAAATTTGATGGTTGAGTCATGTGTTGAGTCTATAATTTAATGATGCTTATGCTTGGTTATTAGTAGCAGCTTGTATGTACTCAGCTTTGCTGATTGCGTGCTTTTGTGTGTGTCTTTCTTTGGTCATGGCCTTTGCCTTTTCATGACGATGTGACGATCCAATTTTTACACTTGTAATATTGGGGAGCAGATTAACCACAGGTTCTTGCACATGCAGCATTTGCATCAGGGTTATGGGATTTTGAGTGGAGAATTGGTTATTGTTCGCAGTTTATTTCTTTTTATAAGTTTGAATTTATTTAAAATCTGGTTTTATTTATTTACTACTTTTGTGGGGTTTTGAATAAGGGGCTTAATGGTTCCAAGTTGTATGATTTAATTTGGTTTTGGTTATTGGTTTTGAAACTTATTTATAATTGTCTTAGTTTTTCCGCTGCTATTTTCTGATATAGCCTTAACGTTTGAACACGTGGCGGTAGCACGCCAGTAATTCTCTTGGATTTTGTTCAGGGTATTTACAAGTTTTAAGAAAGAATTGTTTGGGGTATTACATAAAAACCCTTCATATGATCATCTTCGGGTTTTTGGTTGTATATGTTTCCAAAATTTGTCCGCCACAACACCTCATAAACTTGCTCCTCGTTCCACTCCTTGTGTCTTTTTGGGGTATCCTTCCAATCATCGTGGGTATAAGTGTCTTGATCTTTCTTCAAATAAGGTCATCATTTCCGCCATGTAACCTTTGATGAATTCACATTTCCATATATAAAAATATAAGAAAATATTCCATGAAGGATTACAATTTTTTGGGTAGTGATGAAAACTCTCCACTTTAAAGCCACTTATACCTCCATTACAGCACCCCAAATTAGCCTACACAGCAGGCAAGTCGCGGCCCATACCCAAAGACCGTAGCCCACCGGCGGACTCCTCTACCAAACCCCCCATATTCCCCTCCTGTTAGCCTACATCTCTCACGCACAGCTTCCCCAAGCTCCCCTGACAGGCCCCGCCTCACATCACAGCCCACCTGGGCTCAACCCACCTGGCCCATTCCCTTCCCTAGGCTAGAAGCCCACTTACACCCTACCCCCTTTAAGAGGGGCACCCCGAATTCAGCCCACACGCCCCCCTCTCCCCCTGTAACCCGAAGTCAAAGGGGCATATTCAAGCCTAGCCCGAGATACGGTCAGTCCGCCTTGGTCACTTCGGGTCCTCCAAATCAGAAATCCCCCCTTCCAAAATCATATATACATGCCTTAATTACATGACCATAATTGGAATGCGGCGGTGACTAATGAATATAGTGCTTTAAATAAAACAAGGACATGGGAATTGGTGCTTAGGCCTGCGAGGGTGAATATTGTGAATTGTATGTGGCTACTTAAGCATAAATATAAGTCTAATGGTTACCTTGAAAGGCACAATGCTCGTCTTGTGTGTGATGGCAGGTCGCAGGAAATAAGCGTGGATTGTGATGAGACGTTTAGTCCGGTAGTTAAATCGGCCACTATTCGTACTGTTCTTAGTTTAGCTATGGCTAAAAAGTGGTCGATACATCAATTTGATGTCAAAAATGCCTTTTTACATGGTGATTTGCAGGAAACTGTTTATATGCATCAACCTTCGGGCTTGTTGATCGGAGGGCTCCTAATCATGTTTGTTAGCTCCGCAAGGCTCTCTATGGTTTGAAACAAGCTCCTAGAGCTTGGTACCAACGCTTTGCGAATTTTCTCATCAAATTGGGTTTAGTCATCGATAAGAGTGACAACTCTCTTTTTACTTTCCGGTCGGGTGATGATATGGCATATTTGCTCTTATATGTTGACGATATTATTTTAGCTAACTCCTCTGACAGGTTGGGTGCAGGAATTATATCTCAGTTGCAAACTGAGTTCTCTATGACTGACTTGGGTCCTTTGAGTTATTTTCTAGGGATTGCGGTGACCCGTTCTCCCTCTTATTTGCTACTTTCACAGGAAAAGTATGCACATGAGATCTTAGAGCATGTAGGTGTGGGCTCTTGCAAGCCTGCAGCTACTCAAGTTGACACTAAGTCCAAACTTAGTGCAGATGCAGGACCACTTTCCGGGTTCCTACTTTGTATTGCAGATTTGCAGTTTAGCAAGTGCTCTTCAGTACCTCACTTTCACCAGGCCAGATATTGCCTATGCGGTACAACAGGTGTGTCTTTTCATGCATGATCCCCGGGAACTTCACTATGAGGCATTGAAACGCATTCTGCGGTATGTACAGGGTATCATTGATCACGGTTTACATTTATATCATACTGCTTCTCATTGATTGATTGCTTACACTGACGATGACTTGGGAGGTTGTCCCAATACCCGGCGTTCCATTGTGGGTGACTGTTGGTTCCTAAGGGACAACCTCGTCTCCTGGTCATCTAAGCGTCAACATACTTTATTTAAGTCGAGTGCAGAAGCAGAATATCGAGGCATCGCAAATGTTGTCTTTGAGGCGTGTTAGCTACGTAATCTTTTACTAGAGCTCCATTGTCCTCTACTGCAGACTACTATTGTTTATTGTGATAATATCAGCGCTATCTACCTTTCTAGCAACCTCGTACAACACTAACACACCAAACATGTGGAGATGAAGATTTACTTTGTTCAAGAGAAGGTTTCTTTGGGGGAAGTTCGGGTTCTACATGTTCCTTCTAGAATCAGTTTGCGGACATTTTCACTAAAGGCCTACCACAAGAATTATTCCTGGATTTTAGGTCCGGTCTTAGCGTACGACCTCCTCCCGCTATGACTGCGGGGGTGTGATAGATATTATATTCATGATAATATTTGTCGCACATTAGGATAGATTTACAGTGTATTTTGTATCCTTATCGTACATGGTTTCCTATTGATCCTGTTGAGATCTAGCATTGTAAACTCTATATATTGAATCAATGGTACACACTCCAATTTGAGGAATTTTCCCGAAATCAAACAAAGAAGATGAATTGAGAGATGAAGGAGGAGAGAGAAAGATAATGGGAAGATTAATCAGATTATTAGGGTGGAAAGGGTTAGAAAATTACTTAAAATTAAGGTTATAATGTTTTGTAATTATGTGTAGTATTATGTGCTAATAACTTTTAAGTGAGGGTATTTTGGTCATTTTGACAAAAAAAGTTACTAAAATTTGAAATAAATAAGTTGGTTGCAAATAATAGTTATAGCACCCTTTTTTTGGTACGTAAATATTGCAAATAACTATTAACGGAGGTAGTATTTACTTTAAACTGAGGGTAAAAAATGTCTGATGATACGACTGCATCCAATGCATCTAAGACTTGCTTAGATCGAAGTCAATTATCGAATGGTAATGACAAATAAGGAATATAAATATGAGTGGCAAAGAATTGACGAGAGAGTAACTTTGTTTAATCAAGTTAGCTTCATTTTGGCCTTTTAGGTGTTGAGAATTTTGAAAAAATAAATAAAAAGAATTCAGGTATTTACAATTTTGTAATTAGAAAACTTCATGTTTCCTAGCATTTCATCATTGGCTTTACGCACGAATTTAAAATCTGATTTCCTAGGTTAGGCATAGTTCAAAATGTTGGGGATTTTGTGTTTATAAGGGTCACAAAGAAAAGCAAAAACAAATTAGAATGCAAAAACTTCGGGGCGTGAACGGAATCACTTTCCCAAAAGTATAATTCCGCTCCTATACTACAACCGGGTTTACACGAAAATTCACTTAGGAGATACAACGAAGATCAATTGTAATCACAAGTAGGATGATTACAATAAAATGTAGATAAGCCTTTGGATTTATGATGATGATAAATACATTGCAAAAGGTTTCAAGAAAAATAAAATCTCTGATTATTTTTCTCAAGTTATCCAACATATGTTCATAGAACATATTATATTGAAGCAAAACTTCAGCCAAGAGCCATGAAAATAACTAACAAAACCAACAGTTTGAAGGAAAAACCGTCGATTCAAATAAACTTCAAGACCCGCGCCCGATCGGGCCGGCCACCGCTCGATCGGGCAGTTATCAACGTCAAACTCATAAATGTCTCACGCCCGATCGGCAGTTGTGGCCTGATCGGGCAGCTACCCCAAATTCCAGAAATCAGATTTCCGTAAAATTGCTTTCCTTCTCGCGTCCGATCTAGCGGTGGCTGCCCGATCGGGCGGCGGAGAAGATAAGCCACCCTCGTGCCCGGTCAGCGAGCACCACCTTGACCGGGCGGCTGACCAGGCAACAAAACAGAGGCAGCAAGCTATCTCTTTTATAAATAGAGTTTTCTCGTTGCCGAGAGCTCTAAGCTTCCTTCAATGTAATATTTGCTTTAATATTCTTTATTAATTAATTACAACACCTTTGCCTAAGTAAACTAATTAATTAACATGAATTATGTCTCTAATTCTCAAAATTATTCAACAATCCTCCTCTATTTTGAGAATTTTAACTAGAAATGTTGCAAAAAAACATCATCATCACAAAACAATCTTATGCTTAAATGAAAGTGTACAAAGACTTGAATTCCCACTTAGTGCAACATACATTCAAGAATCCGTATCCATTTGGTATCGTAAAATGTTTGAACCAAAAGCAACACATTTGGAAACTTGAAGATATTACACACACAATATTAATTACTTAAATACATATTAGCTTGACACTATAAGCCATGTGTCCATATCTATTCATAAGTACATAAAAGCTATGTCCCTAATAGCTTCTTGAAGCAGCTAAACCTCGTACTTACATAGGTAGACTTCCAACATGCTCCTGTGACCAAAGCACTTTATCAGGAATTCTATTAAGTTTAAAACAACCTCTTTACATCACAGTAAACCGGAACTTTACCTTGGATGAATAAACAAGTTCCCAATCATCAAATAAGATAATTGATCTCATTAAACTTAAGACCCAACGTCTTATTAGACATTAAGTTGAGATTCCCCTAATTGTGATTATTTAGGGCTCCAATCCTAAACCGATTGCCATCCTATTTTTAACATCTGTAGCCAATGCCTTTGTAAAACAATCGGCGAGATTAAGATCCGTTCAAACATAGTCAATAGTGATCACACTATCCTTGATAAGTCCTTGGATGTAATTGTGCCATACTCCAATGTGCCTTGACTTACCATTGTAAACTTGGCTATAAGCCCTTGCCAGAGTAGCATTGTTACCACAATGTATCACTATTGGTGATATTGGTTTTGGCAACAAAGGAATCTCAAGCATGAGATCCTTCAACCACTCAGCTTCTTTACCAGCCGAATGCAAAGCAATTAACTCCGATGTCATTGTGGAGTCTGCAATGCAAGTTTGCTTATTAGAAGCCCATGAAATGGCACCTCCCCCATACCGAAAAATCTATCCACTTGTGGAGGAATGATCTTTGTTAGAGATCCAACTTGCATCCGAATACCCTTCTATAACCGAAGGATATCCGCTATAAGACAAACAAAACTCCTTGGTTTTCTTCAAGTACTTCATCAAGCGTCGAACCGCTTGCCAATGTTGCATACTAGGCTTGCTAGTGTACCTGCTCAGTTTACCTACTGCATAAGCAATATCCGGTCTAGTACTTGTCATGGCATACATCAAACAACCTATTACTTTAGCATATTCAAGTTGTGAAACCGCATTATCTTCATTAGGTATCAACTTTATGCTAGGATCCATAGGTGTTGAATAAAGAGAAGTAGTGTCTTCACTCACATTGAATTTCTTGAGTACTTTCTCAATGTAATGAGATTGTGACTAGATCAACTTTTATTTTTCCCTCTTTATCCTTATGCCCAAGATGACATCCGCTTCCCCCATGTCTTTCATGGAAAACTTTGAACTAAGGAACGACTTTGTCTTTTCAACTTGTGACAAATTAGTTCCAAAGATCAATATGTCATCTACATATAGACAAATTATGACACCTTGACCGTTGTCATCAAATTTGCTATAAATACACTTGTCTGAATTGTTCAACTTAAAACCATTAGACAACACAACCTCATCAAATTTTTGATGCCATTGCTTAGGTGCTTGCTTTAGCCCATACAAATATTTAATCAACTTGCAAACCTTTTCTTCTTGACCTTCCACAACAAACCCTTCCAGTTGTCGCATGTAAACTTCTTCCTCTAGATCTCCATTCAAGAATGTTGTATTGACATCCATTTGATGGATCACAAGCTTGTGGATAGTCGCAAGTTCTATCAACAACCTTATAGCTGAGATTCTAGCAACGGGTGCATATGTATCGAAATAATCGATACCAGGTTTTTGTGTAAAAACTTGTGCCACTAACCGGGCTTTGAAATTTTCAACCGCTCCATCAATCCTCAATTTCCTTTGAAGATCCATTTGCACCTGATTGGTTTACATTTTGGTGGTAAAGCAGCTAAAACCCAAGTATGTTTCCCATGATAGATTCCATCTCATCATTAATAGCTTCCTTCCAAAATGGAGCATCACGAGACATCATAGCCTCATCATAGGTCAAAGGATCATATTCCACATTAAAAATGTATGGAAATTGTGTTGAAACAGATTCCCTTGATCCTTCAACTAAGTACACATGAAAGTCCGGGCCAAAAGATTTTTCTTTCCTTGCCCTCTTACTTCTCCAAAGTTGTGACGATGATGCAGATGCCTCCTCTAAATGAGTTTTGTCATCCACCTCTTGATCAATGAAAATTTGATCAATACTTTGAGCATTGGCATTTGGAGTTATGTCCTTTGGTCTAGGAATTGAAGAAAATTGATTTTCATTAAACAATGCATCCCTTGACTCAATGGTGGTGTGAATCGACCAAATGTCATTTTGTTCTATTACATAGAACCTATAGGATTTGCTATGATCTGCATACCCTATAAAAATGCATTCAACTCCTCTTTCACCTAACTTTTGACGTTTAGGTTCCGGCTCTTTTACAATAGCCCTACAACCCCAAACTTTGAGATGACTCACATTTGGTTTCCTTTTATACCATAGCTCATATGGGGTTACATCTTTCCCTTTCATGAGAACACGATTTAACACGTAACAAGCCGTTAAAACGGCTTCACCCCAAGATTCATCACTTAAACCTGAATATGACAACATAGAATTTACCATTTCTTCTAGTGTCCTATTCTTCCTTTCCGACACACCATTTTTTTGTGGTGTATATGCCGCGGTAGTTTCATGTACTAACTCTAAAGATTGGAAATACCTTGGGTCATAGTATTCACCTCTTTTATCAGTTCTTAGCCTTTTAATTTTTTCATTGATTTTCAATTCCATCTACTTCATTTTTGTAGATTTTAAATTTGTCAATGGCTTCATCTTTAGAGAATAACAAATAAATGTAACAAAACCTTGAATAGTCATCAATAAAAGTTACCAAATATTTTATATTCCCTAAAGAAGGTGTGTTGTGAAAATCATACAAGTCACTATGCCCTAAATGAAGCAATGAAGTATTTTTCTCAACAACTTTAGGTAATGGTTTCCTTGTGATTTTGGTTAACATGTGTAGACACCCATTTGTGTCTCCCCAAAACCAAACCCAGTGATGAGTACCTTTCACGTCAAATCATAATCGAATGAAACGAAAGTGTGGAAAGGTCTAGTGTTGCAGATCATTTTTATTTCTTTTCTCTTCTCTCTGTTTTTGAAAACTTATTTTAAGAAAACAGCCAATCCAGTTTGTTTGATCCATGATATGGGTCCAATAGTAGTGTAGTTGGATGGGGCTTTCAAAGACCTTTCTAACGATATATTATAAGCCCAATTTCGATAAATATTTAGGAAGTTAAGGCCAATTTACTAAACTGGGTCCGGTTTGAGCTTTATGTACGGCCCAATGATCTAGGGGAGGGCCTAATATGATTTATCATTCCTAATGCAATTAAGAATGGTTTTAGTCTTCTAGAATCTTCTAGATGGTTCTTTTCATTCCTAATTCAATTAGCATTGATAAATTGACTTTTGTTGACTTTCAGAGTTTTAATCAAAATCAAATAGCATTTTTGAGGAAATTATATTATTTTATCCTCTAGTAAGAAAAACTTATTGGATTTTCAAAAACGCGTTGGTATCAGGCCTTGGCGCCTGGAACCAGGCCTTGGCGCCTGGAACCAGGCCTGGCGCCTGGCCCTAGCCATTGGCGCCTGGCGCTAGTGGTGGTGCCTGGCGCCAGCTAGCCAAGGTTGGCGCCAGCTCTGTTTTCTGAGCATCAGACTCTGTTTCGTTAATTTATCTTTTTTAGCTGATTTTCTCTATAAATATCGTATTATAAACTTCGTTTTCATTCACCAATGATTATCATCTACATCCATCATTCATCAACAATCATTAATTCTTTAGCATTCTCTAAGTCATTCATCTCTCTTAAAACATTCAATTCATTCTTTTTAAACCTTTGCTTTTTCATACAAAATTCCGCATTCACAAGATCTAGAAACACCTAGCCATATTCGAAGTTGCCTTCGCCCTAGACCTGAAAGGTTTTAATTTCTGAGGGTTTGGTCCCAAATCTCTCTTTCAATTATTTGATTTAATTGTTTGTTTTATTATTTTCCTTGAAGTTACTAACGTGTGTATTTTGTTATTAGAAAGAGGTACGAGGCATCAAAGTAAGTACTTTAATGGTTTTAATTGATTTATGATGTAGAAATCATGTTTATATTGTTGTTATGATATTCCTAGTATCATGTCTAGAGTAATTTTAATGTTAAATATGCTTATTATGATTCCTGCGATGCTTTTTATTCTCTTCCTAATATTTATGATTGTTAGTATCATGTTAGGGCTAAAGATTTGATTCTTATTGCTTAGTGACATGCTAGGGTTTGTTATTAATCTTGTTAGTATCATGCCTAGTATCTTGCTATTATTGTGCTTTAATATTAACATGATTATTATTATGGTTAATATGATTGTTATTATGATGATTATTTTATTCATGATATTTATCAATGATTATTTATTATGTTGCTTGATTATTTATTTTTATTGCTTGATCACACCTTTTATGCATGTTTAAAGGGAATCTATACTTGTAATCACGCTTAATAAGATATTTAATAATCTTGTTAGGGTTAATTTTGATTATAATTTCAAGTGATCGCCAATAATATGTTTGTTTGTGCATTAATATTCAACCAACATAGATTAAACAGGTTTAGGGTTAATCTTATTAATTGCATGTTAGTCAGAAAGCGCACATGAATACGATCAGAATAAAGTAGAGGCCTATTATTAGGGCAGGTTCAATCTCTTTTAGGTTAGATTTGTACCTTCATCCCCGAACCCTTATTTGGTTCATGACCTTATGGAGTTGACGATCTCTTGAATCGTTAAGGGGTGTAACCTTCATCCTTGTGAACGGTTTACAAGTTCCTAAAAAACTTGTTGGCGACTCTTTTGCTCTATCTTCTTCCCTTTTGGACGCCACCGTACTTTAGTGTATGATCACAGTGGGGTTCAAGCTAGTGGGATTTAAAGGCTTGAAATTATTCCCTACAGTTTTTTGGCGACTCCAGCGGGGAGGATTTCTATTTTAATTCCTGAATTTGTTTCGGCAATGATATAGAAAGAGTGGATGACACTCGAAAAGTTCTAAGTATTTCATGTGCGTAATTTTGATTAACATTATTTTCATATGCATAAAAAAGATCTCATTGGAAAGACCATCCGTAATGAGTTAAAAACAAAGGATTTTACACGTAGGAAATTTAAGGAATGTCTTTCACAACTAGGACTGAAATAACACCGCGCGAAACTGGAAAATTTTATCGAGCACAGAAAGCTGCTGAGGCATGTGGGAAGTAGCGTCAGGGGCCAGAGCTTGGCGCCAGACTTTTAGCCGTAGCGCCAGACGCTAGTATTGGCGCTAGGCGCTACAGTTAAAAACTGGCGCCAGTCTCTGATTGCTGGCGCCAATTTCCCCCAATACCGAGCCAAAAATATGCGTTCTAATTTCGACCGGTTTTTCGTATTGTTTGCTCGATCCTACTTCCTGATTGAATTTTTTCTCACTTTTCTGAAACCCATATGTGTTCTACATATGGACATAACCCTCTGGGAATTCATGCTCCATCTACCTGATTGAACGCTCCGTGCAACAAAGGGTACATCCGAGATGTTGAATTCACCAAACCATGGAAGCGAGTTTTTTCTAAAATTCGCGGTGTCCCATCCACTCGCGCCAACCCTTCACGGTTAGGCTTCCGCGCGGTGCATCCGGACAATTAACCATGGACCCTCTATTGACTAAACCATATCCCGAACTTTAGAGAACTACAGCCATGGTTAGGTTGCGAACTCATTGTATCATATTGTGCCTACTTGACTAATTGTGCATTATTTGTTGTGCATATATATTCTATGTTTCTCTTAACCGTTTGTTGACTTGTGTTGAGACTAAATAAATTAATGACTTAAAGAACTTTGCTTAATTAATTAATTAATTAATTAATTTGAGTCAATAAAGTCTAATATTTTAATCGGAATTGACCTAGTACGACTTTAGGCATACCCCAGTTGATTAATAACACCGAAAACAGTCCCAGACCGAAGCTCCAATATTGGCGCCAAGGTCTGAGCTGTAGCGCCACACGATGGAGTGTAGCGCCTGACGACAGCTATGTTGTCTGGCGCCAAGCTCCACAGTGTGACGCCAGTCCTGTCTCTTGGCCGACAGTTCGGATTATTGGTCGAGTCATCACCTAGGGTCTAATTAATCAGTTTTCTGTTTAATTCGGTTAATTTTGATGTCAATAATGTTTAATTGAATCAATGATCGAGTTTAGGCACTAAGTCCCATGATCTTACACAAGAGTCCAAACATGTCACTTACACTCAACGCACACACCAATACACATACTTTGACCATGATTAGAAGAGTCTTGTGTGCGCGTTTTTTCGTCATTTTTTTAGGGGGTTAAGTCGGATATTAATCCTCCAATAAAGATAATAATACTCAGTTCCCTAAAAATATGCACATTATTTTTGCCAAAATATGCACCCTTTTCTTTTTCTTTTTCCCTTAAAATAAACCATAAAGTCAAGTTGATTCGAGTCAAGTAATTGAAACGCAAAATGGTTTAATTTACAGCGCGTGGTCAAGAAAGGAAGGACGATTAATCAAAGATAACCTCTTCGTACAAGTCCAACTTTTTGACAAACCTATAGCCCGCAAGAGAAAAGCTGGGATTATAATGGCAACTCAAGAAGAAGTCAATGATCTTAAGAACCAACTGGCTACTATGACTGAGACACTGAAGCTTCTTGCACTTAGGATCGATGATCCCGTTAAGCAACAACAAATGGACCTCATGCAAGAGAGTTTAAGCAAGTTGTCCAACGACTACAAGTTTCAAGAGCTTACATCACAAGGGGTCTCGGTGGACAAGGATCTTCTTCCGCAGAAGTTCAACGCCAACGACATCCCAAAATTCAGAGCAATTGACAACCCTTACTTTCATTTAAGAGCATTTGAAACAATAATGAGTATCAAGGGTATTGATAAGAAGGTCTTTCCTTCTCTGTTCTCCCTATCTCTCGAGACCGTTTGCCAACAATGGTTCTTTTCTCTCGAGAAAGAAAAGACCTCTACCTGGGAGTCTATAGCAAACGCTTTCGTTGATAGGTACAAGTGCAACATTCAAGTCGAGACTGACCATAGAGAACTTGAAATCCTCAAGCAGAAAGAGAATGAAGGCTTCACCTCTTTATTTAACAAGTGGAGAGAAACCTCAGCTAAGATGACTGAGGTGCCAAGTGAAAAAGAGTCTGTGAGACTGTTAATCAAGAATCTCCAAGAAAAATATTCCAAGCATCTTAAATATCAAAATAATCTTCATACCTTCAAGGCCGTTTATGACATTGGGATCAATATTGAAGATGACTTGGCTAAGTCAAAAGCTGCCAACAATAACTCCAACAGTGGCTGGAAAGGAAAGAAGAACGACAATCCTTCTTCTTCCAAAACCGCCCACTCAAATAATGTTAGCACCTTTAATTTAGGAGAAGTTCTTGCCATGAACAACCAAGGACAGAAGAAACCATTTAGGAGGAACTTCACTCCTATTGGCATGAGTTATGATACCGCATTTGATCAATTAAATGCAAAAGGTCTTATAACTCCTATTGGACCATTTGGGGACCCACCAGTTGAGAAGATGTCGGTTAACTGGAACCCCAATGCACACTGCAAGTATCACCAAGGTAGGGGCCATTCCACTGAAAGCTGTTGGAAGCTTAAGGAAGCTATCCAAGACCTAATCGACAATAACAAACTGCCATTGCCCCCTGCCAGTAAGAAGCCAAGCATCGACAATGCACCTCTAGCTCATACCCTGGCAAGCTCTGATGAAGAAAACGAGGTTGACCCCTCCTCTCTCATTAAACCTGTTGAAGAAATCAATGCCATAGAAAAAGAAGAGGAGATCTTTTCGATGTCAAGGATAGCCTTCCAGAACCGGCGAATAAGGAAGATATACAATTGCTCACACAGTCTATGAAGAAGGCATCGCAACTACTACGTGAAGCTCTCAAAGTTATGAACGAACTCCATAAGAAATATGATGAGCTTCCACTTCCAAAATAAGAACCTAAAAAAGAATTCACACCAGTGAGAACGACTTATGAGGCAAAGCACTTTCCCTTACAAGTCACTGAAAAACCCAAGAAGAGCAAGAGAATCTACACTCCAATTAGGATCCCATATGCGTAGATGTTTGAAATGCTCTCCGAGAGTGGCGAGGTCAAACCTCTAGAACCGAGACCATTCGAGTCATTAAAAAGGACAGATAGACATTATTGTCAGTATCATCAATCAGGGGGTCACACTATAGGAAACTGTTTCAAATTCAAGGATTTGGTACAGAAAATGATTGATGAAAAGAAACTAGTCCAAGTTCAACAAGAAGAGGATACAACCATTAATGGAGTTTGGGACAGTGATGAAGAAGATGTCTATCTAAAGGACATAGTGGGACCTTCACCTACTGTATCATACACCACAGATGACATTTGGGCTGAAGAAGATTCATCAATAGATGTCCTCACAAGATCTGGGAAAATGCAACCTCTCGTTTCAACACAACCTATGCCCACCATACATCAAGTTCCCATACCTATCATCGAAGACAACGACATTGTTCAACAGTTTAAGAAGACAAAAGTTGAGATGAATGTGTGGAAACTTCTGGCAACATCTCGAGAGCATAGGTTGGCTGTAATGAATGCCTTGGATAAAATCGGGATAGATTATGACACTACTCCTGAGGGACTAGCCAACTTCTTCACAAGTGACCTTCCTAGTCCGATTAATTGATCACCTTTTCTGACAAAGATTTACCCCCAGAAGGTGACAAACATTACAAGGCATTAAACCTCACGGTAGTCTGCAAAACAATGAATGTTCCTATGACCCTTGTAGACAATGGATCGGCTATCAATGTCTGTCCACTTAGAACCGCGAGGATGCTCGGCATAAGGGAGGAAGACCTAACTCCTTCCACACAAGGAATAAGAGCGTATGATAATACTCGTCGTCAAGCTCTTGGCAAGATTACCCTAAATGTAACGGCAGGAGCAATAGAACATGCTACTACTTTCCAAGTAGTAGACATCAAAGCTTCATTCAACTTATTGTTGGGACACCCTTGGCTTCATGATCTAAAGGTCGTCCTTTCATCTCTCCACCAACAAGTGAAAGCTATAGTTGGATGAATTCCAATCACCAGCGATGCTTCGCCTATGAGAATCAAATCCATAGAGAATCCAATCATTAACGTGGAGCACGACGAGGATGATGAAGACCTATGGGGCTTTAACGAAGAAGTCTCCTTAATCCAGGAGGATGAAAGGACATCTCTTTGCCATGACCCCCATTCCAACATGACCGTCAACGCCATGCTGAAGAAACAAGGACACTTTCCTGGAATGACTTTAGGAAAGAAGACATGAATAGCAAAACCGCCGGAGTCACCTGGCCTCCCTAAGTTATATACTTTAGGACTTGGTTTTGAACCGACTCGGAAATATCTTAAGCGAGCCCAGGAAACGTTGAAGGCGCGTAGGGACGCTCGCATTCAGAAGAAAGCAATTCCAATGGATCAGTACCCTCTTACGCTTAATGGTCAGTTCATAAAAGAAGGAGAGGACTATCCATGCCATGAATTTCCCGAGCCATTTGTTGTAAACGGCATAAGAAAACCGGGATTCGAGATTTTCTTGGATTGCTACTTCACTGATGAAATCCCAACTCCCGTCCATAAGGAGAAAGCACCCCTATGCTTTGACTTTAACGTCATGGGATTACTGTTTGGGCGAGAAAAGAATGAGCCAACTTATGAAGAAGATAACTCCTCACTCATTCAAACGGTCCTACAAAGTGAAAGCTTCGACCCCTCGAAGCTAATTACTCCAGCTGAAGGATCACTACATGGATGGCGCAAGGCTATCAAAGTGACTACTCCAAGCGGAAGGAAGATATCAATCACGACAGGACAAGGACCGATGTTTGAAGAGTCGTCTAAGTCAGAGTCTGAGTCAGAGTCTTTCCCTTTAGAGTCTTCTAAGTCTTTAGTATTAACACCTCCCTCTCCTATTTCTTCTCCTAGGATAGTTAATGATCCACTCCCTGAGGACATATCACTCTTTGATGTAATGATCTCAGAGTGTAATAATATTTCTCATTCTCCTTACTTCTCGTGTTCTTCTCTAAACCAAGATGACGAGCATTGCTTAGCTAACGATGAAAAAGACGAAGAAATTATTAAAGTAATGGAAACACTCGAAAAGAAATCACCGGTAATCGAAGAAACTGAAACAGTTGACATCTCAAATGATTAAACTAATAAAAGAGAAGTCAAAATCGGATTAACATTGAATAAACAAGAAAGAACCGATTTAATTAAATTACTTAAAGAATTTATCGATGTATTTTCTTGGTCATATGAAGATATGCCAGGTATTAATAGAGAAATAGTTCAACACACTATACCACTAATTCCAGGAATGAAACCTGTAAAACAAAAGTTACGTCGAATGAAACCCAACGTAGCACTTAAAATAAAAGAAGAAGTTCAAAAACAAATAACTGCAGGTTTCATCAAGGTATCCAAATACCCCAAATGGGTCGCCAACGTCGTCCCAGTTCCGAAGAAAGACGGAAGGGTAAGGATGTGTGTCAACTATCGAGATCTAAATAAGGCAAGTCCAAAGGACGACTTCCCTTTGCCACACATCGATATTCTGGTAGATAACACGACAAATCACGCGCTTCTTTCATTCATGGATGGATACGCAGGGTACAACCAAATTCTCATGGCAGAAGAAGACATGGAGAAGACAACCTTTATAACACCATGGGGCACTTACTGCTACACGGTAATGCCATTCGGGTTGAAAAACGCGGGTGCTACTTACCAACGTGCAGCAACTGCCTTACTCCATGACATGATGCACAAAAAAGTCGAAGTATATGTCGACGACATGATTGTAAAATCAAAAGACCGTCCAGGCCATCAAGTAGCCTTAAGGAAATTTTTCGAAAGGCTAAGAAAGTATAACATGAGGTTGAACCCATCAAAATGTGCTTTTGGAGTAACCTCAGGCAAGCTCTTGGAATATGTCATAAGCTCTAGAGGAATAGAGGTAGACCCAACCAAGATTAAAGCAATCATGTCAATGCCACCACCCAAGACTGAGAAACAGATTCGAGGATTTATTGGCCGGTTGCAATACATAAGTAGGTTCATATCAAAACTGACGACGATATGTGAACCAATCTTCAAGAAGCTCAAAAAGAATGTACCAGTAATATGGGATGACGAGTGTCAAAAAGCCTTTGAAAAGATCAAAGCCTATCTCGCAAATCCTCCCGTATTAGCACCAGCACTTCCCGGAATACCTCTTAGGTTATATTTGACGGTTACCAAAGAGGCAATGGGAGCCATGCTAGCACAAGAGGTAAAAGGCAAAGAGAACGCAATTTACTACCTAAGTAAAAAGATGCTCGAATACGAAACACGCTATACACCGCTCGAGAAATTGTGCCTCGCCTTGGTGTGGGCCACAACACGCTATTTGTTTTTGAACGCAATTTTCTAAAGATTTTTCTTTCCTTGCCCTCTTACTTCTCCTACGTTGTGACGATGATGCAGATCCCACCTGTAAATGAGTTTGGTCATCCACCTCTTGATCAATGACAATTTGATCAATACTTTGAGCATTGGCATTTGGAGTTATGTCCTTTGGTCTAGGAATTGAAGAAAATTGATTTTCATTAAACAATGCATCCATTGACTCGATGGTGGTGTGAATCGACCAAATGTAATTTTGTTCTATTACATAGAACCTATAGGATTTGCTATGAGGCTGCATACCCTATAAAAATGCATTCAACTCCTCTTTCACCTAACTTTTGACGTTTAGGTTCCGGCTCTTTTACAATAGCCCTACAACCCCAAACTTTGAGATGACTAACATTTGGTTTCCTTTTATACCATATCTCATATGGGGTTACATCTTTCCCTTTCATGAGAACACGATTTAACACGTAACAAGCCGTTAAAACGGCTTCACCCCAAGATTCATCACTTAAACCTGAATATGACAACATAGAATTTACCATTTCTTCTAGTGTCCTATTCTTCCTTTCCGACACACCATTTTTTTGTGGTGTATATGCCGCGGTAGTTTCATGTACTAAATCTAAAGATTGGAAATACCTTGGGTCATAGTATTCACTCCTTTATCAGTTCTTAGCCTTTTAATTTTTTCATTGATTTTAAATTCCATCTACTTCATTTTTGTAGATTTTAAATTTGTCAAGGGCTTCATCTTTAGAGAATAACAAATAAATGTAACAAAACCTTGAATAGTCATCAATAAAAGTTACCAAATATTTTATATTCCCTAAAGAAGGTGTGTTGTGAAAATCATACAAGTCACTATGCACTAAATGAAGCAATGAAGTATTTTTTCTCAACAACTTTAGGTAATGGTTTCCTTGTGATTTTGGTTAACATGTGTAGACACCCATTTGTGTCTCCCCAAAACCAAACCCAGTGATGAGTACCTTTCACATCGAATCATAATCGAATGAAACGAAAGTGTGGAAAGGTCTAGTGTTGCGGATAGTTTTTATTTCTTTTCTCTTCTCTCTGTTTTTGAAAACTTATTTTAAGAAAACAGCCAATCCAGTTTGGTTGATCCATGATATGGTTCCAATAGTAGTGTAGTTGGATGGTGCTTGCAAAGACCTTTCTAACGATATATTATAAGCCCAATTCCGATTAATATTGAGGAAGTTATGGCCAATTTACTAAACTGGGCCCGGTTTGAGCTTTATGTACGGCCCAATGATCTAGGGGAGGGCCTAATATGATTTATCATTCCTAATGCAATTAGGAATGGTTTTAGTCTTCTATAATCTTCTAGAAGATTCTTATTAGCAATGATAAATTGACATTTGTTGACTTTCAGAGTTTTAATCAAAATCAAATAGCATTTTTGAGGAAATTATATTATTTTATCCTCCAGTAAGACAAACTTATCGGATTTTCGAAAACGCGTTGGTATCAGGCTTGGCGCCTAACCCCAGGCCTTGGCGCCTGGAACCAGGCCTGGCGCCTGGCGCTAGCCATTGGCGCCTGGCGCTAGTGGTGGTGCCTGGCGCCAGCTAGCCAAGGTTGGCGCCAGCTCTGTTTTCTGAGCATCAGACTCTGTTTCGTTAATTTATCTTTTTTGGCTGATTTTCTCTATAAATGTCGTATTAAAAACTCCGTTTTCATTCACCAATGATCATCATCTACATCCATCATTCATCAACAATCATTAATTCTTTAGCATTCTCTAAGTCATTCATCTCTCTTAAAACATTCAATTCGTTCTTTTTAAACCTTTTCTTTTTCATACAAAATTCCGCATTCACAAGATCTAGAAACACCTAGCCATATTCGAAGTTTCCTTCGCCCTAGACGTGAAAGGTTTTAATTTCTGAGGGTTTGGTCCCAAATCTCTCTTTCAATTATTTGATTTAATTTTTTGTTTTATTATTTTCCTTGAAGTTACTAACGTGTGTATTTTGTTATTAGAAAGAAGTAAGAGGCATCAAAGTAAGTACTTTAATGGTTTTAATTGATTTATGATGTAGAAATCATGTTTATATTGTTGTTATGATATTCCTAGTATCATGTCTAGGGTAATTTTAATATTAAATATGCTTATTATGATTCCTGCGATGCTTTTTATTCTCTTCCTAATATTTATGATTGTTAGTATCATGTTAGGGCTAAATATTTGATTCTTATTGCTTAGTGACATGCTAGGGTTTGTTATTAATTTTGTTAGTATCATGCCTAGTATCTTGCTATTATTGTGCTTTAATATTAACATGATTATTATTATGGTTAATATGATTGTTATTATAATGATTATTTTATTCATGATATTTATCAATGATTATTTATTATGTTGCTTGATTATTTATTTTTATTGCTTGATCACACCTTTTATGCATGTTTAAAGGGAATCTATACTTGTAATCACGCTTAATAAGATATTTAATAATCTTGTTAGGGTAAATTTTGATTATAATTTTAAGTGATCGCCAATAATATTTTTGTTTGTGCATTAATATTCAACCAACATAGATTAAACAGGTTTAGGGTTAATCCTATTGATTCCATGTTAGTCAGAAAGCGCACATGAATACGATCAGAATAAAGTAGAGGCCTATTATTAGGGCAGGTTCAATCTCTTTTAGGTTGGATTTGTACCTTCATCCCTGAACCCTTATTTGGTTCATGACCTTATGGAGTTGACGATCTCTTGGATCGTTAAGGGGTGTAACCTTAATCCTTGTGAACGGTTTACAAGTTCCTAAAAAACTTGTTGGCGACTCTTTTGCTCTATCTTCTTCCCTTTTGGACGCCACCGTACTTTAGTGTATGATCACAGTGGGGTTTAAGCTAGTGGGATTTAAAGGCTTGAAATTATTCCCTACAACATGCATGTCTTACACTTCTATGTTCTTTGATCAAACATGGGTATCAAATCATGCTTAGACATAAAATATAACTTTTTATAATTAACATGACCAAGTCGCAAATGCCATAGAGAAGTGTTATCATTAATAACATACACAACATCATTCAAAGTATTTGAAATACTGAACTTAAACATACCATTACAAAAATAACCAAGTCCTACAAATTGACCTCCTTTAGACAAAATAAATTTATCTGACTCAAACACCATCTTAAAACCTAATCGATTCAAGATCGCACCGGATACAAGATTCCTCCTAAGTTCGGGAGAATATATAACACATCTCTTAAAATAAGAGACTTTCCCAATCGAAAGACTAGCTCCACTTGTCCTTTTCCAAGCACCTTAGCTGTAGAGTCATTGCCCATATAGAGAATTTCTCCATCATCAACCTCCAAAAAGGTCTTGAACAATGATCTATCCATGCACACGTGCCTCGATGCTCTCGAATCGATATACCACGAACAATCAGCCTGTACACAATTGATTTCAGAAATCATACACATATAATTCATAAATGAATTAAATGAAATTTGTGCACAAGATTTACCTTTTTTGTCTTAGGATTGGCTAGCATTGTCATTCCCATCTTGAGCCTTCTTCTTGCTCATTTTTTTCTTCCAGATTGTGCAATCTTTCTTAAAGTGACCGGGTTTTCCACAAACCCAACAAGCACGTGACTTTGAACCATCACCGCTTAACTTAGGCTTCTTGCCCTTATTTTTGTCTGAGTCATTACCCCTTTTTCTCACATTTTGTTTGGCATCCTCCACTACATTTACCGTAATAGAACTAGGATTTGCATCCTTATTTCCCTCATGCACCCGGATTTCTTCCTCAATCCGGATGTGAGAGGCCAAACTCTCAAGGTTAACATCATCCTTCCTATGCTTTAATCCACTTTTAATGTCTTTCTAAGAAAAAGGCAATTTGTCTATAATAGATGACACTACAAAGGTCTCATCAAGAGCTATGTTATTGATTTGTCTATTTTATATAGTATTTTACCCCCGTCCCTTGATCATAATTGGTAGTGTTTTTGGCTCTTTTGAACCAATTTTATTACTAATTGGTGTTTTCTAGTGTTTTCGTAGATTTGGTTGACTTTTGTAAGGATTTGCACTTTTGGAGCATTTTCCCGAGATATTATAGAGCAATTACGAGCATTGGAGAAGCACGGCCATCTTTGAAGCCCAGGGCCGGTTAGAGTCATCGAACCGGTGATAAAGGGCTCGGTATATGTGATACCGGGGCATTTGGACCAAGTATTCAAGACCCGAAGTGGAAACCCAGATTGGCCCGAAGAATTGGAGCCCAATCGAAGTCCAAATAGTGGCCCAAGAGTGTCGGCCGGCCAAAGAGGCTGGCGCCCGGAGGCGCGCTCGGCCGGGCGAGGGAAGCAAGGCTGGCGCCCGAACTCGCGCCCGGCCGGGCGCGAGAAGTGTATTTGAAGGAAAAAGGCGCGCCCGATCGCGCGCGTGTTATTATTAGGAGTTAAATTTCGACGTTTAAGTTTGTTTTAGTTTAGGATTCTCGCTTAGTATAAATACTTTTCCGTTAAGCGAGTTTAGTACCACTTTTACTCTTTCTTAATTCTTTCTTAGATTTTCTCTCTCTACTTAGTTTTAGATTAGTTTCTCTCTCTCAAATACTTTGTTCTTAACTCTATTCTTAATTCCAGATTTCTTTGGTAACGATTTCTCTTCTCTTAATCTTAGTTATTTATTTTATTCCTTTGATCATGTCTTGTTTTATTACTTTGATTTGTTTAGATTTAATTATGTGTGAGTAGTTTTATTATAGGGTTTATGGGGATCCATAAATAATATGAAGGGGTAATTTATTGTTGTTAATTGTCAATGCTAGATTAATTTCCTATTGATTGATTTAATGCTCTGTTACTAGATGTGCGCAGATCTTTTATGCATGAGTTTGACAATATTGATTCGAGATTCGAAAGATGAGAATTGATGTTTAGGTCTAGTTTCAATAGGTAGGTTAATTTATAAATGGTTAAGTCGAGATTTGAGAGATGAGATTTAATACCGGTAAATTAATTGTGTGATTGTAATACGTAGCAAAAGCCCTTTATTATTTGATTAATGTATGCATTGATGATTGATTATTATGTTTTACCATGGAATATTATTTATTGGTTAACCTATGCCCTAGGCCTTTTATTCATTGTTTCTCCTCCTACTTTTATTCTTTCCCACTTTTACTCTTAGTAGTTTAGTTTCCGTCGATAATTATATTTTGGTTACTTTATAATCTAGATTATATTAATTAATTAGGAATAGAAAGACTCGTTTCTCTGTGGATTCGAACCTACTTCCCTATCTACATTAGTTAGAGGATTTAGGAATTACTTTTGATTAGGTGATACGACTTTAGCCTGTTAGTTATGTTGTCTAAGACTTCCTAATACTCTTTGTATCTCATGAAATTGTTCCATAATTGGCAAATTTGTCAAAAAAAACTTTTAAATGCACTGTTTTGCGAAAAAAAACCTTTTAAAAGCTTTTTTGTAAAAGAAAATCCAAACTTAATTTTTTTTTTTGTTTAAAACAACCTTGTCCTACTAATACACTTAATTAACCTCTAATCTCTTCTAATTAACCTCTAATTCTCATTTTACTACTTAATAATTAAATTAATTTATAAATTAAAAAAGAAAACCCACCCCCACCAGCCCACCACAAGCCATCCAACCACCCCTCTCGCTCCTTTTCCCCCATTTGAGCCGCCGGCTTGAACCCATACCGCCGGCCGGCGGCCCTACACCTCTTTCCCTTTACCCCCTCCTTTCTTCTTCATCAATTTCCTCCAAAAATTCCTAATTTCATCTTTCTCTCTCCTAGCTCAATCATGGTTATTAATGGCTTCTCCATCTCAATTTCCTTAAATTATCTCACAAAACCCTAATTTATCAATTGAAGACTTTAATTTCCCCATGAATTTCTCTCTCCTCCTTCCACGGGAAGAGGAGGGCCCTTGCGGAAGCTTTGCCCTCCCCGACTTCTTTTGCGAGGAGCACTTCAACCTCCAAGGCGGTTTCTTGGGTGTGGGTATTTTCGTGGTGGGATGGCGATGGGAGTAAGGCGGTTTATTTCTTGGTGGTGGTTGACGACGGGAGTGGGCTAGCTGGTAGTAGGTTGTGGCTGGGGTGGCCTGGTTTTCGTGGTTGGCTTGAATGGGGGCTACGATTCTGGTGGCTTAGGCGGCGGTGGGGCTACTGCTAGGGGAGGGGGAAAGGGAGTAGGTGGCTGGTTGGTGGTGGACATGGTGGTTTGTATTTTTTTTTTCTTTATTTAAAAACTAATTTTATTATTAAATAGTTAGAGAGTAATTAGAAGTAATTAGTGGTTAATTAGGTGAATTAGAGGTATTAGGTTGTCTTCAACAAAAATTAGATGAGTTTGGGTTTTCTTTTACAAAAAAGCTTTTAAAAGGTTTTTTTTTTTCCCAAAATAGTGCATTTAAAAGGTTTTTTTTTTTACAAATTTGCCAACTTATAATTATTAAATTTACTAACAAGAAACTTCTTGCTAGAAGCATCTTCAGCCATATATTTAGCCTCTAATTCATCCCATAAAGACTTAGCAGAATCATTAAACTGATAGATATCAAAGAGTTCATTAGACATACCATTGAGTATATGGCCACAACAAATGTAATTGTCATTCTCCCACTTGTTGTGTTTCCTTGTTTCATCCCAAGTTTCCTCCTCCTTCTCCTCGGGCTTCGGAGTAGCAAGAACATAAGCCACCCCAATTGTAGTCAAGAAGAAATGCATCTTCTTCTGCCACCTTCGGAAATCAACACCCTCGAATTTGTCCAACTTTTGAATGTTGGTCATCAATTCCTTAACATTTGCCATCTTTGTTGGATTATACTTTTGGATTGTTGGGGATTTTGTGTTTATAAGGGTCACAAAGAAAAGCAAAAACAAATTAGAATGGAAAAACTTCGAGGCTTCCCAAAAGTATAATTCCGACCCTATACTACAACCGGGTTTACACGGAAATTCACCTAGGAGAAACAACGAAGATCAATTGTAATCACAAGTAGGATGATTACAATAAAATGTAGATAAGCCTTTGGATTTATGATGATGATAAATATATTGCAAAAGGTTTCAAGAAAAATAAATCTCTGATTATTTTTCTCAAGTTATCCAAGATATGTTCATAGAGCATATATATATTGAAGCAAAAATTCAGCCAAGAGCCACGAAAATAACTGACAAAACCAACAGTTTAAAGGAAAAACCGTCGATTCAAATCAACTTCAAGACCCGCGCCTGATTGGGCCGGCCACCGCTCGATTAGGCGGTTATCAGCGTCAAATTCAGAAATGTCTCGTGCCTGATCGGGCGGCTGTGGCCCAATCGGGCAGCTACCCCAAATTCTAGAAATCAGATTTCCGTAAAATTGCTTTCCTTCTCGCGCCGGATCTAGCGCTGGCTGCCCAATCGGGGGGCGGAGAAGATAAGCCACCCTCGCACTCGGTCAGCGAGCACCACCCCTGACCGGGCGGCTGACCAGGCAACAAAACAGAGGCAGCAACCTATGTCTTCTATAAACAGAGTTTTCTCGTTGCCGAGAGCTCTAAGCTTCCTTCAATGTAATATTTGCTTTAATATTCTTTATTAATTATTAATTAATTACAACACCTTTGCCTAAGTAAACTAATTAATTAACATGAATTATGTCTCTAATTCTCAAAATTATTCAACACAAAATTTTAACTTCGTAAAACTAAAATTGCGCAATTCTCATAATCTCAGATACTCCATAGTCATGTACTGGAATCATATTTATGTACCACAAATCTTCTTAGTAGGCCGTAATAAAATAGTGATGATAAGACAAGTTCAAATAATTTATCTGAATAGTGATGATTAAACAAGTTCAAAATTAATTCTAAATTACTTTAATTTATAGATGTGAATAATTACGTCTTTGCATTGCTATGTCATAATATATGTCACATAATAAGTTAATGATCAAAGGTTTTGTTGTGTAAATTTTTTGAATCTTAGGAAAAAACATATGCATGCATAATTTTTGGTATGATCATCCAAATATAATTAAGAACAATGTTATTTAAAATTGATCCAAGAAAGCCAAACTGCATAAAATAATTACTCGTTAAAAATACAATTAAAGCTGAACTCTCCTATCAACAATGTACTGTGTAAAGTGTACACATTATTAAGTTATAAAACAATATATCTCTCCAGAGTCGCACACTAGCTAGTTATTATTGTAAAAAAAACAACAACAAAACAGAAAATAAAAATATATTAAGTGAAATAAATCAATTCAACAAATTGATATGCACATTGACCGAAAACAAAACCATCAACCTTCTTAATTACCTTGGAGCTTCATATGAATTAAAGGGTTTATAGTACTTAGAAGAAAAACCAGAGGCCTTGAATTTTTCAAGGATGTTTTGATCAAAATTTTTAACTATCGTAGGGCTCAAATAATTAGTCCAATCTCCAACTTCCCCTTTTCTAAACAAAGCTTTGTTCTCAAAAAACCCATAATAACTACCATTCTTATTCACATCCATTTCCTTCAAACTTTCAAGGCTGCAAAGTTTGATTATATCATCTATGATACCTTTGTTTTCCTCCTGCTCCGAAAACGGGTAACCCACAAACTCCGCGAGCTTTTTCACATGGGCCTTCGGGTCCTCCTTTAGCCCTTCATATTCCATGAACAACAATTTATTTGGATTTTGCACACTCTCCTTCCAATAACCAAGTACATGGTCATCATAAGGACCAAATGGGAATTTACCCTCACAAAACATACCAAAATGCTCCTCTATCATATTATGGTCTTGCTCATTGTTATTGTGAAGGTCTACCTGAGGGTAAAAGTGCCATGACGAAATAAAAGTGTCCAAAGGATTTCGACATACATAAATTATTCGAGATTTTGAGGATTTTATTGATTTTGGAAGTGAGAAATAAGTTATATGTGTGGCAAAGAGTCGAGGCGGGGATAATTTGGCTAAATTGGGTAGGGTTTCATCACTAGTGTTAACATAAACTGTGTACTCGAAATGTGGAACAAATTTATGAGCATTTTCACTATGAAGTGGGTGTTTGTTAAAATCAGAATAAATATTCCGATTTACAATAGTATAGAGGAGGGATTTCAGCCATGTTGTACCGGTTTTAGGGAGACTAGCTAGAATGATATCAGTGTCAAATGCCTCAAATTGGGTTTGAAATAAGATTGATGGTTTAAGTCTTCTAAAGGGGCACCAATAATTCTGGTATAGAAATATGGGGAAAGCACCCATCCATAATTCCTTTGGGAGTGAAGTTTCAAGTTGATGTAAATGATCTTCTAACTCTTCCATTATGAGGGTTTTTTGTGGTTTCTCAGGCTCCATTGCATAGTTTTATATATGATCATGGTCTTATACATATATGACATGTATATATATATATGTACATGAATGTCATAATGGATGTATATATACATTATACATGCATCATGTACATGTACATATACAGGGCCGTCCTAAACTTTTTGGGGCCCTGTTCTAATTCTAAAAATTGGGCCCTAATAACAAAGATGTCATTTACAAGAAGTAATTTAGACTGGAATTTATACTACAATGAAAAAAAAATTAATCGAAGCAAAAAAACAAATAAACAAAATATTTAAACAAATAGTGCACTGCACCTAGAACTAGAGGTGTTCCGGTTGTCCCGACCCGATTTCCCGATGACCCGGAAAATACTCGGTGGGAATTTTTGGCAAAAAAGTTGTTTTTTCGGGTCGGGTACCCGTCCCGGGAAAATGGCCTTGTATCCGGGTCGGGACATGGGCGGATTTTATTTTTATCGGGTACCCGAATACCCGATAATAAATAAAAAAAAAATTTGCCCCCATTCCCGCAAAGGCCCAACCCATACTGATTCCACATTTCCACTCTACCAGTTCAGTAGTTCACGGATTAGGGCTAAAAAAAATTCGCCTCTTCTTCTCTCTCTCTCTCTCTCTCTCTCTCTTAGATCTGCTTTCCTTCTTCTCCTGTTCACTCGAGTTCAAGGGAGTTTAAGCCTTCAATCTTAGGTAATTTCTATTCTCATGCAAGTTTAATTTCGTTGTAATTTGTGGTAATCCAATTGATAGTGTATTTCGTGCTAATTGTGGAAACAATTTATCGTGGTATTGCGTTTGTACAAAATTTGTAGTGTATTTCGTGCTCAAATTCATGGTATTGCGTTTGTTCATGGAAAATTGACTGTTGAATGTTGATATGTGTCTTGAATTTGCTATGTGCGTGAGGATTTGTCACACCACTCACCAGATTATGTGCGTGAGGATTTGTCTTGAATCTTTATTAAAATGTATGGCATGAGGATTTGTCTCACTGTCTTTATTTGCTTCTTTTATAATCTTTCTATATGCAGTATATTCCTTGTATATTAACATGTATGGACTAGTTGTATAATCTGTAAGTTTTTGATGTATATTAGCATGTATGGACTGATTTGTCTCACAGTATATATCTTGAATTGATGTATATATGTTTGTTTTTTTACCAGAAAATGTCAGATTCTGATGACTTGATGGTGACAAATTCAAATGAAACAGTTGGGAACCAAAGATCTGATGATAGTGATGAGGCAGAAGTTTTGGAGGGGGCTATAAATCTGCAAATCTGGAATTAAGAAAAAAAAAACCAAAAAGAGATCCGGGTACCATGTCCCGACCCGAATAACCCGGTTACCCGGATTATTCGGGTTGGGACATGGGACAACTTATCAAGTACCCGAAACTCCGGGTACCCGGATTTGAACACCCCTACCTAGAACACACAAATCAACAAATTACAAACATTACCAATTGTTCAAATTCCAAATACTCCATATTAAAAACCCCATTGCCGCTAATCGAAGTTACATGTAACCGATTTCTTTTACTTTCCACTTTAAAAATGTAACAATAAACTCAGAGCAAATCACAAAAAACTGAAATTACATTATGTAATATTAGGGGGGAAAAGTAGTAAATTACACCTACCTCATATATGAGTAAGGAAATATGACTGATTTTCCTCGTTGAATGAATTTTGGTCTTTAACCGAGTAAAAATAGAGTAATCCAATTAGAGAAATTTGGATTTATTTGATACATATAATCAAAAAAATTAAATATCTCTTTCAATTAGAAGTAATTCAAGGAGTAAGAAAATACTACTCCATACTCATAATTGACCATTGACTTAGAGCTATTTATAAAAAAAAAAAAAAAAAAAAAAAAAAAAAAAAAAAAAAAAAAAAAAAAAACATTGAATTAGAGAGGAAGGTGGACCGGTGGGCAGTGGGAGGGAGTATTAAATTGGAAATTTCAATATTGTTACGGTAATAGCGTGAGAATTAATTACTAATTAAGGATTTAAAGATGGAAATTAAAGATTACTGTACAAGAAATTTGACACACAATTATTGTATGTTGTCCCTACATAAAATACCACTAGAAATTTGACACATTATCAAAAAAGTGGAGAAAATTAGGAGTCAAATATAAATTGAATTCTAATGGAACATGGCACCATTATTGTAGCCAATAAAAACATGACAAAGTATGAAAATTTTAAGCTACAAGCGGTGGTACCATGCTTGGTACATACAAAAAACGCGGAAAGAACATGTACCTAATTTGTAAAGAACGTACAACTATTTTGTAAAGAACATATACCTGTTTTTGAGAACAACTAAATGTTATTACTTTTTATTTATCTAAAGAACATCTGTAATATTAATAAAGAACATCTTGTTAAAAAAGATATTAATAAAGAATATGATAATATTATGTAATAAACATTATTTACAAATACCACCATAATTTAAAAACGAAAATAAAAAAACATTTCGCAATAAGCAACGAACATAATATTACAAATAAAAGTACACTACGCTGATAATAAAAGAATATGTAAATATGTTCTTTTCACTCTTTTTTGGTAAAAATATGTTCCTTTTACTTTAGGTATGTGTTCATTACAATTTAATAGTATGTTCTTTTCACTATAGATGTATGTTCTTTACATTTGTATAATATGTTATTTCCGCGAGAAACGTCTGTACAATACATGGTACAGGCGCCTGTAGGAACCACACACTGACAAAGTAAGGTTGTATGTGTATCCTTAACCTACTGTACCATATTTATGGGGATTGCAAATTGACTAGAGTTATTAAGGGAGCAGATAAATTTAAAAAATCATGAGTAAATTGACGCTTCATATTGCCGTACAAAGACTTTTTTTTTTAACAAAGCTAGGCTGCAAGTGGAATTTGGCCCTCAAGATTTTGGAGCCCTGTGCTAACAGACCCTTAGTCGGCCCTATATATATATATATATATAATAGATTGATTCATTGATAAAAAGTCATATAATATATTCGTGTTAGTTCTAACGATTTGAAATATTCGTGTTAGTTCTAACGATCTGTTTTCAAATCATATCATGCTAATTACTCGTAGTCCATGTTACTTGTTCATGACTCAAAACATTAAATTTCATTATGAAATTAATTAATTGTGGTTGTTGGCTTCTTACAATAATAAGTGCAAAAAATCCAAAATAATAACTAAATCTTGTTAGGTACCAAAGTAGTAGTCACTAGTCTCACTACTAATAATTTCACCTACCCGTTTCAAAATTAGTTGAAGTGAAAGGTATATTATTCTATGGTGATCATCAACTGAGAGGCTGGCTGAGAGTGGCAATGAAAAATATGTGTCACACAATTATCAAGCAAGTTTGGTTCCCTTGTCAAAAACAATAATTAATTAACTTTGTATTCGTCAATCTTTCTTTTTCTATCTATCGATGTCATCTGATGTTATGATGATATTAATTGACAATTATATTCAATTACGACGAATTTTATACGTAATATTTTACGTATCACGAGTTCCAAACTTTCTAGTGATGTATCTAAAAAACAAGGAATTTTAAGTTTAGAAAAGATGTACGACCATTAATTGGACCTGATCATCCTATCCAGTTGGCAGCACAATTTAGCTTAATCCATGAGTGTTATTTCAGATAATATAATACAAGAGGGGGGTGAATTGAAGTATGTTCCTAGTGCCTACTTTTCGTGAAATATAAAACTGAGTACTTTTAGGAACTTAGACAATGCAAAGCGGATTTTACGAGGAAACCTTCCAGGGCCCAACTGGAAGTAAAACCTCGACCCACCAAGAAATTTTCAACACAAACATTTCACTATAATAGGGCAATATCAAATTACAACCTATTATACACAGACCTTTCTCACAAGTTCCACCAAGGACACTTGCTACTCGATAGGACCCTATCCTACCCAACCTTAAGTCCCACACTTAGATTCACTCGTACTTCCAAAGTACTACTCACAGCTACAACTCGAATTTTAGAGACTTTCAAACTCCTCACACCCCAATACATAAAACACTCAAAACCCTTTTTCCCAATTACAAGATCTCAAAGAATAACTCTAAATACAGATCAATGAATAAAGAGATAAAACTAATATGACGGACACTTAAGATCTGTCTGGAACTTACTGGATGAACTGAAACAAAACCTCACTGGAACTTTGACCTGGAGGTTTGACTTAACTTTGTGGTGAAGGATGAAACCATTAAGCACGACCACTCAGCTTCATCAGCCTCAACTTTGAATGAATACATATGAGCATATTTATAGTACATCCAAATCATTCTTTTCGTAAAAGATAAGTTTTCTCAAAAGATATGTTTAAAAGATATTTACCAAAAATAAGTTTTTCAAAAATATATCTTTTTGTTAAGAATATATTCTGTCAATAATAATAAGATATATTTGGTATAAAATTAGATTTTATTTAAAACATATACTTTCCAAATATATTAACTTATCTTTTTCAAAAGATATACTTATCATAAAATCAGATTTTATTTCTAACTTATATTTTCCGAATATACTAGCTTATCTTTTTTTAAAAGATATACTTTTAATAAAATCATATTTTATTCTAAACTTATTTTTGCTTAAAATACTTTCCAAAAATAAATTATCTTTTTCCAAAAGGGATTTATTAGAAAATAAATATCTTTATTCTGTAAAACCAAATCCCTAAAAGATATGCACGTATTAGGTAAATATTTATATCATTAAACCGACTTTTAACGACGTGCAGACTTAAGTTCCGATTAGGTTCTGGAACTCTGACAGTCTCTGAGTTCCTGACAAGTCAGTAACTCTAATTTCATTGACTGTTTAGAGTTCACCTTGGTTTTATAGACTAGTTCCAAACTTACTTTTATGTCCAACATACTTACATGAATCCTAGAGGGATATACTTCGATTTCTCTATCTTCATGTTGTTTCTCTGAAACTCTTGTTCTGGAATCTTGTAGTATTGATGTATTTTAGATTTCAGGGCAACGTTCCACTTCTGGAACCGCATGCCAAGTTCCTATCAACGCAGACCAAGTCAACTCTTTAACTTGTTGTCTTCAAGTTCCTTTTAAGGAACGTTCCTGTTAGGGAACTGTAGGGAATATTTCAAGCGTTAACCCCTAGCTTGAACCCCACTGTGATCATACACTAAAGTACGGCGGCGTCCAAAGGGAAAGAAGATACAGCAAAAGAGTCGCCAACAAGTTTTTTTAGGAACTTGTAAACCGTTCATGAGGTGAAAGTTACACCCCTTAACGATCCAGGAGATCGTCAACTCCAATAAGTCTGGAACCAAATAGGGTTCGGGGATGAAGGTACAAATCCAACCTAAAAGAGATTGAACCTGCCCTAATAATAGGCCTCTACTTTATTCTGATCGTATTCATGTGCGCTTTCTGACTAACATACAATCAATAGGTTTAACCCTGAACCTGTTTATTTATGTTGGTTGAATTTAATGCACAAATAAAACTATTATTGGCGATCACTTGAATTATAATCATATTAACCCTAACAAGATTATTAATTATCTTATTAAGCGTGATTACAAGTACCAAATTCTCTTTAAACATGCATAAAAGGTGTGATCAAGCAATAACAATAAATATATCAAGCAACATAATAATAATCAAAATCATAATAATAATAATAATTAAAATTATAAAATCATAATCATAAATCATAATTAAAATAATCATATTAACGTTAAAGCATAATACTAGCAAGATCCTAGGCATGATACTAACAAGATTAATAACAAACCCTAGCATGTCACTAAACAATAAAAATCATGGCCTTAACCCTAACATGATACTAACAATCATAAATATTAGGAAGAACATAAAAGGCATCATAACAATCATATTTAATTTAAAGAACTTATTCTTTACCCTAAACATGATACTAGGAATATCATAATAACATCATAATATCAATGAGAACCATTAAAATACTTACTTTGATGCCTCGTACCTCTTTCTAATAACAAAATACACACGTTAGTAACTTCAAGGAAAATAATAATCAAAACAACGATTAAATTAAATAATTGAAAGAGAGATTTGGGACCAAACCCTCAGAAATTAAAC